>NW_025335941.1:52984779-53038288 GCF_004798865.1 Varanus komodoensis
GATCCACCTGCAGAGTTGGGGTAGAAGATCAGTAAGAATATGGAGCATTTCGACTATACAGGGCCCTATCAGATTGGGCGATTCTTTGGGGTGAGGTTGTGATAGTCGGCAAACTCTCTCTTTGGAGAAAACTCAGAACACATTAGTTACTAAGGGTGCAATCCTATGCATGTTTAGCTTATTTTAAAAGGCCTGTTCCTTCAGCAAACACCAGCCAGCCCTGCCTAGGATTCTGCCTTAGAACCTCCATCGCTGACAAATTTAACTTCGTTTAACTGTCATCCCCTTTCTCTGGGGAATATTTCTAATTGCAGTTCTTTAATTGGAGAGAGGAGGTAGAGTATTTCAGCATTCCTGGCATACTGCAGTCCCTTAAATTTTGGGTGGGAAGCCATGGCAGTTAAAGTGGAATTTGTCTTCTCAGAGGTTTTGAAAACCTACTGCTTTCCTCACCCTGCTCCCAAGATTACGACTCATAATATGCAAGTGTGATTCCTTTTAATATGGCTGCCTGTTCATTAGCAAGAAGATTGGGGCTTGTGTTTTCATCTGAAAGTACAAATGAAAACTATTTTAATTGGTTTTAACTGTATTTCATGTACTCTTTTTTTTTTTTTTGCTCCAATTTGCTAGCTTGTAAACTAAGAACCTTATTCAATAAACATACAGACTTTTTGTTTTGTTTTGCATTCTGGTTTTGCAATAGCCAAATTTTTGCAATAACCAGTATATCATATTTAGTTGCTGAGTTTGGGGTGTAGGTGAGGGAGGGAGGGAGGGAGGGAGGGAGGGAGGTCCATGCAATATGTACACACACACACACACACACATTTCTCCCATCACCTTTCCTCACAAAAATATACACAGGTAATGAAAATGGCAGCTTGTAGTCTAAATGTTTAAGGCTCTTTTGAGAGGCACTTCTTCCCTTACCAGCCTGCCAGCATCCTGAAGCCATCCTGGACATGTTCCATATGGAGTCCACCTGGAGAAAGCCTTGAGTGTAGCAGCATCATTGGTTTGGGAGTCCAGGCCTTGGAGATCATGCAGAGGCCAACACTGTGTTGCTTTCAACTGCTCCTGAAAACACTCTTCCTTCAGGGACCTTTACTGATCTGTATTTAAAGCTGGGATTTTTTGCCCCAGAGAGCACTGGGGCATATCCTGGGATAAGGACAAGTTTCATTTCCTGTCAGCGTTATCTGCCCCATCTTACTATGTGGAGAGCAGCTCAGAAGACTGTAGGAGAGAATGACCAACTGGCTACCAAGTGACAGGCTAACTAATGTCAAGACAGAACTGTGGTGGCTGTGGCTGCTCAGGTTCAGGCAGGAGTCTTACCTCGCCCTGCCTGGAGAAAGAGCAGGGCCTCTCTGCATGCAAAGCATTGCTTGACCACTGAGATACAGCCCTTTGCAAGCATTCCTGTGCTGCAGATGTGCTGCAAAGGGCAGGGGCAGAACATGAGCTTATGAGCCATACTTACTGCGAATTTGCAATGAATATGGGACACCTTCTGTCAGGTCATGATTTTTCCACCAGTTGAAGGCCAGTGGTAGGTAAATCATGATCTACCAGTGGCCATCAACTGGTGGATAAATGCCTGGCCAGACCTATGTCACCTGACCAAATCTGATAGAGAGCTAAGTCAAGAACCCTTTTGGTTCTTTTTCTACACATTTAATTCCTCAAAGAGAGAAATGCTCTGGAGTTCAGGGAGAGCTTCCAATTAACAGCGTTAGGACCATCTGTATCTTCTGAATAAATAAGATATTGCAATTGCATTACTTCCCAAATACTGATACAGGGTCGGGAGGGGGTGAGGAAATACATAATGTTGCTGTGGTTTCTTGCACAAGAATGACATAAAGACAAAAGACCCACACCTGCTGCCACTGGTAAAGTTAGATGCCATCAGGAATTCACACTTTGCACTGAGGCACACTAATAAACCATGAAAAGAAATCAGTTAAAGGAGATAAAGCAGATGCCCAGTGCAGAGCACTTGCTATACGTTGGTACAGGGGTGCAGCCATACCGTGTGATCCTATGCACCTCTACTTGAAGGTAAATTCCATTAAGCTCAATGGCACTTAAGATTGCAACCTACGTTAATATTTGCCACATTTTTCATTGCAGCAAAGGCAGTGCAAAATCCTTTTTTGCTCCTGACAAAGACTGGAGTGTGTAATCCCTTGGGCATATTAAGTACACCTAGTGTTGTTTATTCTTGGGCACCAGTGTGAGGCTGCCTTTTTTCCTGATGGAAAGGGGACCAACACCGTGCAGGAATTCAAGCAGACTTGCAATGAGCAATCTGTTGCGGAGATCACCTTACCGTTGGCTTTGGGGCCAGGAGGATCATTCTGCAACATCCATGCACTGAATGTAATCCTTCTGCATTTTGCTGTCCCAGACCAGCTCTTTCTAGGCATAACTTAAGAAGAGCCATGCCAGTTTAGACTAGAAGATCCACCTAGTCAGTTTGTGCAGCGGTGACCCTGTGAAAACAGGGCATTTTGCCCATTGACCCTATTGTGCATGTTCCCCAGCAATTAGCACACATAGGCTTAGTGCCTCTGATACTGGAAGAAGCATGTGGCCATCAGGACTAGTAGCCCCTTATCCCTCTTGAATCTAAGCTGCCCCTTTTAAATTTGTGCACATTGGTGGCTGTCCTGCAGAAGTGTGTAAGAATGATTCCATTTCTAATTCAGAAAACACAAAAGTTTGGGAAGTGTTGGGAAGATATGCTGCTTCTGTATGCCATGTCAGACCATGAATCCAATTTGCTCAAGAGTAGCAAACCTGTGGAACTGATGGATTCCAGCACTACTGGCCATGCTGGCTGGGGAATATGGGAGTTGGAGTCCAACATCATCTGCCAAGTGTCAGCTCTGCCATAAGTGTCAGGACCAGGGTCTGGGTAACCTTGCAGGTACCTGCAGAACTTGAACACCTCTGTAGGTGCTTACAGGGAACAGCTGAGAGGCAATTATGCAGTGTAGCTGGAGGCCAGGAAACCAACATAAAAGGTCTCTCTGCAGTGTAGCTCCTTGCCCCAGTAATGCAAGCGGCCTCTGTGACTCTCTTCTGCTCTGGCTGTTGCATCATCATGCGTTGTGCCTCGCTCCTGTGCGTTCCCACTTGCTCCTTCCTGCTCTTGTGCCTGTCCATTTCCAGTTGGCCCTACTGCCCCAGTACCTGAGCCCTTCTGCCCTGGTCTCACCTACTTCTGTATGTGATTGCCCTCCCAGTGCTTGCCTCCTGGACTGTTTTTGTGGACTGTGTAATGTTGGACTGTGTGATTCCACCCGGCACGGACCTTGGACTGTCGTCCATTCTTGTCTCCAAACCCCACCTAGCCCCAGTGCCCTGGTCCCAGCATTCTGCCTCTCCACACCTGTTACCCGTGCCCAGATCTTACAGCAGGTCATTATTGTACTAACTGGTCATCTTTAGGATTTCAGGTAGGAGTATTTTCCTTCTTATCTGGCGACTTAACCTGGGAACTTGCTTTCTGTACATGAAACTTGCCATATAAGAGTGACAGCTTCTCCCTTCTTGGATTAATCACATAAATTAAAACCCTCCAAAAATACAGTCACTGACTAGGATGTGAGAATGTATTTTGAATGTTTCCTAATGGCATGCTTTCCTCCCACTTAACATAAACATTCCGAAAACCTCATAGGAAGCTGGTGTTTATCTTTGCCCTTTGTCTTCTCAAAACATTGCTGCAACAGGACCAGAGGAAGCTCAGTTCTGCTTATGATCATGTCTATTTCTGTATCAGTTGCTCAAACAAAGCCAAGAGTTTTCAAAGCTCTGGCACCTTGTCTATATGATTTTGAAGGAGATGCACTTTGTTCTAGTTCCTATAAAATAAGGTTTCCTAAGGGAGAATTTGCTTTATGCTCAAATCAGCCAAACTTTTGTGACTGGGTATGGTGCATGCGTGCGCATGCACACACACCCCCCCCTCCCTTTTGAAAAATATAGGAGGTGCCTTTTCTGCCCACCAAGCCATTCCATGCCAAAATGCCCAGCATTCAACCCACGACTCAGAGTAGCGTGACCAAGAAGTATACGTCTGTACTTTTATTTTGAGCAGCCAAAAAAGCAATGCCCTTTTGTGTGCAGTCACTAGATGGCACTGGACGTGGCTGTATTTAGTGCTTTGTACTGTTCTCAGTGGAGAGACAACATGGCAGAAACAGCTGTACAAGGGAAAGGAGTGAAGACTGAGACCGCATATGGAACCTTTCATAGAAACAGATGACCTCTTCCTATTCCTGAGGAAGTACAATTACCAAAGGCACAGAAAGTATCTGAAAAACCAGGCTCATCAACAGATTGTGGCAGCACAAGCACCACCTTGATGTCCACTTCATGGCTGGACATGCACTCCACCTGAGTTATCGAGAAGTCCTTAAGATGAACTTCCAAATGTTTCAATTTTGCTAATTTGTTTTTTTTAAGCCAGCCTCCCCCAACCTGGCTTCCTACAGATGAAGTGAACTTCCGTCCCCAACCAGCACGCGAAGGCTGAGGAAGTTGCCTGGCAGAGCCATTGAGCAGATCCAACAATCCCACTTCTCCCTCTGTTGCAACCTTGTGGAATTGCACCTACATGCTCAATGCCAACTGGATTTACCAACTAAGCCATTAGGGTGGGAATGTGCTACTGCCTCTTTCTCTGCAGCCATATGGCACGACTACTGATACATGGGGGAGTCACAGCCTGATCTAGGTGGTTGTTCAGCTGGGCCAGCGGTATAAGCCATGCTGCCCATTCTTTCCCTCTGCTTCAGCCGGATATAATAGCAATTAAAAGATGTTGATATAAATGCATCTAGATATGTCTGGACAAGTCTAGAATTACTTGCTCTCTGAGAATAGTGGAAAGTATATGGCTGAGGGTTGGAAAGGCTAAAATGGTTATTCCAGTGACAGAGACAGCCTGCCTATGTGCACCAGTCACTGGCGATCCTGGACAGAAAAGTGTTGCTGCACTCATACCAACACATTTTGAATGCAGATTTGGCCTTGTTTATTGTTTTCAAAGCTTCAACAAATTGAACAGCCAGTCTGTGCTCTTTTACTTTTGGCCCACACCAGCAACCTCTGTAGGTCATCCTTTACAAGCATTTTAAGTCCTTCTGGTCTTAGTGTTGCATTTGTTTCCTTGCCTGGAATCCCATGCATTTGCCTTCCCAAACCTGGTGGGCCCCAAGTTGTTCCAGACAACAACCATTTCTGACTGCTAGCCATGGGGGCTGAGGCTGATGGGAGGGAGCTGAGGTCCGAAATCTCTGGAAGGCACTAGGCTGAGGAAAGTAAACATACACAACTTAACTGGGAAACCCACTGAACTTAACAGGAGCCAGTTCTGCATAAGATTACACTGTAAGCTGAGTCTTCCCAAAACAGCCAGGCTTGTGGCTGCACAGGGCTAAACCTAAGTATATATTGCTACCACCTGATTACATTCAAACTTGCTATTTTAGGAAAGGTAGAAGTCTGTAGGTGTATCATGTGGCATCTTGTTAAAGCTTGAGTCAGAGCCTGGATGGAAGGCTGAGGAACCCTAGTTGGTTTGCCTTTATGGTAAAAAGACAGGATATCCTGATGGGTAACATATCAAACTAAACTTAGATTACTATTTTGAAGCAGAAAACTACTCTGAGTAATAGAGAACAGAGAAGATGTTCTTTTTATCAGTGAAGAAAATCTTTATTGCTTTCCCACTACTACTGCTTGCTGCATGAGTGACAGAACTGCTTATGTAGCAGATTATCAAACTTTTGAAGTTATACTTCCGTCCTTAACATTTGCACCAAAGGCACATCAGACTGGTGGATCATCATTGTCTCATACAACTTCGCACTTGATCAGGACATGTATGTAGATTCATGCGTTTGCCCTTCCCACAATCTGCCAGGATGACAGCTCTGGTTTGAAAAGTGGTTGGAAGTGGAGAAAAGGTAAGAAGTCCTGGGAGTTGTAGCAACTTTTTCCTGGTGACAGCAACTGCTGTAGATGTTCCCAAGGTCCACACAGATTGCTCCTAGGAGGCCTGTTCACTGTTTCGGCAAAACCTTTGCATAAACAGTACCAATATCTATGCCTGTGCTGGTATAGCACATGGATAATTACAGATTGTACTTGTATCCTCTGATGAACTCAGGAGAGCATATGTGGAATTCCTCTTTTCACTCATGCCCAGTGAGGCAAGCCAGATTGAAAGAAAGTGAGTGCTCCAATGTAGCATGAGAAAAATCCAAACAGGGCAGGCCTGTAGTCCAAACATAAATGCTAACTACCCAACTGGCCATTTTGATATTCTAGGAAACCCTTTTCCAATCAGGCATGCTTAGGGTACAGATGTAAAGTCCTGCTCTTTCAAGTGAATGAAGTAAGCCTCCAGTAATACCCAAAAAATAAAGGCAAAGCAAGCCTGGGAGAACTGCAGAAACCAAATTGCTTAAACATAAGTGTTCGTGGGCTGCATCTTATTATGAAATGCATGGAGTAGGTTTTTGAAACAAGCAGGCATTTGTTCTCAAATATTCAAGCTGCTTTAAGGAGCTATTTTCTCCCCACCCCAAGAAAGTGTGTGTGGGTTAAAAGACTGGGAAGTATGAATTTCAAAAAGGGCATGTTCTGATTAGTCACTGTAATGTAGCAAGTTTGAAAATTAATTATCACCAGTAAGTTTATGCACAAAGACATATCTTTAATATTACATCCACATATTATGTACCATACAAAAACATACTAACAAGAAATAATGTGCAACCCTTGTAGCTGCCTAGTTTGTTCTACAAACAATATGAAAGGAAGCACAAAAGCATTCCTGCACAGATGCTCCAGCTATTTATAATAAGGCTTTCCATATAAAAAAGGCATTTTGGATCGAGAGCTATACTGGAAGGTAGTTTCTTCACAGAACTTTCCAAATGGTTCATATAATCATTAACTGTAACAACCTATGTCAGGTCAATCTTAAAGTCAGAACATTTTGTTCCAAGGCACTAGGAGGCTAGTTCGAACAGGACTGGCCTGTCTGGGCTAGCAATTTGCATGACTGCCTGAAGCACAATGATTGACCCCAAAGGAATGCCCTTGGAATTCTTGCCCTAGTATAGGGATCTTTGGACTGTCTGGACTTGCAGCCACTTTAAAAAACAGGATGACCTAAGTGAGTACTTAATGCTTAACAATAAAATGAAACGTAGTGGAGCAAATGTCATGTTTTAGCTCCTTCACGAAAGAAATGTCCGCACAGTTCCTTTGATTGTTCCCCTGCATATAGGGCATTTCCTGAGCGAAGGGGCACAATCTTTACATACCACTAAATGGCCACAAGGGATGAAGACAATGGACACTTCCTTGTCCATACAAACTTTGCATGTTCTTTCCTCCTGTAGTCGTCTCAGTTGTTCTTCCATAGGCAGACCTACAGGGAAAGAATCCATGTATTACATATGGAAATATACCTCCCTGAACTGTTATAAACTTTTCTGTTTTATAATAATGAGAAACAGAGTAATGACTATACATGCCCTACATACCCTTTTCTGCCTGCATCCACTAATACAAAGAGATGTTCCCTTCAAAGGGTAGAAATACTGACATCAGACCTAAATAGGGATTCCCTGGGAAATACGCCAAAAAGCATACAAATGCTTTTAAGGTGTTATTTCAGTGCAATCAAAAATAAGGATACACAAATCAGTCGTGTCCATGTCAATTTCATGTGTTAATCCTTAAACTGGTGCTAATCTACATGGAAATCTGTATTTAGATATAATTATTTTCATATTTGCATTTCTAAACATACTTTATTGTATTACTCCGCTAATGTTTTTGAGCTAAAAATTGCATCTTAAAATCCAGAAAAGTGGAAGATATGAAAGATAACTGTGTTAGCATCCATGTATTAGCACGGGAGGTACAGATCAGGAATGCAGCCCTAACAAAATTTTCAAGCATTGCTCTTCAAAAGCAGATCAAAGGGTCAATTCTCATCCTGAACTAAGAGCCAAAAAAGCAAGCTGTGAAGGTGCACCTGCATTTCTCCTTCACAATGCTATTCTTGCAAGAGAGGTAAAGGTGCAGTACTCCAACTGCATACAGAGATTACACATCTCTGGAGCAGTAATGGGGAGGGGGAAACTCACATTCCTTTCTTATTGTAACAGGAGGTAGAAAGTGTAAACCCAAAGGCACTCCCACATTCAGACATTATCCCTGCTCCCAAACTTATTGTAATTTTTGGGAGACTGGGTATACATATCATAAATTCCCATTTCAAACTTAATGTTGCTACTTTAAGAGCAACAGGGTGCCAAGTGAGGAAACTGTGCATAGTTCCTTAGATGCTGTTGGTAAAACATTAAGTATTTTACACGTTTTAAACACCTGTTGTTATTTTTGAGTAATCCTTATTATGTCTAATGCTGTCCAAGTTTATATTAGTGAGTTAAGTATTTACCTGAAACATCTTCTGTTGGGATATACGTCACGTGGTTTTCCACTAAAAAAAAAAAAAAAAAAAAGCAAAAACAAAAGCCACTCGTTAGCCCAAGAAATAAACTATTTGAAACAGTTATAGATCACAGAAAAACATAACTGTGTGAGTTTAAGGACTATTAGACCTCCTGAAGCCATAACCTGTCGTGCTAATCAACAGGGCTTCCTCTGAAGAAAGCAACTATTACAGCTTACAATTATGCGCTTTTCAGCAAGAAGCCCACTAAAAGCTGTTACTGTTGTAAACTGTAAAAACCAAGGAAGTGACAACTAGATTTTAACCAGCACATTCTTTTAGCAAACTCACCAAATAAATCTTTGTATAAAACAGGATCGCATTCTTGTAAACAGTTTCTGAATATGCTTGCAGCTGTGTTTCCTTTCACCAAGATGGTATCAATCAGTTCTCTTGCCTGCAGAGATGTCTGTGTTTTCTGTTTAATAACTTGGTGTTCAAGGTCAGTTATTACTTTAGAAGCTAATAAACTTTCCAGGAGAGGAAGCACACATGTCAAGCGCTGAAACAGTGCCATCCGATTCTTTCTGATTAAGGACAGATCTGAAATATAATGAAAGGACAATTAGTATACAGTTATACAACACCATCTGAGTTTTTGCAAAAATGTATGTAGAGATGTGAATTTAACAAATTTAGCAGTTAATCCTCTTAAAGCAAGGTTAGGGCTGGTAAGACGGTAATACCGTATATTTTAACTTTCATAAAATTTGTAAGTCTTTTACCCTCAAATTCCTTGAGAAACATGGACAAAGGAAAAGTTTTAATAAGAATGGATAACAGAAGCCATCAGCTCAATAAGAACTTATACCTTTGCCCAGTGCAACCAAATGTGTCAATAAAAATGTTCCAGATCAATTTACCATTTCTACTTAAAAGCAAATGACTATAGAACTGCCAAGAATAATTTTAGGCTTTATATTGACAAAGTCATAAACAAAGCAAAACAGCACTGGAATTGGGAATTTAATTGCAAAGGCTTGTGTGCATCAGCTATTCCGGTGGAGAACTGGAAAGTTTGATGATTTGGAACCATAACTGATAAGTTCATAGGCCCAAATCCTCTTGTTAATTACCCCAACTGTGCTTAACAATGAGTTCAAGTTCTCCCTCTATCTTGTCAACTATTCTTTCTAATACAGCATTTAAAAACAAAATGCTTAACTCTGACAAGCAGTAGAAGAAAAGCAAATGCGTATATATCTATGTGATGGAATTTTAAAGAAAAGGCGAGGAACTTGAGGGAGAGAACCCAATTCTGCAGTCCTTTCTGAATCTCTATGTCATAGTTAACTGCCATCTAGCGTTACCTCTGCAAGTATTTTTGCCCATTAAGCTAAGATTTTTTCAGTGAAGAATGTTTAACAAGAATCATCTTAGTATTTCAGAATCACTGCACATATCCAAGGCTGTGAATCCAAGTAAACATGTGTAAATAAGCAAAGACTTTGGGTAAAAAGATAAGGAAAAAGCACAGAAAACATGCCATTTGTTTTGTAAACCTTGTAAAATGAACCACTAAGAGTAGCTTTCAAAATTTTATAGCCATGATCTGCCCTTTAATCCAAAAATACATGTAGAGGCCATTCCTTAGGGATTTTTTTTTTTTTTTTTGCTTTTTTAACCATATAACTGAAATTATTATTGCTGGTGATCCACTTTTGATCAGACATGGCCCAGTGGTGGGTCCTAATCTTTCAGCTGAAGATCTAAGAATACTTTTCAAAGTGCCATCTAAACTATGCCTTCAAATACAAAAACTGAGACCTGTTCTACTACTCAAAATAAAATATGCATTTCAACATTATAAAGTGTCCTTAGTTTGATTAAAGGTATTCTATTTACAATTACTCTAATTTATGTTGTTTTCTGTTCTTGCCCAAAAAATGGTTTTGTTACAGGTGCACAGACAGAGACAATTTAAAGAAACACATGAAGGATCCCCCATCTCCACATGTATTTGCCCAGAAACTAAGCTGACCTTGGAGGCCATTCTCACATTTATGAAATAAAACAGTCATGCAAACAGTAAAAGCAGAAATGTAGGGTGACAATTTTATTCTACTGAGGTATGTCATTTCAGAGGTAAATTTAGAAACAAAAGCAAACATACTTTTTGGATTACTGTCTAACCCACATCTGTCACTAGAGGGAGGACATTTAATACCACTGGAGCTACTGAGATGTCATATCCTCTGATGGACAAAAACGACTCTTTTTCAAAGACTTCTGATATTTTTTCCCTCTGTTTGGGACACTTAAAGTAGTTTTATCAACCAAACCATAATTTTGATCTTTTTTTTCTTGACAGCCAGAAGAAGATCTAAAGTGGCTTCTTGGCTGAAGAAGCCAATCTAATGGCACAACAACATTCCCTGGCCAGCCATGTTAGGGAGTTATGGTACTTTTTAAAATCTCCAAACATGCATAGGATTGTGGCCTAAACCAGTCAGCTGAATTCTTTCAAAGTGTATTATGAGAGAGACTTCAATCCACTGAATATAGAAATGTAGTAAGATGCAATAGAGTTTCTTATTTCTTTCTCAAGGTCCAAGAAAGTCTCTCTCTGAATTGAACTGCTTTTGTTATTTTTATTTTAAAATAGACTTCTATTTTCCTCTTAGAATCCCTACTAAATTATTCTGCATGAACAACAACAAAAAATCCTAGGTAATTCACATCTGTTGGGGATATATCAGCACTGGATTTCCTGCACTGATTATAGATGGCCTATCCCCCTCCAATTTTATAAACTGAGCAAATACAATTTGAAAATATTTGCTTTCAATATAATTGATTGTCATATAAGCACAAAAAGAGGCAACCAGTGCACCAAGCTGCAACCCTAGAGCTCTTACATACCCGATGTCATTTCTTCTGACTGCATGTCTTTCTCCTGTTCCTTCTTTTCATCTTCTGCAGTAACAAGGTCAGCCACAAGGTCATTTATGTTTCTGTAGTTTTCCCCAGTTGTTAGTATTTTACTCTGAACAGTCTGTTTCACTAGTCTTCTGCTGAATCCCATCTCCAAAACAGCTTCAACTATATGGGTTTTCATAATAACTGCATCTTCTGAAGCATTGTCACCAGGTTCAAAATGAATAACTAATCAAAGAAAAAATCATAGCATTACCTGCTGAAATATCAGAGCCGTATGGATTTTTAAGAAAAACTTTTCAATAGAAATAGACAAGATAAAACCACTGCATTAGATTCCAGGTCTAAAGTTGAGAAAATCTTTATTTTTCTAAGAGTCTTCATCAAGAGAGATGAAATGGGAGGCTACCAAGAAGAGAGGTTCCTCAGTGGTGGCACCCCAGTTATGAAAGACCCTCTCCAGATAGGCTTCCTAGTCCATACAGTGTAGTCTTTTTGGCGCCAAGTAAAGCACTCTTATTCTCATGAGCATTTTAGCTCTCCAGCTTTAAAAATAATGTTGACTTGTTTTTAGATCTGTGCAGCGCTGCTGACTTTTACTTTGATTTTACGCTGATATTAACTTTTTCATCTCTTATACTTTATTATGTTTCTGTGTTCTATAGTTATAAACTATAGGCATGTGGTGACGGCATATAAAACTTTTAAATAAATAAACAAACAAATAAATAAAATTTTGTGCTTCTCCAAAACTATGTCAGCTATTGGGTGGTAAAGAAAATTTAACAGAAAAACAAACACACATTTCCTTAGATAAGATACCTGTCATGCAATTAGCCTTTATAAATGGTTATTATCAATACTTTTTTGCAGTTAGGCTTTGTTTTGGTTTGTTTTTTACAGTCCTCCAAACTAGGTCAGATGTTTTACAGTAATTTACAATAGTCTTCACCAGCAGACCCTATCCCCACCCCATGATCTAATGTATTTTCAAGAAATACTTAGCTTTCTCTCTTTTTTTAAAGGACAAGATAATTCTAATTAATTTGGTAAAAAGCCTAATTGGGAATGTTAAAATATTTCACACCATTTAACAAGCAGCACTTTAATATTCAAGTGCCAGGTATCTGTATTATCTTCAATGCATCTTATCAAACCACTTACTTGGTGGGCCAGCATTTTCATCCACAGGTATATCTGAAGTTGATAACAGCTGCAAAACATAAGCAAAGAACATTTTAAAAAGCATTAGCTTTTCTGAAACAATACTCTGTGCAAACACAACTGAGCTAAAGAAACAATTCTATGCTTGGAGAGAGAAAAAAACACTACAAGTTCAGGCATACTGGGAGTTGCAGGCCCTTTTTATCTCTGCACATGCATAGGATTGCGCCCTTAACCCTTCATTCTAAGCATCTGCCTATGTTCTGCCTCAAGTGCTGCAATAATGGCCCTTCATATCCTCACTGGAGACCTCTGCTAGTAGAAGGGTTGTAAACCCCAGCCTGATGTCAACTGCAAGCATTGTTTGCTAGAGTGGTAGCATGGTAAGATCTGGCCCCAAAGCCAACTGAGAATGTAGCTGGTAGGCCAAAAGACCATAAATAGTGGTAATCTACATCTCTAAGGCTGCTACATGACATCTACTTTGCTAAGAGAGAGTGCCTCAGTTTTAAGAACAAAAACGTGTGATTCTTAGTGTGATTTTAAATGTTAGTTGCACTGAGTATGATAATAGGGAAGGGGTTACATGCACAAGAAAGAAAATTTCAACAGCACCACTCTCTTCGAATGCAAGTTTTGAGGTGTTCCCCATTAACCATTTGTATTCATGCATGCAAGCCTGGATGTAGATTACCACTACTTACTCTGCTTGATCATGATTCATTTTTCTTGTAAGCAAACAAGCTGTTATTGACAAAATCACATGCTGTCTTTTGTTCGTTTGGTAGTAAAGAACAGTTTTATAAAGAAATTACATACATATACATCAAGTAGACTGCTCAGCAGGCCCTTATTCATACAACTCAGAGCACTTTGGGAAATCCTTGCAATCCTGAGGGATACAGTTTCCACTGTCCACTAAGCGTCAGATGATCTCTGAATGATCACATGTCCCTTGGCTTTGTAATTACATCAAGTTATACTGTACAGCAATGCCCCTATTTATAGCAGGAACAGACATCCCTTTTTCTCACTGAGGGCTGCAATCCTTTGGTGGGAATCTCTGGGAACCATGAGGCAGCAGTGACCAGGGCAAAAGAGACCTTGCCTATCTCTCAAGAAGGAAAGAGAGAAACAGTGGAGGTGATGATAATTTCACACACCCTTTTTTTCTTCTCCTTCTTCTTCTATTAATCTCTCTTCCTCTTTCACCTCTTCGCCCTTGCACCAAGGACTTTTCACTTAATTTGGCACCTACAAACTATAGCAATCCAGCTGCTGCCACAAGAAAACCAGATGGAAATTGGGAAGCAGACAGGGGCATGTAAGATCTCAGAGGCCCAACTACACACAGAGCGACTGGAGAGTCTTTTCAAGTGATGCTGCACAACTCTACATGCTGTGCTTCATGGTTGTGCCTCCAAGTTCAAACAAGTACCCGCCTGCACAGCAGTTGGTATGGGAGATGTCACATTGCCAGAGCGACATACAGTGAATTCAATTTGTAGCCATTCTCAGAATAACTAGCACATGGTCAACTTTTGTAAAGTATCAGTAGAGAGGGAGAAGAAAATTTAATGAGCTTTTCTAGAGCACTTAGACTGAAAATGTAAAAATCTATAACATTATAGAGAGAATGGAATACTGCTAACATTGATAAAAAAGTAGCATTTCCACACCTGTTCAAGTAGATGGGGGTACCTTGCTTGAATTTCACGGACAAACTCTTGCCCTTTTATATGAATTAGGTATTCACACCTAGAAAATAAATACATCAAGTTTCAATTCAGATATACAAAGTAGATACTAAACACTGTTTTAAATGTCTGCAGATAGTTTAAGACCCATCCCAGTAAAATAGCTTTATAGCAAAACCCATTTTGAGGATCTTATAGAGCATTTTGTTATCAGTTACAATGAAATATTTTCTGGAATGAACCACAAATATAAATCTTCACTGCAACCTGATCCTGGATGATGTATTGAATGCTGAATAGTACAAGGAAACTAAAGTTTATACTGAATCGTTAACCCACAACAAAACTATTTTAGAGAAATAGGGTATGTACTAATTTCATCAGGCACAGATGCAGTTCTAAAGAGTTTGCGACTTATTAAAAAAAGGCTGAGTGCAATGCCAGTTGAGTTTCTGATCAAAGACAAGAATCATGCTTTGTATGAGCCACATCCTAAACTGAGTATGCCCAGATCAACCCCTAAATCATATGCAATTCTGTGCACTAGACCATTCTGTGGGCTAGACTACTCAGAACCACAGATTACATTTTTTAAAAAACCTTAAATTCTCAGCTCCTGGGTTGTAGGCCTAGGCCACCAACTTACATTATTCTGGCATGGAGAGCACAGCCAGACATTTGCAGTGTTTGTCTAGAACATGGGTCCTCAAACTACGGCCCGCGGGCTGGATCTGGCCCACCATGCCCATTTATCTGGCCCACCATAGCTTGCCACGCACATTGGCATGCTTGCAAGGAGATCATTTTGGACTCGCTTGGAGAAAAGGATCTCTGCGCACGCATGCCCCTGCCTTTCTGCACACCCCCCCCCCTTGGCGGCCCACAACCATCCCTGGCACCTTTCAACTGGCCCCCTATTCAAAAAGTCTGAGGACCCTGGTCTAGAACCTAGGTTCACTGGCTTTAGCCTCCCACACAATGCTTTAAAATTATAGTAATAGGTATATTAGGATGGATGGAAAAGTGGACAGAGACAGTGAGATGCATTTTATACTCAAAGTGCCACTAGAATAATAGCAGTGTTTTATTTTTTTTTAAAAAAGCCCTGATTAAGGAAGGGCTTGTCTTCTCCAGATGGCTAACCATTATGGGAAGTGCAGGGCAGGAAGGCAACAGTCTTCTCCTAGCTGCTTTCAGTGGCACAGAAAAAACCATTAGGATCAGTTTTCTGAAAAGATTGATGCTGGACTGATTGCATTACAGAGACCAAGCTCTAGACTAATTGACTTGGATCCAGGCTGTGACTATTTTCACAAGCCCAGAGGAGCAGGATCCCTCAATAGTACATTTGTAAACCTCCACTGAAGCTGAGTGTGAATAGCTACTCAATCTGAATGAATAACAAAGAAACTGTTCTATTTAAATCTGAGTGCCATAAAACTAGTATCAGGAGAAATTCCTTTACGAGAGACCAGTACATATTTTGTCTTTTAATTCAAAATGGTAGCAAGATTGGGATGATCTCAGTATTCTGGTTCCAGACAAGAATGTTTAAATTTACCTTGGAAACCATTTAGCATGTTCCATCCATGGATCATCTCCAGACTCCCAGCATCTGAGTCCACCATCACAGCAGAAACATTTGACATCATCATTGCGACCTTAACAACAACAATTTATAGAGAATTTTTGAAAATACAATCATTCAGAAAAGCAGGTGATTTAAAATTCTGAAGAGTCCAACTCACCAGGAAGAACAAGCTCTCTTACCTACGTAATAGAAGCCAGCATCTGCAAGTTGCTGTGGCTGAACTGGAACTGTCATTGGCCAATTTTTGAAGCTACCAACACGTGCTGCATAGGTTTGCATGCTCAGATTTGAGACCATGAATCTGGGCTGGTCTCGAGCTTGTTCCACAAAAGAGCAATTTGGGAAGTGCCTCCGATGCTCAGACATAGCATTATCCTTTGGCTCCCAGTTACTAAGTTGACCGCCACAAGCAAAACAAGCCACCTTGTCTGCAGGCCCTATATAATAGAAACCAGCTTTTGCCAAAGAGGAGGGTGACAGAAATGTCAGGGGCCATTTCTTGAAAGTGAGCAGTCTGACTTCCTCGCTGCTCATGGCAGAATTGGTGACTGTAGGTCTCAGATGTGACAGATCTTCTATTGCCCTGGATGTAAGTGGATCCTGTGGAAAACTGGAAAAAATTCCACTGAAATAGCCAACTTGATCCAAATATGGCACTTGTGTTGGGGAATGCGAAGAAGAAAGGCCTCCAAAGGCAACTGCCGGTGAAAAGGCAGAATTAAATGATGAGCCAATATTGTTCCCTGAAGTCAGACTCTGAACAAAGCTGCAGCTAGGACAGAGTTGCCTGTGTTTGTCTAGAGCATTGTCACCCTTTTTCCAGTTATCCAACATCAAGCCACAACTGTAACATTTCACTTTGTCTTTCAGTCCGGTGTAATAGAAACCAGCACGGGCAAGACTCCTCTCGGATACTGGCACATTCAAAGGGAAAGTTGAAAAGGTGGACATCCTATAGAGCTCACAGGAAAGGTCATACTTCAGTTCATTCACATCACCATTGTTCTTCAGCTTGGATGGGAGTGACCTCAAAATATTCATGATGATGAAATGGAATAGGAGTAAGGGATGAGTCTGAAGACTGGGAGATAGTTTTGTGCAAGTCTGATTAACTTCCAGGTCATAATAAAATAAGAACCTGAAAGTAAAACATTACATGCAATTTCTTTTAAATGCACCCAATTTAAATATAGTATTCATCCAGAACGTTCTGTTCTTTTGCCTGAACAGTATGTCATCTTTTGCACAACATACTCATCTTTAGAACAGTATTTTATTTTCCTCATCAACAACAGCATCGCTATTCCTATTTTAAATGGGGCCAGGGGAAGCTTTTACAATAAAGGAATTATCATGAAGAAACTAAGGTTATAATCCTAAGTATGCATTCTTGTTCACAAGTCTCACATCAAAGGATGCTCAAGTAACAGTTTAGGGCCAGGATTAAAATCAAGACAATTGGTTTCCAACTCCTGTTAAGTTCAAAAGCAGGACTGAAACAGTGGGACACAGATGTAGCAGACTTTATGTTAAGGAAAAATCAACTTAAATCAGGTTATTCTCCCTAGGATATTCAAAAACATCTGCTCCTTATCAATGAGTATGTCTTTTCATTAACTCTCATCAAGAAGATATTCAAGATGTGCCCCTCTAAAATATCCACAAAGTTACTGAACTATTAAGGCAAGGATATGGATCTCTGCCAACTACTACTGAACCTGCTGTGGATACAAACAAGCTTTGAACAGCACTGGATCAGTGTTTCTCCTTATTGTCACTTAAGTTTTGCTATATAATTTTAACCAGGTTGTTTTATGAGTACTAAATTGTCAAAGGATTTAACACCACTATGATGCTCTGTAGAGAATGACTCCATTTTATGCTTATTATTTAAAATATAATAGAACATGTTTATTAAGTAGAAGCTCCCCTAGATAACAGTAAAAACAATTTAAGTATTAATGCACAAAACTATGTCCCAGACTTCAGACTCTAGTCCCTTTCAAGGGGCTTAAGCAGCCATACTGCAGTATGGGTTTCACAAGGAAAAACTGTAAATATAGAGTGTGATCAACACAATGCCCTTCAGGTTACCAACACCTGCATGAAAAAAATATATACATATAGATCAGTATCTAAAAAGTGTATGTGACAGCTTTTCTACTCAGACACACCCATCTATATGTACCTCCAGATGGACACCACCCTGATTGCATATGTGTAATCACAGCGGAAACAATTTTTATTTTTAGAGCTGAAATTCCTCTACATAAATGAAAATGACCCTTCCTTGGAAATCTGGAAATACCATTTCTGAAGTATTGAAAAACAGAAATACAGTGGATTAAGAAATTCTGAAGTTAAAACAAGAGCTCACTTTTGAACAGATCTCTCAGTCAGCTGGCCACCCTCCTCAGCTACTGCTTGTTTGGGGCAGCTAAGTCACTCCTCAAATGCCTGCTGTAGGCTGGCATTCACAGGAACAGCAATCTTAGCTTCATTCACACATACCCTTTCCCACTCATTAACCCACCACTTAAACACAGCAATACATTTGGGTTGTCAGCAGAAACCAACTTTTACTGTGGCTGACATTTCAAAGATTATATACACAAAGGTCATTAGATTAGTATATCAAAAAATACTGGAGATGTTCAGCATCCTGAAATGGCTATTTATTGCCTATGAAACTATGGTATCTTAGAGGTTTACCCACTCATCCTCAAACATAAAGGCCAAAACTCTATTAGTCTGCAAAGCCCTACAAGTGACCCCTTATGATGAACAAATGTACTGTGGGCTTTCATGGGCCTTGACCCACACCACCCTATGCATGAAGAAACTGCATCAGTGGATAAGGAAAAAGAAAAAGTGAAACTGAAATGAGAAAGCATTACAAGAGGGTTCGGGTATTCAGAACACAAATGAAAATTCACTTCAGAGAAAAGAGTAAATCACCCAAAGTGGGCATAGTCTCACTCATTGGGACACAACAGCACATTCATACTGAAAGAGAGACTTACAATAAAGATGACTGACACAGCTGTTAATTAATGCCTGCTGTCTAGCTGGAGCAACAAAAACGTTTCCAAAACTAAAGCAATAATCTCTTCTTCTAAGATAAAATTCTACAGGTAGGACTATGCTAGCCACTCAAAGCGATGCATGTATTTCCAAACACAGCTGTACATGAAAGAGAGCAGTAGAGTATGATTACAGAATTATACAAAAGGCATAACATAAACATAAAGAATTACAAAATGATAAAGAGCATCCATCCAAAAAGGCAAAGTATGACAACAGGGTTCAGAGGAACATCAAAAGCAAAGGGGTAAGGTCTGATGTGAGGAAACAGGAAATTTCTAAAGGTTAAGATGTAGGGTGAAGACAATGTAAAGTGATGCAGAGGAAATGAAAGCAAAAAAAAAACGTAGGCGCAGTACAAAACTACAGTTTAAAAGCTAGTGACCACAAAAAGCTGCAGTGGCCAGAGAGATGGCAATGGAATAACCCTCCATCTGCTGTTCTTTTCATGCCCTGTTTGCAAGCTCTGCAAAAATATCCAGCTACCACTACTGAAAAAATTCTAATCTTAGATGGACAGTTGATCTGATCCAAAAAAAGGTTGATCTTGCATTCCCCTGGTTTTGAAGAAGCTTCTAAAAGAAGCTCACAAGCATGGCACAAAGTGTTTGGCCACCCTTTTCTGATATTCCTGGCATCCGATAATCAGGAATCCCTACAAGCATATGGCTCTATTCTAGTCACAGGACTATTTTATGCCTCCTAGTTCATGATTTCTCTTGCATACCACCTACTTCTCATTTCTAGATCCAACTGGGACATCAATAGTAGTTTATAATATCCTCTACTTTCATATTGTGTCCATCGTAATCTATTATTGCTCATTTTTACATAGCAATTGATACAGTAAACCCTCAAAAAAGGCTCACATGCACAAGAAATTGTGCAGAGTCCTTCTGGTAATGTAAAAGCACACTCAAACCGTGTTTCAGGAAAGTCTCCAAGTTCCTAGACAGCTTATCAGTGACAGCGACTTCTCAGAAAAGCGACTTCTCAGAAAAGCAACTTGCTAGCCACTATCAGAAAAGCAACTCGCTAGCCACTATCAATCTGCAACTGCAAGGAGAGCGGTTATATTCCAGGCCAAAAGACTTCAGCCTTTTTAGATGCAGGACCCACCTTCAGCCCAAACATAGCCACCTCTGAAGCAGCTGAGAACGTGGTCCTCAACGGGTGGCTTGGATCCTCTAGTGGATCACAGGGGATGGCTAGCATCCCAACTCCACCGCAGAAATACTTCTTCATGGGTGGGAATAAGAAGTGGCTCCACAAATGAGTGAAGGCACTGCATGATCTTCTGTTAACTACATCGACATCCCATCCTTTAACCACCTGCAAAGCAGCTTATACGGGCCTCCCTTTCTCCATTTTATCCTCACAACATCCCTGCGAGGTAGGCTCAGCTGAGACTGAGTAACCGGCCCAAAGTCACCCAGTGCGCTTCATGGCAGTGGGAACTAGAACCCCGATCTCCCGGGTCGCTTCCAAAAGCTCTGACTACTAGGCCACACTGCCTTTTTACCTTTTGCACGTAACCGCGGCGCCCATTCGGAGCAAGGCCAGTTTAGATGACGATGATTAAAAGCCTTAGTTTGTTCCCTCCCTGCTAATTCTGAAGAGGAGTCTCCTCCCTCCCCCTTTCCATAATTTCTTTTCTTCAGAAAACAGCCAAGCAATCGCGCCCTCCTTTGTCAGATGCCCTCCTCGCAACGCCGCACAAAGCCGGCCAGCGCCCCGGCGCCGCTTTGTTGAGCCAGCGGGGAGGACCCACGAGTGAGAGGGCGGCGGCGGCGGCGGCGAGCCCCTCCCACCCGGCGCGCTCCCGCACCCTGCCCCCCTCCCCCGCCCGCCAGCCTGCGCGCACGCGCACTGCCCGCCCTCCTTACCGCTGCGCCTCACAGACTGACCCGAAGCCGGACCGGTACTCGAGCGCAGCCTTCTCGCTCCTTTATAAAGCTGGGCAATCGCGAGAGGAGGAGGAGGAGGAGGAGGAGGAGCGAGCGGGAAGTGAGCCGGGGCCCGCCTTCCTCCCATGAACGGGAACCGGCGTCGTCGCCGCCCTCCAGCTTCGCCCTGCGCCCCGCCGCCGCTGGCACCGCCCGCGAGGGCGGAGGATGCGCAACGCGATCCGCCTCGCCGCCGCCCCCCCCCGCCCCCGCGGAGCGCGGCTCTGCCATTGGGCGACCCCGTCACAAGGGCCTTAGTAGAACCGCGCCGCCGCGGTCACGCATGCGCGCGCGCGGGGAAGTGCGAGCCAACGCTTGAAAATGCATACGTGCATGTAGTTAATTATATTTAATGTCTGCGGTCGGGCCCAGTTCCTGTCCGCCTCGCTCCAGCGTTCCACTCTTGCAGTGGAAAATCCCCGGACTTTTGTTCATGCTGTTGCTTTCCTACGCCTTCCCACATTAGTTTTGATAACGCGGGTTGAACGATCTTCTTTTTCTGAGAGCTGTTCTGTTTCCACAAAGGACTCTCTCCTCTTCCGCTTTTTCTTTTAAGGTTGGCTTCGCCCGCCCTCCGGTCCCGAGAGAGACTCCCAGGTTAGTTCTGCAGACCGCAGCAGGGCAGCATTTTTTATTGGGATCCGCCGAATACTGCGAGTTAAGCTGCAAGAGCTCTCCAGAACCTTTCTTAAGTCTGGACGTCGGTTTTTAAAAAATGGCAATCCAAGGGAGCGGTGGCTGGAGAAATTTGCAAGGCCTGCGATGGTCACACCCTTAAATGGGATGCGGGAAGCAGACTGAAGGTGCAATCCTGTACCCCTTTACCTGCGAGTAAGCCCCGTAGCATCGAATGGGACTTAGTTTTGCGTCGATATATATAGAATGATTAGGCTCTTCGGTGTTCATGTTTCACCGAGGGCTATGCGAGGAAATGCACAATGGCTGAGTCTACATCTTGGAAGTGTAAAATCCAACAGTTACTTCGATCTGGCCTGCTTCACATGAAGGGGGAGAAGGAAACAACCTTTTGTATCTGATTCGTACTGTGACTAGCTTTTCTTTTCCCTTCTTCACGCTTTGAAATATTTTATAACATTTCTCTTTTTATTACCCAGCCAGCCGGAGACTTAACTTTGGGAATGCAGCTGTTAATGTAATATTTTCATTGCCGATTACTTTTACACCAGTAAGCCCATGCTTCGCTTGCTAAAAGGCCTAGGAGTCTTGAGGCAAATTTCAGGAAACCCCGTTTGAAACCCTGGAGTACTGCTGTCAGTCAAGGCAAACAGTATTAAGACAGTTTCCTAGTTCCTCAGTTTAAAAGGCTGCTGCTTATATTTATTTATTTAGAATATTTTTATCCCGTCCTGTATAAACCAATTGTCTCAGGACAGCTTACAGTATATTCATATTATTGTCTATTTATACTTAATCAAAGAATATGATGAGATAAACTATGACTGAGAATATTAATATTAAAACCAGATTAAAATTATATTTCTCATTTTACAAGGAAGGGTCTGCTTTGAGCATGAACAGAGTACTTTTCAATAGCTGTAGCACTGTATGCAACTTCAGCATACTTTTTTTCTTTCCCTATTAAATCAAGAATTTTCACTTAAGGAAGCACTTTATGTCTTCTCTTTTGGACAAAGGTCAACTGCAGTTAAGTGAAAATGCTTTCACTGAACCAGCGGATATGGGAATACCACTAAGGAATCTGAGAAAGCAGTTAGCAATGGTTGGAATGCCTGAACTTTACAGATAACAGAGCAATGGCATCCTATTTATAGAATGGTGATCATTCTAAAATCTAGCATACTGCCCTCTTACTGAAATGTAGTCCTTAAGCAAGAACATTACATTATTTTTTGCGCTGCAAACCCCTGTGTAGTGTCATACCCAGACTGAACAAACGGGCAAACCTCACTGCCTGAATTCATAATGTGAATTGATGTCTCTTGTATAGCTGTGAGATGATTGGAGGGGCAGCTTGGAGTACCTTATGTATGTGATGTTCCCAGAGCTTGCATGAACAGCAGTGTATACTTTAACATCAGGAATCAAGTACATGCACACAAGGAATCGAAACCATGATCAAGTTCACTGGGGGCAAAAAACCTGTTTTGTACTGGATGGTGCAGATCAAAAACTTGTGGCTGGTAATTGATGGTAATATTTTTGGTAATCATAAAGTTTTGGCAGGAAAATAATGAGTTACATAAAACTGCCTGGTGAGCTAATAGGAAATTTTACAAGGAAAAGAATGTGAAGTTTCCCTTCAGCGAGTTCCCAGTCAAAGCAAAATCTTATGGGAAAAGAAACAGGAGTGCGCTGGGTGGCTTCCAAGTGTTCTTCACTATCACCTAGTAAGAATGGTGTGGGGAAAACGTGATCAGACAGAAAATCAAGCCCAATCTTACTCTCGGTTCATTGCAAATTAATTATGTGACAGCCTGCATCAGTGGAATAGAATTAGAGCCTGAGCATACTGTGATTGAGGGGCAGGTCATGCAGTTGGCAAGGACATTCGGTACTTTTTGTCCAGGGGAAACCCAGCAGAAGCGTTTCCACTTTACATGAACTTTTTACAAAAGGGGAAATTCCACTCAGTGTATTATTTCCTCTGTGTCATGCAGCTTGGCAAGCAGCCATTCTCTGATAAGCAGAGTGACTTACAACTCACTAGTTAAGTATAACATGAATATTGTAGGTGAAGTATTTTATTCTGTGACCACAGATTCTTAATAAAATTTTGTTCTCTTCCCATAGTTTCGTCTCCTGCTTAGTTTCACAATTGTATTCCTCCTTTCAGTATCTTACAGTTTGTGTTTTTATTTGTAAAAACATTAAGTTGCTGTGTACAAGTTCTGTCCTATGACTGTGCATTGCCCTGGCCAAGGGCAAGGAGGTTTTGCTTACACTGTAAGTAAAAGGGTACAGGGTGTTACAGGGTAACACTTTATTGTTGCAACGAAATACAAGTAAGCTAGTTAGCCTTCTCAGGTGTTTTAGCAGCAAGTCACATCATGCATGTGGGGACCCCTGCGAGGGAGGTTCCCATCAGCTGGAATGGATGGGGTCAGTGGAGCCTCCTTGAAACATTCCAAACAAACATGTGGGAAATGGTAGCTTATATAGGTTACATGTGTACAGCAGAGCAGGCAGCAATGCTACAGGAAAGTATTTGGGAGACATGAATCATTGACAGATACCGAGTACATGGGGCCAATGCACATTTATATAGGTGCAGGGAGTCGGAAAGGCACAATAGGTGAGGAGGATCCCTGTCTGGCCAGTCAAGTCTTCCAGGCTGAGGGCCTGATTCCTGCTGAGGGGGGCAGGATGGTAGGAAATAGCATCTATCAGCAAAGCATTAGCTCATTCCTCAACCAGAAAGGCAGGATTATGTGTATTAGCTGGGCAGATTAGGAATCTGGGCAAGGAAGAGAGTAGGGTGAGTGAGTGTCCTTTTCCTATCTATCAAGCTAAGAGGGTGTCTCCCTTAGTGAAGGCACTCGGGTGTGGCCAGGGAGCGATTAGTAAGGTTCTGCAGATTAATACACAAGGGAGCTAGAGTTCATTCAAGTCAAGCAAGGCCTACAGTTTTAGGAGCCATACCCAGGCCCGAATTTGGGGTACAGGCCTGTCCTAGAATATTAATACAGAAAAATGTGCATTTTAGCCAATGTCCATTTTAGATGGTATTACAGGCAGGTTTAAAAACAAGTCAATTGAGTGAATATGGCACTCTATTTCCTTGCATTGATCCTTGGAGCTTCATGCATGCAATCAAAGTGGATCATGACAAAGTATAAACCTCTCCTCCCAGCTGGCCTCCCTAGAGGTGAAGATGGTGTTGCATGATGTGGACAGTTTTGGCCAGATTGGCTTCATTTCTGGTGGTTCACCATCCCTGATTTAAAATGCATATGTGTTTTTCCCATAACATAAAAAGAGAGAACACCTGCTGGGATCGTAGTTGCGAAAGTATTGTATAAGAGGCTTTTGGAGCTTCATCAGAATATTGGGTTGTTAACATCTGATTTTAAAAACTATTAATGCCTGGTTGAATCTAGGATGTAGACCCCATCAAGTCAGGAACGTGTCAGAGGATGGATCCTGGCACCCTTCAGTAGGTCCAGCACTAATAGAAAAACCTTATGTTTGCTCCCTGTGGCTGACACTGGAGTGAATTTTTGCTCAGATACCAGTGCAAAGTGAGGAACGTGAGCCAATGTGGGATATGTGAGAACTTCCCCCAAAAATGTCGCTGCCCAAAGCCCTATTCAGCTTTCATCGGAATGCATACGGGATTAAACTGAGGAGGGGCATTGGGGTGAGGTATGCTGGCCCCATGCCACATCCTGGTGGCCCTATGCCTATTTCCTCTTTCCCTACCTTGGCATGTTGACTAGCAAGCTGACTTGCCCCTCTCTGATGCCTGGTAGGACAATACGACCAGGCATCGGCTACTAGGCAGTATAGAAAAGTAATAAACATATGCCCCATTCAGACATATTGCATGCTAAGTGGCCATTCTGTGGTTGATTTTCATTCAAATCATATCTTTACTGGGGATGTAGTGGGGATTATGGTGACCTTTTTAACATACACAATTCCAGTAACAAGTTCAGAGGGATAAAAATGCAGCTGAACTGAGGGGATTTTTTCCACCTACAAATTACCAATACTATCAATGTGTAATTTTGGAGACCCAGACTGAGAAAGATGAATGCAAACAAGAGAGACTCAGAGACTAGTAACTGGAACAGTAGCTAGTACAGTAATTCAGTCTAAATTATAAACTAGGAACTTCCTATGTGCTTGCTGTCATGTGCTGGATTTCAATCAGTCTGGCTCAGAGTTAGTCCTTATTGCCAAATAAATCATACAGGGGAAAGTATGACCTGCAAGAAACCTTTTAGTGCAATGACTGTAATATACCCAAGGGAGAAAAGCAATAAGATGAAACAGAAAAATGTTAAGTGGACTTTGACAGTGCAATTTCTAGAAATAAGCTCTGGGGAAAATTTCACAATGAACCTCAACCTAGGTCAAATACAATAGTGTCGCAGGGTTTTGTTTTTGTTTTTAACAAAATCTATCTTGTGAAATAAAATTACAATGTACAATCCAGTATGGAATAAAATGCTATTTATCTGAACTGAACCTTGTGAAATCCAGTTTCTGTTTCAAATGCAGCTGTTTTTCTCCATCTCAACTATTTCTAAGACCTTAATTAACCACTGTTTCACATCCGGCACAGTAGCAGATTTCCAGTGCGTGGCTGAAATATTTTGGTGGTCAATAAGATTTAGGACACCTGCCTCCCTGTCCCAGTACTCTAAAGTATGTGTAACTGGAGTAATAGTATAGTGTTAAAGATTTTGGGGGTTCATCTGCATAGTCCCAAGCTGTCTCTTCCAGTTCAATGATTCTTGGCTCTAAGGTTTCCATGAATAGGGTTTCTGTCAATGTAGGTTGCCTACAGCATAACTGAGGAGAACCTTATGCTTGCAAATCAGCTAGGATTTTCTTTGATGCAGAAGAACAGATTTGACAAGGGATAAGAAAAAATAGACTCTAGAAGAGAACATAGTATGTCAGACCTGTCTTTAAATAAACCATGTGTCATTAAACCACCAATTAATCTCTGTTGTTATGTGCCATCCTATGGCAACCCTATGAATGAAAGACCTCCGACCAATAAGGAAAGTTCTATCCAGCTCCTACTAGTTCAAGTACTGGCTTTCTTTATGGAATCAATCCATCTCATATTTGGTCTTCCCTTTCATCTTCTGCCTTTGATTTTCCCTGATGGGATTGTCTTCTCCAATGAAATTTGCCTTCTCAAATGGGAGGGGGGTAACTGGGGGGGGGGGGGGCCAGAGGGCTCAGTCCTGGGCCCAGTGCTCTTCAACATCTTTATCAATGATTTAGAGGAGGAAGTACAAGGAAAGGTAATCAAATCTGCAGATGATACAAAACTGGGCAGAATAGCAAACACCCTGGAAGACAAAATGAACTTCCAGGGTTATCTTGATAAGCTTGAACACTGGGCTGAAACCAACAGAATGAAATTCAATAAGGACAAGTGCCAAGTCCTCCAGCTAGGAAAAAACAACCAAAGGTATTGATACAAGATGGGGAATACATGGCTCAATAGAACTGAAAAAGATCGTGGAGTAATTGTGGACAATAGGCTAAACATGAGCCAACAATGCGATGCATTTTGGGATTCATTAACAGAAGTATTACTTCCAAATAATGAGAAGTAATAATGAGAGCCAGTGTGGTGTAATAGTTAAGAGCATGGGACTGGGACTCAGACGATCTGGGTTCTAGTCCCCGCTCAGCCATGGAGCCAAGTGGGTGACTTTGGGCCAGGCATAGACTCTCAGCCCAACCTACTTCACAGAGTTGTTGTTGTGGGGATAAGATTCAGGAGGAGAATGATGTAAGCTGCCTTGAGCCCTTTGTAGGAAAAAGGCAGGATATAAATTGAAAAATAAATATAAATCAAAATAAATAAGTAGTAGTTTCTCTGTACTCACCAGTCAGTCCTCACCTGGAATACTGTGCCCAGTTCTGGACACCAAGATTTAAGAAAGATGCAGGTAAATTAGAAAGGGTCCAGCAGAGGGCAACAAAAATGAACCAGGGTTTGGAAACACTGCCCCATGAGAAGAGACTGAGAGAACTGGGTATGTTTAGCCTTGAGAAGAGAAGTCTGAAGGGGGACATGATATCCCTCTAGAAGTACTTCAAAGACTGTCACAAAGGGGAAGGTCAAGATCTCTTCTTGCAGATGCCAGAGTGTAGGACATGGAACAATCAGCTCAAGCAGTGACAACCCAGATTCAGGCTGGACATCAGGAAAAGCTTCCTCACTGTCAGACAATATGACAATGGAACCAGCTGCCTAGAGAGGTGGTGGGCTCTCCCATACTAGAGACATTCAAAAAGAAACTGGACAGTCATCTGAGGGGGATGGTGTAACATGGTGTCCTGCAACAGCAGGGGGTTGGACCCGATGGCCTTCATGGCCCCTTCCAACTCTTCTATGATTCTATGATTCTTTATGTCTGAAATATGACAGCCTCTGTTTTGTCATTTGTGCTTCTAGGGAAAGTTTTGGCTTGATTTGATCTAGGACCCAGCTGTTTGTCTTTCTGTCAGTCCAGGGTATTCATAGAATCATAGAATAATAGAGTTGGAAGGATCCATGAAGGCCATTGGGTCCAACCTGCTGTTGTTGCAGGACGCCAATTTACACCATCCCACTCAGATAGCTCTCCAGTTTTGCAAAACTCTCCTCCAGTACCATGTTTAAAATGCATCAATTTTCCTTCTATCAACTTTACATTGTCCAGCTTTGTGGGTGGGAATAAAGTAGTTTGGATTATCTTGACCTTGGTCTCCAGAAGAACATCCTTCCACTATATTATCTTTTCTAGGACCTTCATTACTGACTTTCTAAGTCTCAGTCTTCTTCAAATGTCTTGGCTACAGTGTCCTTTTGAATTGATGACTGAGCTGAAGAATTGAAATCTCACAGTTTCGCTTTCTTTGTTAGTAACGGTAAAGTTCTGTAAATCTGGGAATACGATTTTTGTTTTCTTAATGTTCAGCTGCAGTCCTTCCAGCTGAGTACTTTTCAGCTGCAGCATTTGTACTTTCTTCATTCACTTTTACCAGGAGTCATTTTAAGTCTTTGCTGCTTTCTGCCAGTACCGTGGCATTATCTGCATATCTTAAATTAGTTTTGCTTCTTCTGCCATTTTCACTCTTCCGTTTCTAATCTAGCTTTCCCCATGAGATGTTCCTGTGCATATTGAACAGATAGGAAGACTAAGTACACTGTTGTCTGATGCCTTTGCCTATGGGAAACCTTTCTGTTTCTCTGTATTCTGGCCAAACCGTAGCTTCTTGTCTGTGATACAAGTTACACATCAGGACAATCAAGTGCAGAGGTACACCCATTTCTTTCAGGACCATCCATCGTTTGATGATCTATGTTGATCCATAGCTCATGATCCACACAGTCAAAGGCTTTGCTGTAGTCTATAAAGCATAGAACAAACTTTTCTCTGAATTCTCTGGGGTGCTCCAACAGCCAACGTATATTTGCAGTGTCATCTCTAGTGTCTATTCATTTTTGGAATCCAGCTGGCATCTCTCACTTCATATAGGGCAGTACTCTCTGATACTTTCCGCATCACTTTGCCCAGATGGGAAATTAATACAATGCTGCTGTGGTTGATGCACTTTTTTTTTACATCTCCTTTGGACATTGAGATTGGACATTTCTGGTCTGTGGGCCATTGTTTTGTTTTCCATATTTGTTGACATATTTTTGTTAGGATTTGCAATGTTTCATTTTCTCGCACTGATTTGCCTCTTGAAATAGCTCTGTTCGTATCCTATCTATTCCAGGTGATTTTTTTCTTTGTGATTGCTTTCTGGGCAGCTTTCACTTTGCTTTCTAATCTTCTTCATAGGATTCCATTTGGAAGAAGTTTGCTGTTCTTTCATCTCTTCTTTATATTTCTTCTGTATTCTTTCTACCTTCTCTACTAACCTGATTTCAAGGAAAACTCATTCCAAGCATTAATCTATAGAGGTTTTACAGCTGCACAAAAAGTATTCCTTGTTTATTCCCACTTTTGTAAATAATACTAACACAGCAACAGCATCTGTGTTAATATTTATAACCATAATTTTAAGATTATACCCAAAATCCTGAAAATTTTAACCTTATTACAGTTGCACCAAAGATGAAGAAAAAGTCAGTAAAGTTGCTTCCAAAATTTGAACCAGTTTGTATGAAAAACTGTTTATTCTGCCACGGGTCGTTTCTGAGATTATAAAGTTGAACTCTCCCAACATATTTTAAGTCCTAGTTGTGTGGCACAGTGGTTAAGAGCATGGCACTGGGGTCTGGGAGCCTGGGTTCTAGTCCCCACTCACCTGTGGAGCCCACTGGGTAACTTTGGGCCAGTCACAGACTCTCAGCCCAACCTGCCTCACAGGGTTCTTGTTGTAGGGATAAGACTGAGAGCAGGAGGAGAATTATGGAAGCTGCCTTATGCTCCTTGGAAGGAAAAAAGGCATGCTATAAATATAATAGATAAATAGTAGATGCGTCAGGGCAGTTCCTAAAGGTTGGGGGAATCACACATTAAAGGTGACCTTTCCCCCTGCTTGCTAGTCCCGCCACTCCCTAAAATGGCCACTTTCCCTTTAAAGCTTTCCCAAGCAGTGGGGGAAACACCAACCACTCATTTGTAAACCTCCCGGACAGCATTGGCTATGGGATGGTATAGAAATGAAAAGAATGGGGAGAAGAAAAAATAGTTACTTCCCATTCCCACTTCCCTTCACCGTGCATTTCAGTAGGGCACTAAGCAGAAGACAAAGGGTTGGCTCAGAAATTGAGACTAATAATTCATCTTTGTTATTACCAACACCATCAATACATTTCCAAGTGAGAGGGAGAAGCTTGGCCATGTCTAATTCATAGTTGTGTATCAATTTGTCTTGGAGCTTTATATATTGATCACAATATTTTATTGATTCATTTATTTAAAGCTTTTATATACAAGCACAATTAAAATAAGATAAAATATGGTACAGCATCCAGAGGCAAATATAAAACCACAATTAAGACCAATTAATAATTAAAATAATGGGAAAATAAAAAGATCCTATGTGTTCTTGCCCTGATTTCACATGACAGAATAAATCCCAGAATAGCTTTACTATTGTCTGCTACATGCTTGGCTGTTTTTGGGTTTTGGGTTTTTTTTTTTTTTGAACAAGTTTTATTCTTAATATATCTAACAAAAAGAAACTAAGAAGCATCAATCATCGAAAATATCCGACCCACTGGGTCAGCCCCCACATTTTTTCTTTTTATGTTAAACTATAAACATGTTTAAGTCTATGCATAGTCCCGTTTCTCTAGCCAATAATAAAAAGAATCCCAGGTTTGATAGAAGTCTGTATCTTCTTTCTCCCTCAGAGACAAAGTCAGTCTATCCATTTCCACACAGTCCAAAATCTTTTTTAGAATCAGTTCATTGGAAGGTGGTTCTTCACTCTTCCAGTGTTGGGCAAATGCAATCCTCGCCGCAGTAGTTACATGTGGTCAAATACATTGCTTGTTTACTAAGATCATGAGGTACAATGCCTACTAGAAAAACTTCAGGTTTAAATGTTAGAGGTTTTTGTAACATTTCCTCAAGCCATTTGTGCATTTTAATCCAATATTTTTTTGCCTTATCACATGTCCACCACATATGATAAAAAGTACCCGATTTGTGTTTACGTTTCCAACATCCATTTGACATATTTGGAGACATCTTAGCTAACCTATTTGGTGACAAATACCATCTATAAAACATTTTATACAAATTTTCTTTAATATTTCTTTCCCACAGTTTTTGCCATTTCACTAACTCAATATTATATCCAAAATTTTGTGCCCATGTTATCTTAGTTTCCTTAACCTGTTCATCTTCCATTCTCCTCTCCAGTAGGAAATTGTACAATCTTTTAATCATTTTCTCATCAGATTTAAGAATCACGTGATCAAATGCTGTTGATTTCTTATAAAAGCCCCACATTCTATGATCTTTGGCATATCTTGATTGCATTTGAACCTTGTGCCAATATGAATTCCTTGGTCTTGTATTTCTTGATTCAATTTTAATCCTCCATCATTATCCAAAATATCATATCTCACAATGGTATCAAAGTTCAATGCATTTGGATATAGGCTGTTTTTGTATCTTTCTCATCATATTTCATTCCAAAATTTCTAAACTTCTTTTATATGTGTGGTACAGGAATGAAATAAGCTAAAAAAGAAGCATGTTTTATAAAGCATAATTATGTAAGATTTGAAAGGTTCCAGTAAAACTGCTAGTGGGAACTTGTACATTCAGCGTTTCTTGGTAATTCTTGCTGTCATGGCTAATGTTAGACACAAATGGAAGAAGCTGATTTCCTCACAGGACCTATGCTTGTGTCATTGTCTAATTCCTAAGCTTGATACATTCAGAGAAATTACTGACGCATCTTCTACGCAATCCGTCCCCAGCCTTTGCTCACTTCTGCTTTCATGTCTCCTCTGGAACTGCCTTCTTGAAGATTTGAAGGGTCACTGGAAGCGAGCATTACCCATGGAACCCGCCACCAGTTCTTCTCTGTGAACTCACTGTAATGGGACCCTGTGCAAGCACAAAAGAAACTTAAGGAAATTCAGAAGCTTTATCCAGGGAATGGGAATTCTCCCAGCTTTCCGGAAGGGGAAGTACCCCAGGGGAATAAGCATTTTACTACTCACAGCACATGGCTGGCTGTGGAGTGTTTGAACATCTCGGATTTTATTCAGTCTAAGTTGCATGGCATTGTATACTTCGTTGTTTTGGAAATATTCCTGTGCTTGTGACATTCTTTTGTCCTCTGTAGCATTAGCTGGGTAGCTTTCATTCTTATGTTCTCTCATTTTTCTCACATTACTTTTTCTCCCTGGGGAGGACAGTCACGCCAGCAAAAGTCGAAAAGAAAAACCAAATATGAGATGGATTAACTCCATTTGGGAAGCCACAGCCTTGAATTTAGAACAGCTAAGCAGGGATGTCATGGATAGAACATTTTGGAAGGCGTGCATTCATAGGGTCGCCATAAGTCAGAAAAGATGTGACAGCACATAAAAACAAACTTCTTCTCCACCTTTTGTTTTTAATTTTGCCCTTCATTCTCTGCTATTGCCTTCTAACTCTTTTTCCTAGGCTTTGTTAGAAGACAACTGGATCAGAAAACTGCTTATGTTCCAAACCTTGGACCTGCCAAGCCTTTGACTTTTTCCCCCTTCTCATAGCTATTGCCTTCTCATACTTTTCTGCCATCAATAGTATTTTAGCCCTGGCTTCCCATAAAAAACTGCCCATCTGTTGTCCACAAAAGTGGGATCTGGTCATGGCACAAGCACTCTGGAGTGGGAGGTAGAAAAAGCTTTATTCTCCAAAAAAAAAAAAAAAAAAAAAGGTCTCTGTCCACAAAGTAGGTAAAACGGAGCCCTGAGGAAAAGGCAGCTTCCCTTTTTATCACATTTTATTGGAATGCAAACAAGTGATAGCCTAGTTTTGTCTTTCAGGGTAACGGAAAGTCCGTCTTCTTAAACCCATGTTTGGCCACATAAAGGGGAAACTTGGCTTTGCCCTTCACATCTATAGTATCATGACAGATATGGATAAGAGTCAAACCGCCACCTTGAGTGCTAAAATCATAGAGCTGGCTTGTAGCGCATGTATTTTTAAACATGAGTGTCATAGTGATAATCTCCCAGGTCTGGACAGACTTTCAGGCCTTGGACCATGTTGTGCAGAATTGAATTCAAGAAAAAGAACCTATTATCCTGAGCCACCTAGTGTGGATGTAAAATCAAAATGCAAGCTGCAATTCTTGCTAAGTAAAGATCAGGCACTTCCCCCCTAAAGAGATTGGGCAAAGGTACCCTGCAAGTAGGATGACCCATTTTTTTCTGAGAAACTTGGAAATGATCCCATCAATAGCAGCTAGCAAACACAAAGAACTAACATTTTTGCCCTTGGGTACAATTGTTAAGGTCATCAGGATGCAATCAAGTACCCATTTAACAGTTAGCATATGTCTGGGAAACATCCTTCCCATAGTGGCAAGTACAGAGAGAAATTACTTATGGACTTAGGAAATGGAAGGAACAAGCTCTGAACACAGCAGGAAGTGGGGGCAAGCTCTGAGCACCGGCCTGGCACACCAGCCTCTGGATGTATCGCACCCATCTTGCCCACGCAAAAGACCGCTGTCAAGAGCCTACCCTGCAGGACAGGCAATGGACTCCATCTCTCTTTGTTAGTTTCTCTCCGCATTAGGCAGGAAGCTTTTATCTCTTTAGAAATATAAAGCAAGATGCAACAGGATTTGCTACCTAGACAACATCAGGTTGAAAGCTTGTGCCTGCTGTATAGCTTTGGCTGGATAAACTGCCTCCAAATGGGGGGTGTATGTGCATGTATGAAACCAAAACCAGGGTGTCGTCTCTCTGGCAGTGCATGTTAAATCCCAGCAAAAGTTGTTATGGAGTTACTATACAAATACTGTGCTTGTAACTACCAATGGCAACATGGTATTGCTCTTATACTTCCTGTTCCTGTCCTTTGACCCGGATGTAATAATAAGACAGTGCTCCGTGACTCCTCAGACTAATTGCTTGCAGTGTCATCCGTTCTGTACATGAAACAAAAGTTCCCAAACCTTTCAAGGCAATCTGGCAAGCACGTATCTCCTTTTGAGCTGTATTGCTTTCCAAGATTGCCTGGAACCTTGCCCTACTGTATAATTTTTTTAATACTGATTGAAACAACTATACCAAAGGATTGGTATGGAAAGGCATTATCTAGCAGACCTTGTCTCAGTTTTCTCCTGTTTGTCTTCTGTTATATGCTGGGGAAATTCAGATAAATCCTGTAGAAAAAGGTTGGTTATATGTTCCTTTGTGTTATAAAATCAACCCTGCAACATTTCTGCATCTCTTTCTCAGAAAGTACCAGAATTCCAAGACAGGCTTTTGTTTAGTGTTATTTTCAAACTGTTCCTTTAAGAGATGGCTACTACCTTTAATTGGGGAAGCCTTTGCGGAGTGGGGCTCCCAAGGAAAGTTAACACCTGGATCTTCTTGGGTGAACAGCTAACAAAACTGGTAAGGCTGCCAGACTAGTTTTTCTAGCAGTATTACAATCACCATCATTTGCATGCCAAGACCCACAATAATCCCTGTGCTTCAGTGATATATTAATCCCTCGTAATCAGTGCTATTGTATTGAGCCAGATCTCTTGACTGTGTTTGCCTTATTCTGTCATCATCTACCTTGCTGCTGTTATGTGATTCCGAACCTATACAACACTCTGTGTATGTTCTAAAAGCTTGTAGTTGGTGGTGAGGACCACTACCCAGTAGCGTGCTGTGTAAGTAAACTGCAGGAGACCTGGGTGATCTCACCAATACAAACACTGGGGTTCAAGGTGATTTAAATCTTCCCTCTGGGTTCGAGTGTTTATTCCCACTATTGGTAAGGAGACTGAGGGATATTTAGGAGTAAATGGGCATTTATACACAGAGGGGTGATCCAGATACCACACAGAGCATGATTGCCTCAAAGCAGAATTTCACAAGGGGGGTGAATTGCCAGAGATGAAGTAAGGTGGAGCATGCTAGCCCAGGGCCCAAGGTCAGTGTATATATTCAGATGCAGAGATGTACAGGCACCAAGTGTTGATTCCAGAAACTTGAGCGGTCTTCTAAGAGAACCAGCATCACAGGTCTCTACCCTATAGTGCGGCAGAAGATGCTTTTAAAACATGAGAACATAAGAATGCAAGAAGAGCACACTGGATCAGACCAAGGGTCCATCTAGTCTGGTATTCTCTTCAAGCAGCTGCCCTCAGATACCACAAGCCAGATGTGAGTGCAGCAGCATCCTCCCCACCCATGTTCCCCAGCAACTGATACGCATTGGCATAGTGCCTCTGATCCCTGGGGTCTTGTTTCTGAGAACAGAGAAAGTCTGGGAAGGAATTCTATCCATCAATGATAACGCAGCTTCGCCACAAGTCACCAGAGCTGAGCCCCAGCATTGGTTTCAGTTCCAAGTTTAGCTTTGGAGCATGTGAAGCAATAATAAAGAAATGACTCTTAAAACCCAAAACATAAACAAACTGCAGTGCATGGAGTTTTGTTTATGCATTAAACAATCATATTCCACAGCACACAACCTACAGCACAGTTTGGTTAACCTGGATTTTGTTTAGCACTGAATCCAAAAGACTTTGAAAACAGATGAAGTAATTGGGCCAGCTTCTGCGTAGTTCACATTACAAAGAACTTTCTGAGGGTAAATGCTTTTTGGCACACACAGAGCAGTAGTGTGAAAGCATGTGACCAAAGAAGCAAAACTAACTGGCACGGAGACCGCATAGCCTTGTATTAAATCACCCCCACTGGAAAAAATACCCTAATGGTAACTCATCGATACTTTAATAATTAGTCACAGTCATGTGATCTCACAAGTATTTGCTGCTCACCCAAAAACTAATTAGACAAAGATTTTGGAATTTTTTAATTGTTTGTCATGCAGTGCAGATTGAACACTCCTACACAAATGAACCTTCACAAATTTCACATTGTTTTAAACAATAGTGGGGGGAAACTCCTATAAATAAATAGTAACTCAATTAGAATAAAGAAACTAAAAATTACTCAAGTGTGATTAATCATGTAAGACCAACATGCACTCATGGTACGTTTAGAAAATGGCTTACAAATTTAATTCAGTGTATTTTTTATTTTAATCTTTTGATTTGGGTATTGAGCTTGTGCCAGACCAATTTTCTCTCTGACTTTTCCAACTTTGCAGTCTGACTTCCAGATGTTTTGGACTGCAACACCCTTTAGACTCCCCCTGCATGAAATTATGGTAGTTGTAGTCCAAAACATCTGAAAGGTATCAGGTTGGAGAAGGCTGTCCTATAGCAAGGATTCAGGTCCACATGTGTGCTTACCAACTTGCTGTTAACTCTGATGAATTCCTTCCCAGCAGCTTGCCTGTCCGATCAAACTAAGACACCATTGTTGTCATTATTAATATTAATGCCATTGCTATACTGTCCCAAAGCTGTGCTTTCTGTGCAGTTTACAACAGTGCATAAAAACACTACAATAAAATACAACAAAATACAACATAAAATCTTGTCGAAGAAACATACCAAAAATTAAAAACATCTAAAAAGCATTAAGTGAAGAATGACTGGTAATTATTTTTTGTAATTTCATCTTTTTTCTTACATTTCTCACCACAGAACACCTTTTCACACTGACACTGGCAGCCCCCCCCCCAAAAAAAAAAACCATGGAAGCACTCAAAAGCGTCCATAAGTGCCTAATGCCTTCATCTCCATCTTGAGACCGGGAGCATCCTCTTTGGCATGCTGAAGACCCATGCTTAGGTATGCATTCACAGGTGTAGGTGAATGTGCTATTTTCTGCCTGAATTACTGTTTCCAAAGGGTATGTTGAACCTTGTATGCCTTTTATCTTCTTCCTTTGCACACTTGCCATACAAAGAAACTTAAGACCTTACTTAACGGTAGTATGTGCTTCTTTCCAAATAACCCTTAGCCCTAGATTCCTAACTGGGTATTTGCTTCTGCAAATGTGTTAGGTTTGAGGCTGAGGAATAGGTGGGGGCTGATTGAACCTCTGCTCCCTATAATGCTTGAGAGCTTCCTGATGGTTTCTAGGGCTACCTTCTCCCTCCCTTCAGACCTGCAGTATCTTAGCATCCTTGTGCAAAGTGAAAGAACTGCCCCATTTCTTCCCAAGTCCTCTGGAATCCACTCCCGTTTCTTTAAGCTCTGCAGACTGGGTGGTATGGGAGAGCCAGCGTGGTGCGGGTTAGAGCACTGGACTGCGGATCTTGAAGATCGGGGTTCTGGTCTGCACTCAGCCATGAGGCTCACCAGGTGGCTTTGGGCCAGTCTCTCCCTCTCAGCCAAACCCTCTTCACAGAGTTGTTGTTCTGAGCATAAAGTGAAGTAGAGGAAGACTGTAAGCAGCTTTGGGTTCATTGCAAAAGGGGAAAAATGTGATGCAATTAGAATGATAGTAGGTGCCCAGAAGCATCTGGGAAGTAATTTGTTGTGTTTGAGTGCCTGAAGTGAGGGATTGTCTTCCCTCCTTCTTCCCCCTTGGATTGTGCTGGCAGACTCCGGACTCTGGGAGGAGAGGATTTGGGTGCCCACAGGGCATAGTTGGCTTTGGGGAGGGGCTGGAGCTCAGGGGCAGAGCAGGAGGTTCTGCCCAGGGTCAGTGCCTGGCATCGCAAAGGTGGACGGGGAAGACACCTGCCTGAAAACCTGGACACTGTGGGCTGTATGGGGCTCACTGGGCCCACTATGGGGCAGCTTCATACGGTGCCTGTGTTCCTACCAGGGTCTGCCAGAGTAAGCAACTCCCCCAGCCCTGTCACTTAAAAAACAAGGCTGCTGCTTTGGGACAGAACAAGGCATTCTTCCTTCTTTCTGTTGCAAAGGCCTTTGTGGCTTTGTGCGCTTCCTGTTTGACAGGGTGGCAGCCCCAGCAGACAAAGACAAGGACAGAGGAGGAGGAGGAGGAGGTCACCTAAATATAGCAGTCTAGTACTTATTTCCTGAAAACATATAGGAACAGCTTTTAAAAACCATATAAGGCACAGCAGAAATGAACACAGGTGGGCAATGGAGATGATGGTTTTGGTTTCTTCATAACGACTCATGCAAACCCATCTATTTCTGGGTTTAATCTCACAAAAATCCTGGGAGCAAACTGAAGTGAGGTTTGCCTAGAGCAGCACTCTTTGCATGAGCTTGGGTCTCCTGCCTTCATCTGAGGGCCAAATTCTGCGTCCACGAACCCTCCCAGGGCTGCATTCCTGGGATGGGTGAGGCCAATTACAGAGGGGTACGGTCAAAATGCCAGCCATTTTAGCTTAAATCTCACACAATTGGTGACTAAGTCTCAAGAGAGTCTTTTAGATGGGGCAGAAGATGATACAAACCTCAGGAAAGTATGGATACAGCCAGGGACAGAGGCATGGCCTTCCTGGGGTTGCCTATGGCTGGCTTTGGCTCCCAGCTGGACCAGAGTCGACCCTTTGCCAGAGGTCTGCACCCCAGTCTATTGCATCTAAACTCTGTATGTTTCATGGCATCACATTGGCCTTTATGGTAATGAATCAAGACGGGACAGTTACTGTAAAGAAGGCAGGGACCAAAGTTTACAATGGACTTTTTGATGAGCAAACTCTGGAATGAGGAAAAATTTTGCCCAAGTAGAAATGACTTGGTGTACAGCCCCCATTCCATTTCAAGATAATGAGTCAAAGTTGGCAAGTATTAATGATTAAAAAGGTTATGGTAGAACTTCAGACATCCAGATGCAGCCATTTCTCTCAAACTCAGTTCAAATTAGTGTTATTCTTCATTGGAGTACGTCTTCCTCTGGCATCATCGTTTGCTTCTGTCCTGGAAGAACAGGCGTTACACTGTCTTCTCCATCCATCCATTCGTCTCATCCATACTCATGCTTTTATTTCACCTCCTTCAGTTTCCATGCACCCTCCTTCTGCAATTAGGCACTTGAACCTCTGCATCTCTTAGTCTCTTGCTGTTCACGTTGTTTCCAGTAAAACTTAAAGGTGGAAGACTAGGACTGGATGTAAGTTTAGCTGCCTGGATAGACACACTAATGCATGTTGTGGCCAAAACAACCATGGCAGCTCCATTTAATGTACACATTGTTCATTCTGAACCAGGCACCCTCTATCACTAGTGGCTCTAATATCAGTGGGATGGAGTATCCAATCTGGGTTTCAGTCTGAACTTTAAAGGAACTATCCAGGGTGGTGAAACTCAATCCCAAAATTGATTCAACACCATAGACAACTCCTTAAAAGTTCAGGCTACAACCTGGAGTGGCTACACTGACCCACCATCACTGGTGGCACCAACATCTATGGGGGAATAGAAGGAACATGCAGATATTCCAGATGAGCTTTTTACTTGCAGCAGGCCCAGTTCTCCTAGATTAGAACTTATTCCTGACAAAGCGCGCTCTCCTTGCATTTTAGAGAAATGACGGATCTGAGCTGGTGGCAATGCTCTTCTTTAGATTTGAGTCCCTCCCCAAGGCTATTTAGAAGTTAAATTGTGGAGTACAGTACAGATGAATCTTGACCTACTTGTACAGAGATCAGCACAAATGCCAGTGCAAGACTCTCTTTCAATTCCCTTTCTCTTTTTCCTCCCATTACTATTTTGCTGAATGTGTCTGAGCTGCATATTTTATAATAACTCACAGCCAGATTCATTGTGAGATGAAACATCCTAGAAAGCATACCTAGAATTCCAACCAGTACACACTTGCTTGTAACTAATTCCCGCTGAACTTCAGAGTAGTCAGGCGAGGGACTGGACTGTAAATCTTTTTAAAAAGAAGCTGTTGCAGTCAGTTGATTTTATTTATTAAAGCATTTTAAGAACCATTTTAAGACTCTATGTCACAACCTTCCATCAGCTGGGGAGGCAAGAAACAAAAGGGAGAATTGCCATATTAGCAATTCTTGTTACACCAGGCATCTCTAAAATGCATAAATGAATCACAATCTCATAAAGGCAGCATTGAAGAGGAAGATCTGTATAGAAAGGGCAAGGGACAACCCAGTAAGGAATTCCACACTCTGGGTGCCACCACTAAGCAGGGCCTCTCTCTTGTGTGATCAACCCAATCTATTGTAGGACTCCTGAAGTGGGTCTTTACTGAAGGCAGACTTAATGAAGCCCAGAATCTAACCATCAGTGCAGCTGGCATAACGTTAGAGGTATGTTTTTAGCTACTATTTGACCTAGGCGTCTTCATTTTTATACCAATAGCAGGCCCACGGGAAGCTCAGTGCAGTCACCCAGTTTGGAAGAAAGCAATGAATGAGATCACTGCTGGTGACACATGAGCCTGAAAAAAGCGCTCGCACCCACAGCCCCTACCTGTAACTAACTAGAAAGCAACAAGCCCAGGAGCACCCCCAAACCGTGTACCTGGGCCCGTAAGGTGAGTGCAACCCCATTTTGCTCCCTTCCCGGAGCTCCACATCCTGCTTTGGAAGGCAGGATAAATGAGTTCAGCAAACAGAGAAAGGGCCCCTAGCAATGTGTAAATACTGTGTGTGTTCGAGAAGTGGGAAAATGAGTGAGTTCAACATGCGTGATAAGCAGTAATCCTTAGTGCAGGAATGGAGAACTGCTCTTGGCTGGGAGGACCAGATGCCTCCCCCCACACCAATTCAGTGGCCCAGAGGTTGGGGTGCAGCCCTTCCCCTGACAGTATTCACTTGCTCCAACCATTTTGCTTTTCTCAAATAAAGAAAATGCTTGGAGCAGCATGGAGTTGTAATTGCACCTTTGTTTAAGACCTGGTCAAACTCTACAGTGCCCGAATGTAAACACACACCAGCTATTTATTCTTAAATAAATATGCAATACCAATAAAATTGATTCTTTTGTAAAGGTTAAGGTTGCCATTCAGTTATAAATTTTACAGTCAATCACCTGAGTTTAGTTGTTGAACTAATTTTGCATATATTTGCATCTCTGTAAAATCAAGCTTTTGATGAGAATATACATATTCTTATAATAAATGAAGTGCTTTGTCTTTTTATAATTTTTTTTTGGTTTCTTCTCATTTTATTCCTCCACTGTTGATTGAATTGTTTGGCAACATGGATAGCTCCTTCAGACTTCAGGTTAAAACCCAGTGTGGATACACTGCCCCATTGGCAGCGTCCACTGAGTACAGAGAAACATGGCGGTCTTTCTGTTAACAAAGCCAGCAAGGCCAACATTCTGTTCTGTGGTGACTCAGGAACCTGCAAATTCCTCCCAAAGTGAGAGAGACCCAACTTGCAGGTGGTCATTATGCCCTGAGAAACAGAGACTGGCTATTACTTCTCTGACCCAGAATGCACTGTTAAGTGTGATCAAGTACCTGCAACACCTGCTAGTGATTCATTCAGTCTGTAATTCAATGTTCACCCTGACCAGGCTTCCAGATGGAGAGTTCCTAGTATAATTGGCCAGAAGGAACACTGTGCCTTCCTCCTCCTTTTCTTGACAAATGTCCTGCAGTAAGAAAAAGGATGGGAGAAGCCTTGAGGAAACATGGGACCATGAGTGGAAGATGACAACATGGGAACTAGACTCCTAAATTTATGTGAATGAGGCAAGGTGGTAGGACTAGAAAAGCTTTGTCAGCAGGCAATCTAGTTTTGCAGAAGTTTTTTTAAGGGTTAAACTGTAATATGTTTGGAAGCTATGCATTCCCACACTGCCAAACTCCATGCAACAGGGAACACAGTCTTGAGTAACTGCACTCAGTGTGAGTATTGACACTTCCAGCCACTGTAATAACAGGCAACTGGACAAAATACAGCATTTTTATGTGTAAGGCACTGTGTAATCAAATTGCAAAGGGGCACATGGAAGTACTATTCAAGGGATGTGCTTTAGCTGGTTGTGTGGCAAATGTTTCTACTAGGTCTAAAGCTAAATATTAAGCTGACACAATTAAGACAACAGAAATGACATTACTAGGTCAGTGTAAGAAGATCACAATGTTCCTTACCAGTCTGTGCTTGCAGAGAACGTCCAGTTTTTTCTCTAACCCAAGTTGCACAACAGTGGCAAAGTTCAGAGCAAGGATAATCCCTGGGATGCGGGGAGAAACAGAACAGTTATGAGTTCTAACAAAATGTTGGAGAAATAGACTTTGAAACATAGAAACAAAGCAAGTCAGAGGGAGCCTCCCAGGCCATCTAGTCTGACCCTCAGCTCCAGAAGTCTCTGCTCATGCAATCTTCAACATGTGGTTGTCCAGTCTTTTGAACACCCTCACTGATGGGGCCTCAACTACCTCCCTTGAAAGTGCATTTCATATCCTAGGGGTCGAACTGTCACAAAGACATCCAACCTGAAGCCTGGTTCCTTGAGCTTTGCCCCATTGGAACACATCCTGCCCTCCATTGCTCCTGCACAGCCCTCCTCCACATGATATCCCCTCACATACCTATAAGTCGGTGAAAGATCCTCTTGAAGTCTCCTTTTCTCCAGGCTGAAAAGACCCAGTTCCCTCAGTCTCTCCTCACATGTCATCCCTCCCAACCTGGCTACCATTCTGGTGACCAATTCTAACCTAGTTGTGTCTCTCCTATAATGTGCAGCCTAGAACTGGATGCAGTACTGCACTTTTGGACGCACCAGAGTTGTGTAGAGTGGTATCAAAACATTGCTAGATCTGGAAGCCACACTTCTGGCTATTCATCCAAGGGTGGTGTTCGCCCTCTTGACCACCACATCACACTGCTGGCTCTTGTTCAGCCCACTGTCAGGAAGTACCCCAAGATCCCTTTCACAAGTGCTGCTCTCCAGCCACTTGTCCCCCACCCAGTACCTGTGACACCTATTCCTGTGTCCCAACTGCAATACCTTACACTTATCCATATTGAATGCCTTCCTGTTGTCCCCTGCCCACATCCACAGCCTTTCCAGGCCAGATCAATACATTCTGTTATCTGAGACTGACCAGCAGATAGCGAGTTCACAATCCCAGTCAGGGTGCAAAGTACCCTTTAGTGTGCACAGAACTGGATTTAAAGGATCAGGAAGTATTTCTAGTGTGGAATGGAATGCCACTTGTTCTGTCCCTTTCTCTTCTTCCCAAGGATACAGGTCTCCGAACCTATAATCAAAGATCAACATTTGCAACATTCCCCTCTGGAATTTTACCCTCTGGAAATTTTAGACTACATTTCCCAGCATTCTTTGCCATTAGTCATGCTGGCTAAGGGTAGTGGGAGAGGATGCAAATCAGCTGGAGGGCACTAGGTTAGGTCAACCGAGTTCCAGTATCTCATAAGAATGTAGGAGGAACCAAGCAAGCTCTAGAGTCAGTGCTGGGTACTGAAAATATTTGGCACTCAGACCCACAGGATCAATCCTCCCTCAACCAACCTGCATACATTTGTATACGCTCTAATGTTTATGTGTGTTTATGGGATACGGTCTCCTACTGGCACCCCTGTAAAAAGTAAAAAAGGATGCATGGGAAAAGGAGAGGAAGGCATTTGTCTTCGGATGCTTCAAGCAGGAGAAGAAGGGGGTGAAGCACAGGTAGGCACAACGTCTGCTCATCCAGGGGCATAAGATGCAGACTGTAACTTTCAGTCAGGGCGCGTCCGTGGACGGGGCGATGGGGCAGAGGATCTGCCCCAGATTCAGGGCTCCAGAGGAAAGATGTAGGGTGGCCCACAACACGGCCTCTGCTTGAAGCATCTGGTCCAAACCAGCTCTGCGAGAAACTCACAAATGGGACACTTTCTGGGTTGGGTTTTCCAGCAACTGGAAAACCAGCATACACAGTAGATACTGATATTGGAGGCTGTATTGGGCTACGTGAGGAGTACTCTCATCAGCCAGTAGCCATGGATAGCCACGTTCTCCACGAATGTGTCCAGTCCCCTTTTAAAACTACCCTGATTGGGGCTCATCACTACTTAGGGAAGCAAGTCCCATGGTTTCACTATGTGCCACGTGGCATCCATTGTCTTTCTGCTTATGTAGCCTCCCTCTCTCTTTTTAGCTGCACTCGGCCACAAGGAATTATTAGTCCAGCCTGATGCTACCCATAATGATTGGGAAGTAGGGGGTGCCCATCGTTAGCACCCCTACGAGCAGCTGACATCTGGAACAGCTGCCTCACTTACTCTAATTGTAGGGCTGGTCCTGGCAGCTGACTGCCTGACTGACTGACTGAACGAATGAATGAACACCACATGGATGGGAGAAAGGGAATCGGGATGCAGCTAACAGCAGGAAGAAAGGAACGATGCGGGTGAGAAGCAAGACGTGAGCGGATAGCGGGGTAGGCTGATGAAGAAGGAGTCTGGGCTTAGCCCCAGCTTCTGCTTTCAGTGCTAGGCTCCAGCTCTGGAATGTATGAAGTCAGAATACATGAAATGTCTCTTGCAGAGATGCAAAGTCCATTTCTTTAAGCATTACATCACTTACAAGAGTACCAATCGTGTAATAAAAATTGAGCAAAGAGTCTGAAATCAGATGGTGGAATTGCGATACAGCCTTGTAGAGACTTGCTTCTATTTTCTGTGAATTAAGTTAAAGGAAAGGAGTGTGCGAACCAAGAGGAGTCAGAAAAGCACAGTGTGGAAAGGAAGAGAGAAGTCTGAAAGGGCAGAAGAATATTTGGCAGGATGCCCAGGAGGAGTGAGGGAGGGCTGGAGGGCACAGCGTGGCCATGCCAGGTGGGGCCTTGGAGGGCACCTTCCATGAAGGCTCTCAGTGGGGGAGCAGTGCAACTGGGCAGGCTGTGTGCAGCCAAGGTTGGAATCTGAAGCCCAGCTCGGGGCCGGCCTCCCTCCCCAGAAGACCACCCAGATAGCAGCAGGTGGCCAGGCTTTCGGGGTAGCAGTGGAAACTCCATTTTATTCCCATAGTCACACTGGTGTAGTAACTTGAGTGGCCTTAAAAGTCATAATGGCAAAGAGGAACATTCTGCTTTGCAGCCAAACATCTAAAAGGGGCCGCATAAAGCCATTCAGCCCTACGTTTCCTAGCTGCACCACTGACCCCTAGCTATTGTGTGTCACTAGGGGGCGATATGAAAGACTATGTCTGCTGGTTAGCTTCCAAGTCAATGACATGACTTCCCAGCCATCCAGGGCACCTCTGTCCCACTCTCCCTTGTGCTCTCCCCCCTGAGGTTCATCCCAGCCCTAGTGCCTGTTGGACAGGCAAACAAGCAGCAAAGGGAGCAGCTTGAAATGAGACCTACTGGCAGTCAGGACAAAATAAGCCAAACCCCTGACCTAATATGGCTGCAGAGAGCCTCAAACTGACAAGAATAGTTTTAGACTGTTAAGGCATCCAGATCTGATCAGAAAATGTTGTTGTTAGTCCCAGTTCCCCACCACAGACTAATGTAAGTCTGCCCTGAAACCTCATTGCCTTTTGTCCCTTACCTTAATAAATTCCACCTTTTGTTTCCATGATCACATGCCTCTTGTGAACTCTCTACAGGTTCCCCCACCCACCCAAGCTGTATACCTGGCTATGATAGTATAAAAGCCCCGTGTACCACACCTTTCCTTGCATGTATTTCCTGTGCGTCTGAATACACGGTAGTGTTCTTTTGGTTGCATGCCTCCAGCGTACCTGTTTTCTCTGAATTTTGTCACAGCCCACTTCTGGTGACCCCTCAAAATTTTGTCCTGCTCTTGTGATATGGCCTGGGCACCATTTTTCCAGCTTGGAACCATTTCACCATTTGAGGCTAATTAACCAGGAATATTCCTGGCCTGACTGGCCAAAAAGGACCTCTCCTAAATAGAGCCTCAGTTCTCTTTTCTGTGTGGCAAATGGACCTTGAATGGTTGGTTGTTCTCAGCTTTAAAGGACTGGGAGGAGAGAGGGAATCTGTTCAGTGCCGTTGTTGTAGCACCATCGTGTGGTGTGTGTGAACAAAACACATGGTGACAGGAGATTGCTGGCTGTTTCTGGCGACTCTCTTGGCCTCGTGAAGCACGATGTGGCTATGTTTGCACAGTTCAGGAAGAGAATGAGAGTTAGTCAGAAAGCATGCATTCAAGAGGGTATTTTACTGGCAAATGGAGAAAAAAAGCACATTGGAACTACAACAGAGCAAGCCAGTCCTGGCCTCTTTCTTCATGCTCCTTAGGGTACATCCAGAAGAAGGGCTCCTAGCACCACTTCTCAAAAGATACTGTGCAGACAGTCTATTATTTCCTTCCATAACAGATTGGGAAAAAATGCAGAAGAAGGGGAGGGAAAGCACAAGAAAGTGCTTAAAATTTTAACTTCCTAAAATGATTCACTCCTTAAAATTCTGTGAATCAAGCAAGTGATGTCACAACTAAAGTCCATAAATGACTAATCTGAGAAGAAAGTAAGTCCTTAAATGCACACTTTGCCTCTAAATATTGAATAAATATGCTTATTTTATCTCAGGATACTGGCATCAATGCATATTTGTTACATTTGAACCATGTCATAACATTTGGAGAAGCATGTAATCCTGTGGATACCTAACATACAGTCTGTGCTGACATGTCAGAGGTATGGATCAGGTTCTTTCATACACGTACATAAAAATCTCCAGGTATCTACAATTCCAGTTAACTGTCTTACAGTAACAATGTTCCAGCAACAGGAGCAGAACAAGCCAAGGATTACAAAAAGGTATAAATGTTTCTACATTCATGCTAAAAGTGACTAAATATTTCATATCAGAGTGATTTGAGTTAGGTAATAGTTCTGGTGCCTTGTTCATTACTTCTGTGTTCCCCCTTTTCCCCAGGAAGTCAGAGCTTTCAGTGACAGGTGTGGGTCTAATGGCTGCAGAACCAATTCAAAAGGAGGGTTGGAAGAAGGACTGTTTACACAGGAGAAGTGGTGAGTGAGGAGGGGGTGTTTACCCCTTCTCCACCTGCCATTTCACCATCTGTTCTGTTGGTTTCTCCTATGTTGGGGTTGCCCTGGTTTGACAGGCAAAAGTCCACAGAAGGAAAGGAGTGGAGAAGTGAAGCCTCAAGTTCCTCGCTTCTCAGTTTACTGCTCTCACTTCCCTGGCCAGGTGTATAAAATGGTGTAAAGTGTGGCAAAAGTGGTTTGGAAACTCTTTTCTCCCCTTTCTATAGCAAAAGATCCCAGAGAGGTCATCCACGAGACTGATGGATAGGAGATCCAGGGTAGGACCAAGGAAGTATTTCTTCACACAACACACAATGAAACTATGGAGTTTGCTTCCACATGATATCAGGATGGCCCTCAATTTGAATAGCTTCCAAAAGGAATTAGATAAATTCATGGAGGATCAGGCTATGCATGGCTGTTTGCCACCTCCACTGTCAATATGCCTATGTACCCCTGTTGCTGGGGAACATAGGTGAGACAGTGCTGTTGTCCTCAAACCTTTCTTGTGAGTGTCCCATTGGCCTCTGGCTGGCCCTTGGGCAAACAGAATGCTGGGCTAGATAGTGCTTAGGGATTCGGTCTCATCCACCATGACTATTTTTATTCTCTTATGTTCACTAATGACATCTGCATAGTGATCTCAACATCAACAGTTGGATTTGTTGGTCATATGTAGTCGTTTTGACAAGGAAACTCCTTTGTTGCATTTTAGCCGAATCTCACCTCTTTCCATTGTTCTGCTTTAACTATTTTCTGGTTTTACATTGCCTTGAGCTTGGAAAACAAACAAACAAACAAACAAACTAACTAACTAACTAACTAACTAACAAAGTCTTTTAAACACACGAGGCATCATCCTACATTCGCTATCATAAAGTCTTTCTGTTCTTTTCTGTCCAGTTCTCTAACCTATCAAGATGATTATGTTTTTCTTAGGAAAAAGAAAGTTCTGTGTCATCTGCACCTACCCAGTTTTGTGTCATATGCAAAATTCTACCCCTTCCTCCAAGTCATTACTACAAATTTGGCACAGTACCAGGACCAGGACTGAGCTGGGATACCCCACTCAGTACATCCTTCCAATCTGACGAAGCAGAACTGACAAGTACTCTTCCATTATGGTTCTCCACCCACTTACATCTAATGCCATAGAGGGTGACTGCAGCATTTCCATGATCTGCTAAGGAAGTTATCTAATTGAAAAATATGTAGTTGCTGTTATATGCCATCAAGTAGTCTTTGACTTATGGCAACTCCATTAAATAAAAGCCCTCCAAAATGTCTTGTCCGTGATGACACCATTCAGCTCTTCACTGAAAAATTAAATGCGTTTAATCTGGCAGGCCTTGTTCTTGGAAAATCCACACTGACTTCCTGTGACTTTAAGTGCTACAGATGGAATATTAAGGCCTACAGATTGAACACATTATAATTTGCCTTAGAGTTTTCCCAGGTATTGATGTTAAACGGCTGGTCTATAATTCCCCAGAGCATAAGGGCAACATCTGCACTTCTCCAATTCTCTGGTATGTTTCTCATTCTCCAAGATTTCTTGACAATCATGGACAAAATTGCTAAGAATACCTCTACCAGCTCCTTCAGTACTCTGGGATGCAGTTTGTCTGGCATGGGGACGAATACACTTAAAGTGTTTCAAAATCCCCAGTCCAGGTATTCTCTGCCCAGCTCTCGCTGCACTCTTACTCCTTCAGCCAGTTTGTCCCACACACTAGATGTAACGCAGATCCCCTTATGGGAGAAAACTAAGCCTAAATAGGGGTTCAGTTGTTCCAACTTTTCTTTGTCATCTGCCAGCATTTTGCCTTCATCTACCATTACATTGACCATATCTGTAAAAGCTATTTTTGTTATTCATATCCACACTGTAAGATCCCCACCATAGTTATTTCTTCCATTCCTTTACTATAATAAACCACCAATACTTAATGAATAATTCAATAATAATTTACCAATATCAATAGTTCATATTTTCTGGTGCCAAAACGAGAGCAAAGTTTCCACCAGGCTGTCCTCGGGGGGGGGGGGGGCTGAAAAGGCTTTTCTTGTGGCCACCATCCAAGCCTCCCTTAGAGGCGGCAGTCTGAGGCAGGTCCAGAACCTGATTGTAGTGTCCAGATAGATGAAGGCTGGGAGAGGTGTTCCATCCGGTATTGTGGTCCCAAGCTGAGTAGGGTTTGTAGGTTAAAACCAGCACCTTGAATTGGGCCCAGAAGCCTATAGGCAGCCAGTGCAAGTGAGCCAGAATCGGTGTTACATGATCAGACTGTCTGGTCCCTGTTATCAGCCTGGCTGCCATATTTTACACAAGTTGGAGCTTCTAAACGTTCTTCAAGGGCAGACCCACCTAGAGTACATCTTGGTGATCTAGTCTAGAGATGACCAGAGACAGATCATTGATAGCAGGCTATTCCTGTTCAGGTGGGGGTGTAGCTGAGCCACCAGTTTAAAAAAGACGGTATTTATCCTGTCGTCATCAAGAGCAGCAGATGCATCTCGTGAGCGCTACCTGAGATGAACTGCCATGGACCAGTTCAATGACTCCACTCAGCAAGCATTACTTCAAGTGCACTTAAAGCTCTGTTTTTTCACCATCCAAGGTTACCTCTGCACACATGCTGCAGCTTTCAATGCAAACAGACGTGTCTGACCCGTTTGGCAATTTCACAAGCCCGTATGTCTGTGAGTGTCTGTGAGTTCCCTTGGGAACCAGACGAAGCAAGACAACGTAGGAGAGGCCGAGTACAATATTACCATTGTTAAAGCTTACCCAACTGTATCAGCACTTCTTAGGATATACGTGCTGCAGTTTCCTTTAATACTCTCTTGAACAGCATGAATAATCTTGAGAAACTGAAGGCCCAAGCCCAGGAAAAGCTGCCTCAGCAGGTAATGGTTGTGAGGGCACAACAACCACTGTGCTGGCAGAATGCCACATTGAGTTATAGGAACATAGAAACACAGAAACAGAGCAAGTCAGAAGGGGTCTCCCGGGCCATCTAGTCTGACCCCGGCTCCATCCAACTCTGCTCATGGTATGCCTACCATGTGTGAAGTTTAGCAAAATCTGTCACCCTGATCAATGCTGCAAGTACACAATAGGACTGGGTGGTTTCACGTCCTCCACAATGTGCAGTCCTGCCAGTAGTGGGGTCAGATAATACATCTCTTTCTCCAGCCTGGCATTGAATCCATCCATCTTGAAAGAGGAAGGACGGGTAAGTGCCCTAATTTATAGAGGACTGTCTTCTATTCCAGGAGGTCCCCTCTACTATAGTAGATATAGGTGAGTGTGTGTGTGCATGCGCACACACTTGCAAGTATTATGCAAATTAGCATTTTTGCCTCTTTTCGAGTGATGATTTCTTCTTTTTTGGTGGGGATCAAGAATGAAGCTGCTCTTGAGATTATTCAAGGCGTACTCAAACTGTCAGCTGAGGATAGTGAAGTGTGGCATTTTTACAATCCCAGCCTGTGTGTGCTTGGACAATCAGACCCCAGTCTCCATCCTTTTACACAATCAGGGCAGGTTGAAAGCACATAAATTTGCTGTGGCCAAGTATAGGTTGGCCCTTACCAAAGCAGTCTGACCATCCCAAACTCCTAGTCTACAACTACTCATAAAACAGATCATATTATAGTGTTGCTGTGATCTCTATAGCATCATGATACATAAAAATTACATCCCTCAGACCTCATGTTCTTGAAGAGACCTGCAGTTACAATGCTATTGTACTTGAGTTGCTCCCACAGTCACCTCTGTGCCAGTAAGGGGCACTGTGATGAGTGATGCAAGGAGGAAATGTAGCAGGAAAACAAGCAGTGTTATCTTTCATCTTAACCCAACCTCCCCATAAATTGCTTTTCAAGCTGCCCACACCTGTTCTAAACCCTCTGACTGGTAACCTTGACCTTCCTGCTTGGTGTGATATTACATTCCCATGTATGATTGCTCTGAAAGACAGAGCAGGCCAAATTGAGTCAATTCATATTTGGATCATAAAAATTCCACAGATGCCCTGGAGAAATTTGTGCACCTGTCTGAGACCTTTGCAAAAAGACAGAATCATAAGATGAGTCTGAATCCTACAGTTGATTTAACACAGAATTGCTGAACTAGAAGCAAAGTGACTTCAGAGAAAGGGGCACCATCTCTTACAAAGGTAACTGGGTACACACCACTCCTCACAGGATCCTAATCAGCTCTTAAGGTCATCTTTTCAAACCCTGCTTTCTGATGTTCCTTTACATTAGACCCATGTGCTGAGGTCCAGAGATGGGCCTTTTCTACAGTTGCTCCAAGACTGTAGCAAGGAATTCCATTTCTGAGGATGTCATGGTTTCACAGGTCTCTACCCTGGAAACAACGGACAGAAGACAATTTTAGATCCTCCATTCTTGAAATTATCAGGATGACCAGAAAGCATCATCCTGCTTTTTGAAAAATTCTTCCTGATGAAGAGATCTGGAAATCTCATAAGCTTGCACAGTTTGGGGGGGGGGCGTTATTAAGTTGGTCTAATAAATATGTCACACTACATGGATTTTAGCATCACTGTCTTCATCATTATCTACTTGAATGACCCCTGGTGTTCAATGAATATTTTCTGGCATAGAAAGAGGCCATTGGCCTATTTTTCTTATTCCCGATTAATTTAGCTGCATTTATCCCAATTTTTAGATCTTGAGACCCAGCAAAAAAGCCAGCACAGTAAATAGCAACCACACACTTGAAAGGTTATTTTTACTGGATGGGTAAATAAGGCAGATTCCCCCAAGCAGGGGAAATCCAGATGAACTGCAATACAATTTTCAGCATCTTCAGAAAGCCATAAGTTGGCTGGGAGTTCCTGGGAAGTGTAGTCCAATTCTAGAGAATATGAAGTTGGAGAAGCCCCTAACTGTTGTTCCATGGAAAATGCGTACTTGAACTCAGATCCTGGCACACTGTATAATCTGAATTGTGAGCAGCATGGTGGATTGGTCAGTAGGTCATGACTTTAGGACCAGGCACCTCCCTGCGTGGCCTTTGAGGCACTTTAATACTTGGGTTCTATTATTAAAACAAAAGGAGGACACTGCCTGTCAACTGTATATTCAGATTATTAAGCTCCATGTCAGTGAAAAAATATCAGCATACCCTGAGCCAGATGACAGGCTCAGAGTCTGCTTCCTCCCTGCCTTTTCCTTTTCCATTTGCCTTGCCAAGTAACGTTCAGGTTTAAGCGAGACATGATTACTACAGACATGAAAGTGACAAGCAAAAGTTGTGTGGATATTTTCAGCACAGCTGGTTTCACAGGCTGGGTGCTCTTACTGGTCAGGGACCGCAACCTCCAAAATCTTGCACGTTATCCATTGCTAAGGCATGCATCAACCTATTCACAATGCTGGGGATCCGTGCAAGTCCACAGAGGAACAAACTTGCCATCAAGGTGAAAGGAACAACTGAAATAGGAGTCTTCCACTACTGCAAGAGTATGTACTCTCCAGATGTGTTGGTCAGTAAAATCCATGAACCCCAGCTGGAATGGCCAAGTAGCGAGGAAGGCATGGCCACACATCTGTCCTTGAAGTATGATGGGGAATGTAGTAAAATTGTCATCTGCCTGGCTTGGCAGTCCTTCATGATGAGGAATTCTCTTTGTGTGAGAGGAGAATCATACAGTGGGAGATGAAGCAGTTAAAGGACAGCCAGAGCTCTCATAATGCCGGAACTGCCCTGCCACAAGTGTTAGGGAATCCCAGTTTAGCACCTCTTGAAAATGTATGCTTGGATCCACAGGGAGACCTCTCTGTTACAAATCTCAGCAATGTTATTGGTGAGAACACCCAGGAAACCCCTCTACAGAGGCAAACTTTCACAAACAGCACCGTCAGGGAGAGGTGCGTCCACCAAGTACAAGCATCCAGAACATATACAGGGTGTTTTATAGGTGTCTAGTCACGTACAGAGGAACAAGGCAGATGATGAGGAAAGAATAGGTGCATACCAACAGATAATGTATCCATGAACAAAACAGTGTGAAGGAACTGCAGAGGGAACATAACGTAATGATACAGCGAATATCAGTGATTACAGAGTATTGATATGGCCATTTCATTCCTGACTCTTAATCTCCACCACTTGGCCTTTTCACATTCACAAGGTCATGGTAGTTCAAATGGGGCAATTTGAACACCTACATGGCCCAGCTTTAAGTCCTGGAGCCCTTGGATTCAGCTACTAAGAGAACAAAGCTAATTTCCCCACAGCCTAGTTTTTCTTTACATCTGTTGATGTTTTGCTTGTTTTGATACAGGAATCCTCTGCCCAGTCAGTTTCCAAATTACCGAGCATATACTTTAAATTCTTGCATGTGCTTCATAAATTCCTCCATTCTTGAAGTAGCCGCCCCCACCCTCTGTGTGTGTGTGTGTGTGTGTGTGTGTGTGTGTG
>NW_025335941.1:53038388-53364125 GCF_004798865.1 Varanus komodoensis
GAGAGAGAGAGAGAGAGAGAGAGAGAGAGAGAGAGAGAATCATAAGATTCTCCTTGACAAGTTAAGGTCAAAAAAGTCCCTTAACAAATGCATAACTTGAGAAGCACTAATTTGTACCCGTGTCTAGAGGAGCACATCTGGTAACTTAACAGCCATAAACACACGCATCCAATCAATGGTGGTGGCAGTAGAACAGCGCCATAGCAAAGATCTCCGTAACACTATGGCTTGGGCAGGTAAACCCAGTGTGCCCAGGCCTGTTCTTTCACCTCCGTTCATGGAATATTTGCTTCGTGAGAGATCTAAAGGGATGGGGACGGGATGGGAGGGGACGGGACGGGAGGGCACCCTACTGAAAGTGCCAGAGAAGTTGCCCATCTGCTTTGTCAGCGTTGTGCAACTTCGAAAAGTAAATAGAGAAACAAGGACAGCTCAGTGGGCGGCCTGGCAGTTTAGTGCTCTTAAAAGTGCTTTGGGCAAAGGCCTGTCTATTGAAATGAAAACAGGCTAAGCATGTTTTAAATACGGGGACAGCAGCAAAGCCTTGACAGAGTTTATGGGCATAGCTGGGAGGAAATAGGTCCCCCTGGCCCACCACGGTCTAATGGTGCTTCTGAATGCGGCGTTTTGCATAGCAAGCATAGCTACTGGGTTTAGCCAATGCCTGCAAGATAAACAGGGTCTGTGTTGATGGCTTGATACGGATTCCCACTTCTCCAGTTGGTGCACTGGGAAAACCTCTCCGTGGTGTTTACCCTGATGATGCTGTGGGAAAGATGCTTATCTCCATGGTTCTTTGACCCAAACATCACACAAATTTGCATCTTTTTTGGGGAAAATAGTTTCATGCTATAGATTTAGAGTGATAGCATCCAACTGGCAGCAGAGCAAGATGTGGCTTGGACCCAGCGCGAAGTGATGGCGTCAGGGTTTCCGTACGAAGAGACGGACACCCTGAACAGCACATGGGGGTTGCTCCCTAGTGATCGTTTAGCATCAGCCCAAGAGCCCATCCAACCCAGCATTCTCTTCACACAGTGGCTCACCAGCGGCCTACAAGCAGGACATGGGTGCAAAAGCGCCCTCCTCGTTGCGTTCCCCGGCAGCTGATGCGTGCCAGCGGGATGCCGGGGATACTCGTGGGAGCGGCATGGAGCCATCAGGCCTGGGAGCCACTGAGACCCTTCTCCATGCAATTGTCCAGTTGCATTTCAGGCCATCCCACTTGGCGGACATGGTTACTTCTTGGATAGAGATTTCCATGGCTGAAGTAGGCACTGTGTGAAGAAGAGCCTCCTTTTATCTGTTGTGCATCCCTCACCAGTGGGATGCTGCTCGGTTCTAGTGTTATGAAAAGGCCAAAAAAGGTGTCCCTGTATATTCTCTCCACATTTGCTACACGCACATTCTGCATGCATAATTCTGAACACCTCTATCATGTCTCCTCCTCCTGCTGTTCTTCTGAAGCTAAAAAGCCCCAGAATTTTGCTCCAGCCTTTGATCATTGCAGTTGCCCCTTTCAGCATTTTTTCCGGCTCTTCAATATCCTTTCAGGTGTGCTGTGACCAGGACTGTACACAGTATTCTGAATGTAGTTGCACCGTCTGTTTGTATAAGGACAATGCAATAAACACAGGCTTATTTTCCGTTCCTGACCTAATCCTAACTGACAAGGATTTTTCCCTTTTTCACAACATTGTCTTTAATTTATCCACCACAACCCCCAGGATATCTTTCTCAACACTTGTTCATCAATTTATGTATGATGTGTGCGAGGGTGCCTCCGTATGCATCATTTTACTGGGAAGGTGCTCAGCATAATCCATCCCACAAGAATATTGTGCTTCCCAGCTTTCCCTGTAATATACCCCCTTTTTAAAGGCTTTGTGGTCTTAAGCATCCTTGTTACACCTTTTATCATCTCATCACTTTCCAGCCCCTCCTTGATCGCAACTTTGTGATTCCCTTCTCTTGATCATGTCTTTATGCATATCTTATGGGTGACCCCAGCCGTTAAACTCCATTTTGTAACTAAGCTCAGACATTACTTCTGTCTATCCTTTCGCCTGAACCTCATCCCGAAAAGAAGTCAGCTGCTTGAAAAGAATAGCTTTCTTCTCAGGACAGTTCTTACAGAACCTGGCTCTTCCCTGGGCTTGTGGTTTCTAAACAAAATTTGCCTTCCTAGATGCTACGACTCCCAAACCATTTACGCAGGATATGGGAGTTTGCTGTGGTGCAGTGATAAATTCTCAAGTGCTCGTCATAACAACCCCACAGCCACAGCCACAGGGAGTGGCCAAGAATTCAGGCAGCTGGGTGGATCCTGATCAACAAAACAGTTCTATATGTTTTTATTTTCAGGGGAGCAGGTCATGGAAGCTGATGGGTCTTTTTCTTGTTCAAGTCCAGGCCAACCCAAAGTTCAGCTGCGGCAAGGAGCAATCTATCCCTGCTGAGATGGGTTTTTTTCACCCCAGCTACTGTGAAGATGGAGAGTCAGCCCAGAGAAAAGAGGGGATTTTAGGGATGGTGGCAGAGGAAATCATCCCATGAACGAAGAAGTGCCTGGGCTGCATCCTTGCCAGCCCTGTCTCTGGTACACCGGAGATCTGTTACGCGCCGCTCCTTGTTTCACTTGGCAGGACCCTTCCTTGTACAGCCGGTGAAAAGCTTCAGCTGCATTCTCTAACAACATCTTCTAGGTTCTCCCCACTGGAGGACAAGTGGAGCACACCCTGAAAGGCAACAGTTTTGTAAATCAAATCAAAATAAAAATCACCCTTTGCCCACTATAATTCTATACTCCCACCCCTTTATGTTCTCTGTCCACTTGAACACACACACACACACACACACACGTGCGCGTATGAACTCTGCTACACAGTTTTAGGCTATAGTCCTTTTTGGTTTTGCCCGAACTATCTGTAAATCCTTTTATAACCCTGTGCTGTGGAACCAGATATGTCCGTCCACTTGCACGTTTTACTTTATAGGGACTAAGAAACTTTTTGGCTGCCACTTTCTGGCTGAACATCAGGAAGAACTTTCTGAATGTTAGTGCAGTACAGCAATGGAAGTATAACTGAGGGAGGTTATACTTGCCACACTGGAGTTATTCAAGGGGCAGCTGGACAGCCACCTGACAGGGAGGGTTTAACCTGGAGTCCTGCACTGAGCAGGGAATTGGACCCGACGGCCCTCTGGTCCCTTCCAACTCTGACATTCTATGCTTTGACGAATCTATGATTCCAAGTGGATCACTGGAACCTTTAGTTGTGAGGCATCTTGGTGCCTCTCAGCTTCCCAGCAATAAGTTTTCAACCTGGAAGTGAAATGGGAAGACGGACCTCTCAGAGACACCTGCTCTTGCAGCAACTGTTGTGTTGTTGGCACAACAGTTCACTTTGCCCCTCAGTTCATCCCAATGGCACACCTGAACTGCAGACCAATCAGCACGGGAACTCGCAGCGCTAGTCTCTCCCTGCAGGTGCGCTCACTTATGAAAGCTCTGGAAGAAAGAGAAAGGCAACATCTCCCTAGAAAAACATAGGCATCCCCTCCAAAACACCCAGGTCTTCTTGTGTCCCATGCTATGATCGGTTTCAATAGTTAAGTCCTGGTCAATGTGGAAACGGTGAGGAAAGCAGGCACAAAAGTGCTCTGAACTACAAACGGCACATTCTGGGTCTCGGGTCAATTCGGCAAACTATGCCATGGGCATGCATCCACTCACTCCAACCCAGTGCCTTCCAAATGTGTTGCACTGCAATTCCCATCATTCCCAGCCAGCATGGCCAGAGGACCTGCTGACTCAAAACAATGAGAGTTGCAGTCCAACACACCTAGAGGTACACGGTTGGGGAACAGGCTGGCCAGCCTACATCTATTTTATAGAACTAATTCCCACGAAGAGTGATCATGAGCTAAGTGAAAAATAGGATCGCCACTGCTGATTGTGAAATGCGCTCCCTTGAGACTATGAACGCTCCCTCCTCACTTTTAGAAAAGCTGAAGAGATGCATCTTTTGAAGGTAGCATTTGCAGTTATTTTTAGAGAGCTGTCCCATGGTAACAGTGTAATATGATGGCTCTGGAAACCCCTCCGAGATCAGCGACAGCATTTCCACCTAAGAAGGACTTTCCTTCGGATACGAGTTACTGCTTCCCCTCCAAGCTGCCATCGCTAGACAGGCTAAACAGCTTTTCTTTCAAAAATTCTGAAGATCAGCTGTCAGCGGGGTGAAGATTGTTTTGCCTCTCCTCTTTGCTTTTTGTCTGCAACTCAGCAGGGTATAAGAATCTCAGAACCCCCTTTAAGGCATAATCCCTTTCAAGTTAAGACAGGAAAAAGGGCCTACAACTACCAGCATGCACTTCCTCTTTCCCATTGCCCCCATACTCTGGCTGAACTTGCATAGAATTGCACCTTTTGCATTCTCATTGTGTTATGGTTATACTGTTTTAAGTTGTAGTTCATCCTTTAATGGCTTTATATCACAAAGGTGGAGAAAGCCTTGCTCAGCTCATCCTCCTTCTATGCAGAGAATGACCACTTCCCTTCTGGAAAGGTGTGTGGAATCGACGTCTGTGAGATTTCACAAGGGTTCCAGGCAATTATCCCTTCTCTTTGCACACTGAAAATGGCAGTGGGCAGTACAAGAAACTCTTCCCAAAAGGCCCTATAAATCTGACACTGTTCATGTGAGCACACAATTGAACTGTAGCCTGGTGTGGAAAGCACAGTTCCACCATGCAGGCCCAGTGAGAAGCAGATGTGTGTTTACCTAGGCATTTCAAACGGGTGTAGGCACAGAGCAAGGATGTGGGAGAGGCACTTTTTCATGTCAGTTCTTAATCCAAGCTAAGCAAAGCAAATGTCACCCTAATCCAGGGTGTTTTGAGTATTAGTCATTCTGTTCTTGATGGTTTTGTTTACTTTTGATAAGCTTTTTAATGTTTAAGGGTGCAATCCAATGAGTTGCACTCTTGATGCTCATCAGCCTCCGAAACTGGAGACGTATAAACATCCTCTGCACCACAGCATAAACAATCTTCATGTCCCCACTTCTCCCACTCTGCAAGTCAGCTAGTTGGGAGACTTTAGATGTCTGGCTGCAGCACTGCAGAGGAAAGGATGTGAGGCCACCAGTATATCATAAATGTTAGTGGCTCCAGGATCCTGCCTGCCCTACCTAAACAACCCCAAATCCTTTCTGTGAGGTCACTTTTCTGTCTTCAGAGAAGTAGCTGGCTTGCTTTTTTCTATAACAGCAGCCAGGAGCTAGAGATCTCAGCTTGGAGTCCTACCTCCTAAATTGGCACTCTCTTCCAACACTGGATCTCAGAATCTGAAGAATCCTCTGGCTCCCTAGACACTGTCTAGGGTCATTCTGTTTGTGTTTTCCTCCAATTCAACTGACCTCCCATCTCCGTAAGTCCAGTGAAGATCGGAGAGTTCAAAGACATAATGTGGGTGCTGCTATCGGAAACATGGTGGTTCTCCAGATAGTTTCAGGATCTGAAATATCCTTATAGTTTTAGTTATTCTGAAATATCACTGCCAAATAGCCATAGCTTGAAACTAGTAAAAATACTTCTGAAATCCAGTGTGGCCAGATTCAGGGTGCTTTCAGGCATTTTATGGGGTTGCAGTTCCATATAATGGTGTCTTCTGCTCAAAATCCTCCTGCATTTTCCTAAAGTTTCATGTATCTCCCCTCTTTTTCACTCATTGCAGAAGGCCTGTTAAGGAGAAAAAGATGGAATGGCTGTATGATGCCTTCCACCTGGAAGCTCCTGATTTTGCGAACACCATGTAACACCAAGATTTCACACTGAATGTAGCACACATGTTCCAGCATAATAGCATTATGTATATTTAGATGCTGGATTAAAATAGTACACACACACACGAGAGAGAGAGAGAGAGAGAGAGAGAGAGAGAGAGAGAGAGAGAGGAGAATAAAATGCATTTCTTAACTCTTGTAAAACTTTTGAGAAGCACATTGAGGCCTAGAAAAATGGCTCTGGGGGGCCACATATGACTTCTGGAGAGTAATTTACCTACCCCTGAATTTACCTAAAATCGAGAATCTGAGCATTGCATTTCATAGTCAAGCTAGCATTTTCTCAGTCTGACCACCACACCTGCAATGGGAGGAAATAATATTGGCCTTCCTTAGAAAGATGTTATGAGGATTGAAATTGTGAGTGTGATCTTGATCATTTTTATGAGTGCTTAACTGAAGCACACATACGAAGCCTGAATTGTGGGACTTCTGCTCCTCCACACATATCGCACTTATTTTGATTACTGTATGATCTAGAACAACCCCTTTTTAAAAAAGCTAGGAGCTTCAGGACTCAGAACATAAGGTAAGGAGATGCCTATCTAGTATGTTGTCATATGCACACACCTAGGTCTTGCTTTTGCTGCTTGAAAGAGGAGGAAATGAACAGAGAGCAACCAGAACATTTCAGTGTGTGGGCTAACTCAACTCAGATCCTGATTTGGTGCTTTAGAAAATCGTTATGTACTTCTATTTGAACAGATTTGCAGGCTGTTTCAATGCAGATACCAAACCCAAGTTGGGATTCAGAGGTCTGAGTTGTGCCTCCCATTGACTAATTCAAGATATCAAGGAATGGCTATAACTTTTTTGGGACTTTTTCCCCTTAACATGACAACGTAGTGGTAGCCCTAAGAAAACGGGTAAGTTTTAACAGTATAGGCGCAGCAACTCATGTGGAAAGGATTTTCTCAATTGCTTTTGGCGGGTACAAAGCAATTTGCTTCTTGGTATTTGAATGAAAATTTGCCCATATCTTAGAAGTAGCCAAGCCTTGCTGCAAGCAAAGTTTCAAAAGGACAGATTCAGGGACTAAGGAGTTATGATTCAAAATCAGTGTAAAACGTTTTTCATAAGGAAAGCTGGTGGTGTATCTTGTGGTCCCTTCCTTGCCCTTCTTCAAGTCAGTGATTCCAGCACTAAATGCATCCCAGGACTAGAATATGGATCTCTCAGTCACTTAACTTCACCCTCTTCCACCCACATCATTACTGTTTTGGAAATGAAACCAAAAGTCACTATCTGGGGAGAAGGCAGAAGGTTCATGTGTCTGAACTTGAACAACAGCAGCTTTGTTCTGGCCCAGTGTTGCTTTTTGTGGCCATGGAGGAAAGCCTGCTTTGCCTTGGAAAGCACCAGAAATTATAAAAAGGAGCTAAATTCCACTCACTGTATCCGAATCTGATGCACATTCCTAGTATATGTTTACGGATGGATGCTTTCTGCAAAATGCCAGGGTAGCTATTGCACCATGACCGTGTAAGTCAACTGTGCCAACCCATGAACAGCATATAGACTTATACTGGTTCAGGGACAAAGGAGTTTGAAAAGAGGGGAGGATTCTATAAAGAAACAGAACTCCAAATGGGGATGGGACAGTAAGAACTTGCTATTCCCAAATATGTGCTGTGACCACCATCACCTCCAAAGATATAAAATAAGCTTTCAGAAAGCACCAGATTAGTTGTTTCATCCTGTTCCCCCACTCCCATCCTAATCTTTGTTAGGGAGCCTTGTGCTAATGGGCTCAAAGGACCACACTGTTAGTTTCAAACAACTGGAGCAAAGGCATTATAGAAAAGCAAGATCTTGCTCTCATTGTTTATGGAGAAAATTTATTGTTTTGGCATTATTTGTACTGGGCCACACTGAAGGGGCCTGTAAATCCATACAAGACCTTGGGAACTGCCAGGGTATTTGTAGTTTAGTCCAGGAGACAGCTTTGCCTACACACCCTAAAATCATATGTCATTGTTTTTCAGAAAGTCAAGGTTAAGGTTATGGAAAAGTCAGTTATTTTCCAAAAATCTGCAATACATCATGGCAGGCAAGTGATAATTACCTACCATCACTGCAAATACTAGCAAGTGAAGCTCTTCTTTCCATCAACCTCAATCACCTGCAGGAAGACACAGGTACTCAAGAGGTATTTGGGCACTTCAGTCTCCACCAGGCTGCAAAATGCTGTTTAGGCAGTCACACATTCAGAAAAAGTGGTAATGCAGCCTCTCCCCACCACACACACACACTGCATGCAAAATGCAAGAGGGATGCATTTCGATGCCTTCTGTGAACTTGAACTAGAACTGTGCCATTTTAGACTTCAGGTGGAGGTTGCTGTAGCATTTGGTCTGATCTAGCATGGTGATTCTGATGTCCTTAAAAAAGTAAGGCAATTTAGAAGTCTATTTACATTTTCTAGTGGGCTTTCTTTGGGTGTGACAGCTGCAAAAAGTGACACACAGCAATGGGTGAACATATGACCCTCATAAAAAGGCCAGGGGGGGGGGTCACCACACAGAGCTTTCAGCTCCTCTGACACCATCAATGTATTGACAACACAATTGTTCCACTTCAATCCTTCTATGGATCAAACTTCAGGTTAACAGACATACCAAGATGCAGGTACAAAGAAATTTAAGTACACACTTGGGGCGGGGGGGGCAGGGGTGAGAGTCATTAGGGTTCCATGAAGAAAACCTCAAATGGATAGAGTCTACAAATAAAAATGGGCATTTATGTTATCAGTACAATACACAAATGCAATCCACTAATTAAAGGTCACATTGGATGTAGTCCTGGTGGTGAGAATAATCTGTGTTCAGGATGGGTCAGGTAAGTTCCCTTTATTTTTTCCTCACTTTTTTGGAGTTTGCTGGACTTGATGCTAAACTGGGGAAGGGTCCTGAAGTCTGTCCCAAGACACAACTTGTGCCTCTAGAAGCTTTGAAACAGCATTCTCAGGATTCCACGTTGTCTTTTGCCTAACAGTGTCCTCCTCGCCTTCTTTTCCTTCCTCCCAGTTTCCAAGCCCAAGGGTATAGCTTCTTTCCCCATCTGGGAAGTATGGGTTCACCCTTGGTGTACTCTTGTAGCCTATAGAATGGCTGCTACTTCTTCTTTAGCTTGACTCCTCTCAGCAACATTCCCTCTTTCCCATTTGGCTTGACTCCTTTTTATCTCTGTGCTGCCTTGGTTTTTTCCCTGGTCTCACTAAATGGTTTCATCTGTATTTCTGGAGCTGGTTCCTTGCCAGTTCACTTTTCCATTTCCTCTCTTCAGCTTGTTTAGTTGACTTCTGGATCAGCTGGTGCCTTTCCAGGCAGCATAATTGATTCTGGTGACCTCTAGGAGCAGCCAATTCATGAGAGTTTTCTTTTTCCACAATCAAATGGAGGCATCAATCACAAGTCTTGATGGTGGCAATGATGATAGTAGTGTTAAAAACATCCTTCACCGATCTTAAAGAAGGTGACAGGAATGGTAATGGATGCTGTATTGACAATATAGTCAAGTAACTTACAGGGTCCAAGCTGCTGTAATGAGATAAATTATGAGCTGGCTTTGAGAGTTGGCCCACTAATGTTCTGTACCAGCTGTGAGAATTGGTAAATAAGATAGGAAATATGTACAATTATTATCACCCAAACCAGCACAACAGGCTGGGACCTACTAAGAGCTGTAAATCTTTCTTCTGTTTAAATTTCCTTAGAATGGCACCCTTAAAAGTTTCAGTAAGCATTGCTCAAGGATTCTGCAATCTTAAACAGGCTGAAAATGGTCTTGTTGACTTTGCCAGTAGCTTGACATATACTTGGAGTGAGTGCAAGATATACGTGAATTGATATGGTAAATAAATATATGGCAAACATGTAGTGGAAGAGAACACATTCTCAAACATCTGAATTAGTTGTACCATGTACATAGCAATGCACTTCTCCACACCTCAGATAAAAGACTGCCTTCATTGGATGCCGAATTGACACTTAAGAGCACATTAACACAGAGACTTGAATCAAACTGTATTTTACTTTTGCTGGATTCTTAGTTAAAGGGACATGTGTGTGCCTGCTTTCCTCTCTTCCAGCCAAAGCAAATGTGGCAGAGTGCACATGCAAATATTAGGATCTATTTAATGTTAAAAACCAAGCAAGACATCATAAGCGCAAAGTATATATTTATATCATGTAAAACAAAAAAGCAATGGAAAAATGTATTACATAAGAAAATAATGTAACAGAATTTTATTATGGTACCTAACAGAGGCATGCTCTTACATCTAAAGAAAATATAACATTCATAACAATATATATATTTGAAAAAGTTGTGTTTCGGAGTTCTCTAATAGAAAACATTTTAAAATATGGAGGCTTTTCAGCTAAAGGGAAAAAGTGTCACTTCTGACAGACATACACACCTGCCTGTGGTACAAAAACATCCCATGATTGCTAGTGAAGTTGTTTTAATATGGATTTTCCAGATGTGCAAAAGCTAGGTTACCTTTAATCACTCAAATTGTCTCTCCATCTCTTGCATTGCTTGAGTTCCAACACTGATTGGTACAATTTTTGATCCATACAATTTATAGAAATGGTACATATTCCAAAGCAGTTATGCTTCCAGACATACACAAGAATTCATAAGTTTCAATTGCATCCTGAACACACTAAACTTAAAAAAAACCCTAGAAACTATAAAGTTAGGACTGTAATCTGTTTAAATATATACACCAATCAATATAAAATACTACCCATAACACTTTGCTTTTTTACGTTTCAATAGAAAAAACATTAAGCCACTTTGTCAAGTGATAGATCTGAACAAAAACTTCCAATCAGCCTGGTTTGTTTTTCTTTTGCCAACAGTACAAGTAAACTCTAAGGCACATTTCCATCAAGTGAAGAGGCTTAAAAAGTAACTCGAATTAAGTACTGCATAAACAGCTTCGTGTTAAGAGAAATTCAAGAATTCCCAGTTTAATGTCAGTACCTCTCGAGCAGTGCTGCTTGAATATTGTATAAGCTGTGTAGTTTATGTACATCAAGGCAAAACCTAAAATAGGTTCCAACTTTGAAGCAAAAACCAAGAAAAACAAACAATGTTTCTATGCACCTCCATGCAATACCCAGAATAGGAATTCAGCAGTTCCTACCTGATGTTCAAATAGGTACAAATGGTCCTCCAGTATCAAACAGAAATGGGTAAACCAAAATGCAGGAACTTCAAATCTCTCACCTTACTTCATTTATAGATATGTATTTATTTAATAACTGTATGTACTGCACAACTGGCAGGTGTTGTTGCACCCGTTTGTATGACTTATCAAGTCTATTCATACTTAGTGTCAGTTCTGGGAAAAGGGTGGGAAGACAAAGAACAGAGAATACTCAGCAGGAGTGTGATCTGATGGGAGCTGTAGGCCAAAATATCTGGATGGCCACAAGCTGTCCATCCTTGTATTTGGCTGTGGCTTAATGGCACAGGCAAAGCTCTGGGTCTTATCTGTTAATTTCACTTTCTACATCAAGTAGAAATGGCCAAATAACTTCAACATTTTTTAAAAAAAATCTTTCCTAGGCTGAACATACCATGTTTCAACCTGAAAAGTTGTTTGAAGGCCATATTACAAACCCTTGAAAATAAGGACAACAAATTAATGGGAATGTTGACAGATTCTTAAGGTACTTACTGGTGCCAATGTATTTAAAGAATAATAGTAATAAAAAGTCATAGCTTATACTGAAACATTGATTCATGCTCATTTTGTTCACTTAAAAAATACTCTTTGGAAAAAAACATAATTCATTTCCTGTTAAAAATAATGGTATCGAGATGTACTTACTCCTCAACTGCAGAACTAATCTCTACAACTAAAATGCACTACCACTTGCTCGTGTCACCATCTAACACATATCTTTACAGTCTTCTATATGCACCATGGGCTTCTTTGTTAGTGATTCTGATGCACTGTAGCTTTAGTGTTTGCATTACTAGCATTGTAAACTCAGATGACAGTGCAGACGAATACCAGAAAACTAACAATAGGAAAGCTTCCATTTTCATCCATCAGGGACTGCAGAATTTCAAGCTATCAGTTTCATCAAAATTTAAAAGCTTCCCCAGGAGCTGTCCCTTGATGAAGACTCATAATGTATTGTTCGCTCCATTTAAAACATCATAAAAGCCATATGGCTTTTGACCACCTTTAAGTGACAATCCTAAAAACGCTTTAGGTGGATGCAGTTCTTTTGAAAAAAAGTGAGATTAGTGTTCATATAGGTGCATTTAGGAATAGGGTTCAGTAAGAGTTACACATTGTAAAGTTTGCCCTAAGAGAATCTTTGCTTCCAATTCTGGCACAGGTGTGAAAGATAAGCCGGCAATCCTTTAGTCTAATGAATACATTCAAAGCTATCTTTTTAAAAGTTACAAGCAAAATATAGAACTATAGCTATTCACTGGCTACACTAGTTAGGTATAAAAAAGTCAACCATCTCAGACTTAAATAAGACTAGTTGAAATCAGGAAATTTAGATTTCACTATTTAAAAATACAAAAACAAAAAAGACAAAACCAAAAACAGTTAAATTCCTAAACTACTGCTATAATAAAAAAATCTAAAATTTGAAAAGAAAAGCTAGAATAAGAGGCAATGATCAAGACTCATAATGTGTTTTATGTAAAAGGACTACTTTATGGTGCCATTAAATGTCAACAAGATAATTGAGAGAACTAGCCAGCAGCTAACAATGGACAGAACCCAACAGACATCACTGCCTAGTGTTTTTCATTTATTTCCATGTTGATCAAGCAGCCATGGTGTCTGGTAGATTGTGCCCAACAATAAAAGGTTTCCAGCCTCCTTTCGATACTTATCTCCAAATCAGTACTGACTTTTTTGCCTCAGATGTATTAGTTTTGGCTTGCTAGACCAGTATGTGTTTTTTGCTGCTTGCCATGGGCAACAGAGCAAACAACAAGCAGTCAGCTACAAGTGGGAACGTGCAGAGTTAAACTCTTCAAAATCCATATTAGTAGATGAAAGAATATGAGACAGGTAGCAGGATCAAAAGGAATGGCAGTCATCATCCAAAACTAAGACTGGGCTATCTTTCTTGCCACTTCCCCATCCTCTCCTTCTCCATTACCACCCTGGTGAACAGTAGTTGCAACAGCAAAAATTAAAAAAAAGATAATAAAACAAATCATCTAATTCTTCAGAGTCAACTGTGAAAGAGGTCAGCAGTATAACAGCAGCGATTGGACAAGGAAGAACAAAACATAGATGAAAAGAATCTGGAGTATTTTGTTCATTTACTTTTGTTCCTCTCTGATCATAAGCCAAGAAGCCTTTGCCGCACAGGCTTGTTCTCAACATCAGGTATGTGTCTTATCTCCTTAGATCCTTCAAAGATTTCAAACTCCATCTCCCTGAGGCCCCTATAACCAGGTAAGAAAGCTTTCTTTATCTAGCTTGGTGGCTGCCAATACGGATTCCATGTCATTAAGGATATCGGAACTCAAAGCTTCTTGTAGGCTTGGCATCAGTTCCTCTCCTTCTATATTCATCGCATCTCCTTCCAGCGTTCCAAGGTCCACATTAGTCCCTGGAATGGCTTCAAGGTAGTCTGGAAAACGGTTCTGATGGGAGGGGATATTGCTTTGGTTGATACTGTCACCTAGATACAATATGAATGTAAAAGCAAGAATGTTAAATATATCAAAAGCACCACATAGCATGTTATCTAGATATACTGAGGAGCTGGTCCCATACTAGCCAATGAGTGGAATATATCATGTTTCCCAAGCCAGTTTTGCCTGATCATTCTCTTCATTAACCTTTGTACCCTTCTGTGGTTTTTCATATACGTGGCCTTCAGCAGTACCACAGTTGTGGTCAACATTTTTGGCAAATGTGCCACAAGATGAAAATATGGACACGGTACATGCACGCATCACATTGCATTTATATTCCTCCCTTTTTCTTCTTGCAAAGAACCCATGGTGGTTTACATGGTTCTCTTCCTATTTTGTCCGAACAACAATCTTGTGAGGTAGGTTAGGTTGAGAGGCAGTGACTGGCCCATAGTCAGCAGTGGACTTCATGGCTGAGTAATAACTAGCACTCGGTTCTCCTGAGTCCAAGCCCAGCACTATACCACAATGACAACCTGGGGCATGCCACAAGTTTTGACTATATTTCACATTAACCTTAGCAACTCAGTTTATGTGAGTTCCCATCTAAAACATACAAAAGGTATCACGTTGCTTGTTCGACCTATGCCTTACTATCCCCACTGCCTCAGTAATCTACCAAGTACTAAGAAGTGAGCATATAGGTGCAACTATACTACAGCCAGGCCACAGAGCTTCCTGTTCCTGTCCAAGAATACCCCAAATCATTACTGCCCGTGCTAGGTGTGGCATCATGCTACAGGTTAAGCACCCATGAAGCACAAGTGTGCAGAATACAGGCATTCCTCACAGCAATAGTGGGAGCTCCCGTAGCCAATCATCATATTGAATAATAGAACCCATCACTTTACCAATCAAAACTTCCTATCACCCTCAGCAACCCTGTAAATAGCTGATATACATTTTAATGAAGGGTGGTATAACGATATTTTAAAATAAAAATACAATTTTAAAAACAAAATGCACAGGTAGCTTTTAATGTATTTAATGTATACCATATTTTCTACACTCTACTCCCGTTAACTGGAACTCCTACAACTGGAATACCACTTGCAAATCACGTGCTTGCAAAACCATGGACAGAGGCCACCAGAGCCAAGTGCCTCTGAAGGCAGCAGTGGACAGCAAGACAAATGCCATTTCTGCTATGTTTGCAGTTGCCTTGCTGGACTCGGCCTATTACAGAGACCATCCAAGCCAATTCTCCAGGGAAGGAGGGAAGGCCAAGATGAAGATCATGTTTTAGAGGTGCAATCAGCCTGTGTCAGCAGACCTATCTTAGTTGTCTTTAATTAAAAACCAGTGCCCATGTTGCATTTGTTCATCCTCCCTCCCTCCCTCCCTTTTCTTTTAGTGCTCTGTATAAACTTATAAATTTGAAGGCAAATTATACTGTATTGTTGTAAACTGCTAAGAAGCGTTTTCTATTAAAGAGACAGATAAAAATGTTTTAAATAAATTAAATAACCTTGTTTTTCCTGTTTATTACAGCTGCAATTTGGTATTTAGCTGTAGAATCATCTTGGCAACAGGCTCCACACAGGCATAGAGCCTGTATGCGTGATGCATAGAGACCACAAAGAAGAACTTATATTTTCAGATCAGGCTATAAATGCATTTTACCAAGGTTGAAAAGTCATAAGAATTCACACCAAAGCAGTCAGATAAAAAATTCCACACTTGGGGTGGGGACGGTGACAGCAAACATTATACAGCCCAGAAAAGGATAAAAAGAGATGATTTCACAAAGACAGAGTTGGGAGGGGTTTAGTAGGGCATTTTGGATGCAAGGCAGGGCAGAGTGTTGCCCATTGAACTAGTCCAACATTGCTAATGATGAATTGGAAGGGAGTACCTTTCTACTTGCCATTAGACACATGCTTCTAATGTTCAACTGAAATTTACCTTCCTGAAACTTAAAACAAATATATTCTTGCCTCTGGGAAAGAGCTGGGGCAACAGCATGAAATAATCTTGGCATTACTCCTCCTCTTCATTAATAGTTAGCCAGACTATGAGAGGCATCCAATAAGAGTTCAATGCGAAGGAAATGAAACAAACCTGTATCCATTTCATCAACACTGTTGAGGAAATCGTCTGGAGTTCTGGGGACACTGTAACTGCTCATGCTGAGGCCGCTATCTGTGCTCTCATCTCTTGAGTGGTAAGTTCCACTATAAGGAAAAAAAAGTTTTTAAAACATTTTTTGAAGAAACACTGCAGACCTCATTATCTAATGCATTAGGTTGTACCAAGGAAAGGTGAATTCTGTTCCCACCATAAAGTTATGCAATCTAAAACATGAAGATGGACAAAGTTTCTTTGGCTGTGTTCATAAAACCCTGAAAGAGAAGTGCATAACACTACAGAGATCCACCGGACCATCAAAAAGGTATCAGAATTGTGGAACAGAATAAATGCAATTCCATCTGTTATAATAGACTTCCCTGGAAATGGATAGAAGAGAAAAAGCATCTTCCTTTCCTATAATTTTTGGGTTGGAAATGAAGCTGGGCCATCAGAAGTGGATTTAGAATTTAGTTATTAAACTCATTCTGGGAAAGAAACCCTTAATCAAAAACTAAGTGAAGAATAGATCAGAAATGGGAACTTCATAGGATGCTTACAGTCTGTTTATCCTTGAAAACATTCTCTCCTCAAAAATACTGAATAGTTATATACAGTGAAGCTGCATGGTATTTATGACTGAGGTATATAGTTGGAAAAGTTGAAACTTAACCCATAATGTTATATACTTGACTTAAGAAAAAATCAGAGAACTTTACAAGTCTATCAATAGGTTTTAGATGATGCTTGAGTATAGAGATTTCCTGTTTCAAGCTTATCTGTACAACAATGTGGTCTAGAAACTTTTATAAAAAAATCAAAACTAGATTAATAGCATTATTAAAAAGAATCCACAGGCCACAGAAGTGAATGCCCGAAAAGGCTTGTGTATAAGCCTTGTAATATGATATGTAAAATCTTATCACTGTTTCCTGTGTCAATGCTACAGAGGATAAAAATAGAACCAGGAATGCTGCAGAAACTCCTTAAATAGAGCCCCACAGTAAACTTCATTGCTAGCTTTTGAAAAGCTTTTCCGAGTCAGTAATTCTAAATGGCCGTGCATCAATTGACTTGTGCCTGGGCAAACATGTTATGACTTTGAAGACTAACCCTTCCTACAAGTCTGAACAGTTGACTTCCTCCCACAGGAGACAGCTTTTAATCCTCAGCTTTAAAAAAAAGAAAGAAAGAAATCTGGACTTGCCATTTAAGGCAAGAGCCGTATACAGCTTGTTCTTAGAACAGACAGATCTTCAAAACAAACTGTTACATGCACCAAACAGACTCTGAAAATCATCATCTCTGGCAAAACAAAGCCACTAGTAACTATCCCTACTAACCTGTTAAGAAAAGGGTCTGAACTATTTGTAGTCATTGTTCTCAGTTCTTGAGACATTCCAGGAGATGATACTGGATTCTGAGAGCCATCTTGTTCCATACTGGGAAGCTGACTGCGAAGAACCAGTTCCTGCCGACCAAGAAATTTACAGTCATGAATCCACACAGTACTTGTAATTCATAATCAGCACTGAAGGACAAGCAAGTTTATGGCCACACAGGCACTATGTTAAACAAAAATGATTGTTCAGTCTCATACATTTTGCACTTACTCCCAATATACCTGCAGATTGCACAATACTCCATGCTGGGAAACATGCCTAGTAGGATGCTGCAGCGTTCTGTGCGTAGGGTTCCCATAAGTATCTATCCCACTTACAACTGTAGGAACTGAATGCTGAACCAAATAGGCCTTTGGCCTCATCCAGCACAACTTCTTCTATGCTCTTATTTCATTTCAGCTTTGCATCACATTATATCCAAACTTTTACATGTTTCATATACATGCATATTTCTTTTTCCATAACTTGATACTATGTCTTAAAGCTGTCTTTGCATAATCATAATAGCCACATGTACACATTCCAATAAATTTTATGTAATTGGCGGGCAGAAAGTCAGGGTGAATAATCCTCAAGTGAGATTGCAAAATCAACAGGTTCTTGAGAGATAGTCAACGGTTCAGTTTTGCAACTGAAATTAAATGGTTTCTGCAGGCAATGGATACATAAATTTACTGTTAGAAAATGAAACTACTCCACATAATGCAGCAAAATGCCAAAAGGTCTATCTGCATCAATTGCCCCTGAAGCTTGTACAGTTAAAAGGAATGATATTTTTGGATGAATGAGGCTTCTGAAAGATGCAAGGCATGAACACAGTTAAGAGTGTATCAGGCTTTGGCTTGAGAAAATTTTAAATTTTAGATTCATTTATGCTGTAAAGTCACTGAGGCCCTATTTGAGTTTCAGTTATCTTTCTGAAAACTAGAAAGAACACTGATCTTAAGAGGAGTTGTCTGTAGATGATTGCACAAAAACTGTAAGGCATTTTGCAAATGAAAGTGCTCAGTTCACAAATTACTAGTACTAAAATGATAGCTGGCCACCCTTAAGTGAGTTGAGGCATGCTAGGACAGTAGCCAAAGGGCCCTTGGCCTAGTTATGATGTCATGATCAGGCAAGCATTCATGTCTTCTCTATATTGAACTTCCATCTACTCTTTGACTTAGACTAAGCTAAAAATGCTCCAAGGAATAGAAAGAGAAGATGCACAATGTGAAGAGTTGTTGAAAACAAATAGTTTTATCTGTCTGCCACAATAGTCATAAGACCAAAAAGCAAAAGTTGGCCCAGAAATAACTCCGGAAGAGTGATCTTGTGGGCCCCAGTAGCGAACTACAGGGTTCCTTGGGTTCCCAGATTCAGGAGCATAAAAAAGCTCTGACCGCAGATATGGGGATCAGTGCTCACAACCCTGTTTGCTACCCTTGCACTCAGTATAGAAAGAACTGTGCTTGCTCTGTCTCCAAAGTCATAACAGTAATCCTGGAGAACGGGTACAAAGGGTGTTCAAAGGAGGGGGTGAGAGAAGGAGACAGAGTCTGCCAGGGTATTGTGTACCTTGGAAACAGCTCCAACATCTTTCCCTCCTTATCCAAAGCTCCACACCTAGATGGTCAGGACAGACCATAAGGTTAAGATAACCGAAATCTTGTCTTGCACTGCTGTCAATTGAAGGGCTGCCAATTACCAGGGTGATCTTTGGACTGAAGAGTTCATTATCATACGTGCAGAAGGGACAAGAGTTACTGGGCACCATTTTGATACTTACATTATGAGTCTTGCTTTGTTTCCCAACATAAATGACACACTTCAGGAACGCAGGCCCCCAAATGGGCATGTGAATAACAGAATGCTCCCCGCATTAAAACATGAAAATGAAAACACTAATCCAAAGGAGAAGCATAGAGAAGAAAAAGGTAAGAATCTCAATTAAGCACAATGTAGCGCAAGACCAGAAACTTCCCTCACAAGGCAACTATTACAGTAATCAAAGAGAGACTGGAGGAATTAGGTGGGAATCCAGTAGGACTTGTGCACTGGAATAGTGCGGGTTCTCATGAAAAGTTCCTCATCAATTAAAGTTTCCCAAGTTGAGGTTCGGAACAGGCACAGATGTGCAGAGTGTGCTGCAGAGACCATAGTGAAGAACAGAACTAATTAAAAATGGTGACAGGAGTTTTAGTTGAGAGCAGATGGGTATGAGCTTCTATGAGTGAGAAATACATATTTTGACTTGCTGCTGCTGTACCAGGTGACAAGACACAATATGAATCAAGAGACCAGTTTAAGTAAAAAATAGCCTAGCATTCATCACTATGTGTCCGTCCAACTGTACAACAGAGCACAGAGGTCTGAAGAAGAGGGGGGCCTTTGAGGCTTAAGAATTTAAAATGGGAAAAGTCCTGCTAATCCACTGCTAAAGACTTGCTAGGTCCAGGCAAACTACCATAGGATGCTCTACTAGTTATAAAGGAAGTTGCCTGGCATAACAGCAGAAAGTGTTATAAATGGGCATAGTCTGGCAGTTTAACAGGCACTACAGTAGTTTTCTCCTCTTCAAACCCTTCCCAAATACTACACTCTTTCCCCTCCCCTGTAGACTACATCTTCCTCCTTAGTCTATACTACATCTACCAAACTAATGCAGCATATCTAAATCCACAAATTCAGTAAATTCCATGAAGATACTGGAATCCATGAGCTGTCTCTAGAAGCTCAGGTGACGGCGGTGGTGGGGAGCGCCTTCCTTCAGCTTCGGCTGATACATCAGCTGCGTCCCTTCCTGGAGAACGATTGCCTGGCGACAGTGACACACACGCTGGTAACTTCCTGATTAGATTTCTGTAACACGCTCTACGTGGGGCTACCCTTGAAGACGGTCCGGATACTTTAATTGGTGCAGAATAGAGCTGCCAGGTTGCTGATGGGGACTGGGCGTTGTTCTCATATAACCCTAGTTCTCCGTCAGCTCCACTGGCTCCCGATTGAAGTCCGGGCCCAATTCAAGGTGTTGGTTATGACCTATAAAGCCCTAAATGGCTTGGGACCTGGAATATCTAAAGGAACACTTGTGCCCATATATGCCTTCCCACCCCTTGAGATCAGCAACAGATGCCCTTCTCCGGGAACCCTCTGTGAATGATATTAGGAGGGTGAGTACCCGGAGGAGGGCTTTCTCTGCGGTGGCGCCCCATCTATGGAATGCGCTCCCCAGAGAGGTCCGCCTGGTGCCGTCGTTATTTGTTTTTTGGCGCCAGGCTAAGACCTTTTTATTTAAAACTTATTTTAATTGTTAAATTATTTGGATTAATAGGATTTTAAAATTTTTAGCCGAGAATGCACCGGGGGTTTTTAAACAATTTTTAAAATTGTTACATTGTTATTATTTATGTATTTATGTATCCTTTGTGAACCACCCCGAGGCTTTGTTGCGATGGGGGTGGCATAGAAATGCTATAAATAAATAAATAAATAAATAAATAAATAACATAAACAATAACATAGATACTAACACATACTTTAAAAAATGAAGATAGAAAAAGCAGGGATAAAAGTAACTTACAAATTACTAATACTCACATTCTAAATGCATAGAAAGTTCACTATTTTCAAGCCGGGGTTGTGGGGGAGAACAGCTTATAAGCTACCACTCCTAAGTTTCTATTTCATCAATCAGAAGGTTTTTTTTTGGGGGGGGGGGTGCAGAATTTGGTCCAAGTATTAAAAATACATACTGTTCCATATGTTTCTAAAGTCTAAAACACTGACTTAGAAGTAAAACCATTTAATTACTTTTTAAAAAGTCAAACTTTTCTAATGGCCCTTGGGAAAATAAAGCTTAACACCCATTGGTAGTACAAACTTCTAATTCTGGATATTGCAAAGTGAGCCAAAACGACCTGTCAGCCTCTTGGAGAAGCTACTATAAAAATGAGGTTAGGTTTTTGAAAGCTATCCAATTGCTTTCTTACAGCTATTTAGGTTATGTGCACATGTGCATTTGTGTTTTAAGTTTGTATGTCTAAAAAACTTTACGGTTTGCCTCGAGATGCTCAATCCTTAAAATAGCAAAAGAACAAAACATCAACCAACATTCCCCTTGCCTACACTTGAAATTTAATTCTCATGTGGTATAGTTCTGACTTCTTGTGTGTGTGTGTTTGTGTGTGTGTGTGTGTGTGTGTATTACAGTAACGTGAATTTGCACAAAGGTCAGAGTAAAATATTTTTCAAATTCAAATCTCCATGCTTTAGGAAAGAATAGCCAGCCAATCAGCAAGTATTAGGCAGTGGAAGACACTGCGATGGGCTAATGCTAGGGAGCAATCTGGTGAAAAAGTCATCTCAGCCCCACCAAGAACCCAACTTGATGTTGGGATGTTCTCCACAAGTCCAAGAAAGTAGAGGGCAAGTCTAAGAAAGTAGATTTTGCTGGGTCCCCCCACCCCAATTTTAAAGATGACACTATGTATTACACTACAAAATATGACATTCTAGTGAAATTTGTTTCCAAGACACACCCTGGTAATTAAAAGATGCAATTTCATGCATCAATTATGCTTTTTATATATTTGACAAGAGGGGACAGAAGTCAACACTGCTGACATTTCTAGCCTCAGAATATATATCACCCCAATTCCTGTCATGAGCAGAGCCGGCTGGAGCTGGGAGTCAGACTAGATGGCCTGGGAGGCTCCTCCTGACTCGCTCTGTTTCTATGTTCTATGTTTCTATAACCTATACGGGTTTGATGGTTCTAACTTACCAATTCTATTATATTTCTATACTGAATTTCTCTTTAAGTCTAACACAGGCATGACATTAACTGTTTTTCCCGTATCTGCTCAGAAATCTCATTTCCTAAATCCTTGCTGTAAGGGTAACCAATTTCCATTGATTTTTCACAACAAACAGTTCTTTATTTGGAAATGAATCTCATTTTCTAGAATACAAAGCACTGCAGCTGAAAATACTGAAATAATTGTTTAGACAATTGAATAGTTTTGATAAATGAAATCCCTAAGATGAAAAAAAAATCTGAAGAAGTATATCTAATTGCATATATTACAGAAAGTGTCTATTCTCCAAAGCTATTTCTTGGGATCAGGGTGAACAGAAACTGAATACAAATGGCTTACAGTACAGCAACAGCCAAAAGACAATCCATGTTTGGATTACCAGGAAAGGGACTGAAGCTGAATTGCCCTCTTGCGTTCTCACACCTGACTCTTCATCTGTCAGAGCCACTCTGGACCCCTACCTGACAGAATGTTATTTTCTGGAATATAGGCACTTTTTTGCCCTTATGTTTATGGGAGAGTGTGTTAAAGAGTGTGATCATGTGGATGTTACTGTGTGAGAGTGCTTGATTTATGTTTATGTTAAGTGTTTTCCCATTTATCATGATTGAGAGAACCGTGAAGACTTGAGTGGGTAAACTGTCCCTTTTTGAAGTAGCTCACTGTATTTATGATCATTTTAATCAAATTGAATCCAATTTAATTTACCTTTGAATCCTTTACCACTGAGTTTATTGATATAGTATGGGTGTAAGAGCCAGGGGGATTTGAGCCTTTTATCTATTAGATAATTCTTCAAAGATAATAGCAAAATCTTCATTGCAGCAAGGTAAGGAACCAGAGGCATTGCTATCGAATGGGATGAATTTTCTAACCCTAAGGACTCAGAATCTGCCCCATCCTTAACCAGGGTTGATGAGCCAAAAGTCCCTGTCATTGCATCACACCTTCAAGATATAAGTGAAGATCCTTGGTAATACACCCTCACTGCTGGATTAGAGCTAATGACCCAAAATGAAACTCAGCGCATACTGGAATTAACCCTAAAATGGGATTTGGTTTTAAATTGCCAGAAGTTAGTCTTTTTGAACTTTCCCAAGCCAAAAGTTATGTTCCCACAGCCAGAATGTAAAACTAACTTTATGCAATTAAGTGCTGACATAACCCCTCATATACTTAACCATGATGTTCTATTAAATATTGAATATAGTTTATGATGATCATACAAGCTCTGTGGTGATATTATGGTTCTGGCAGACAGCAAAGAAGGTATATGATAAAAAAGACAACCTTTTAAAAATCAGTCTGGTGATTAGATTTTTTTTGAAGATTAGAACATTATTGCTCTATTTTGCAAGACTTTGGACCCTGTTCACAAAGACTGTAGAGTTATTCATTTGGAAGACCCCTCAGACTAGACCCATGGCCACCCTTTTGCCTAAAGAACAAGAGTTGATGGGAAGTTTTGATGGACTTCCAGTGCAAGAACAACAGTCAAATCCGAATGAAATTACCTACTTTGAAGAAACCATTAATGGAGAGATTCAATTAGAGTATGAGATCAGTAAACACATACACTTTGTGATCCCCTAGAATGAGGAGAACTTACATTAGATGAGGAAGGAAAAATCTTAGAAAAGGAACTATTTTGAGCAGAGGAACAGACGACCAAAAGTAATTTAGGAAACAATCTTGAAAATGTACAATCTTGTTAGAAAGATTTCACCAAATTACCCTATCTTAAAACCTTCAAGTATTTCTAAATTCCCTTCTGTAAAAGACTTGGATTTAGTACAGTTGAGCTACTTTCAGAATGAAAGTGTTGTAGCAGAAGTTAATTCATTACTCTCACCTTCTAGACATATAGTAAGAAATAAGCCCATTATAACTGAAGGGAGCCATAGAAGTGAAGGCAGTGCTGTTCAATGGGTTGGAAAAATAGCCCCTAAACCTGTGGGTGAGATATCAAGTAAGGTAGGAAAGGATTGACTCCCCCGCCCCCATTCCAAAAATCTCCTACTGATTTAAGATCTTGTCCTGGAATGTAGTGAGATGGCTCTCTAAGCTAACTGATGAGAATTTTAAAGACTTTTGTGCTCAGTTTCAAATTATCCTCATTCAAGAAATGTGGACTACCTCTCTCCCTGGGTATGTGCCATATTCATCACCAGTAATAAAATCAGATAATAGAGACTGGCCAAGCGATGATTCAGCAACCTTGATTTCAGTTGACTACAACCCAAATGGTGTATTGGTTGATATAGGAAGGACTAACAATATTGTAACCCTTCAAATTTTCTGGCCTTCAAATATAAAATCTTTTTGATCAATGTGTTTTGTCCCCATGTAATACAAAGGATGAGAGTTCTTCAGTCTGGTCTGATCCAGATTATGTTCTTACCTTTTTATTCAATACCTATGCAAACCCTTTAATTTTAATAGCTAGGGACATGAATGCCAGAATTTGGCAAAACAATGACAAAACTGGAGATAAATTGGTTTTAACCCCAAAATAACTAAGTTTCCTGTCCATTAGAATCTCTAAAGACTTAAGGGTCAATAAGATGGGTTAGTCTCTCTATATCCCCATTGTTAAGATCCATTTATATAACAGATAGAGATCCTGTATCAGATTTATACACATATATAGGATCAAGGGGTAAGAGTGTTATAGACTTTATGATTCTCTTTCACTCAGTTGTTGTACTCCCCTTGGCAGTTTTGGAGAGACGGTACAAAAAGATTCCCTGGTTAGAGTGCCTTTGCCCCTGTGGTATGGAACAGATAGAAACTACAGAGCACGTCCTGTTGAGATGCACATTCTACAGGGATATTCGCACTGCACTCATTTCCCCACTGATGAATCGCTTCCCGGGCCGTACGGAACAACAGTATATCTTTATATTGCTGTCTGACACTAACACAACAATAACATACAACAATACGTTAACAATAACAACAACTCCTACTTATCGCTGCAGGACCAGCCCTTCCTTCAGTTGCTCTATCAGAGAATTAAGACTGCCCTAGCACATTGGGATGGGAAAACCCAGGAGGAAATAAACTTATTCTTAATGCCCCCTAAAAAGTTACTCCTACGGGACCAACTCCTGACCTCATAAGATCCCTTGGAAAACTTTGACAAATTCGTTGATGCAGTTAGGCCTTTCATGGCTACCCCTAAAGACATTAATCAAACTCCTAAAAAGAGTCTGGTCTGATGCACAGTGTGCCACCTAAAGAAAATCAATAAAGAAACTGAGATGTGAGGATAATTGGGAAATTTTTAATTCTTATTTACATCTTGGAAGAGAGTAAAACAAATTATTGTGTCACAAATTAAAAAGAATGAGCATATGCAACATATATGGAGAGAGTTGGGCTTGACATTCCTAGAAAATGACTCATTTAGATTCTGGGCCCAGGTAGAAAAAGGAATACTAGCCCTATTGACAATCCAATTAGATCATCACAGTGGCACAGTTATTTTTCTTTACTTTTTAACAAGTGGGACCATTACAGACTTCCCTAATAAAATTGATTTCTTGATACTTTCCTCTTGTCCTTGTCCTACATTTATTCCTCAGATAAAATAAATGTTTTAATTAATTCCTGACCTGGCAACTCCCTCCCCCTCGTTGGATATGCTACCAGGTGACCTGTTTACAGCAAAACCTAGTTGATAATGCCTCATTCTTTATATGCCTAAATCATCATAGGAGAGCTCCTCAGGGTTGGGGAGTAAGCACTGTTTTGCCAAGTCATAAGAAAGGTTCAAACACTGAATCATCATTTTTTCATCCAGTTAGTTTGTTTAGTGTTATCTCCCCACTGTATTTTGAGTATTTACTACACAGATTAAAGTCCTGGGCCACTGAAAACTCAATTACTGCTTAGAAATAGGCTGGATTTGTTAAGGGCAAGTCTACATCAGACCAATGTTTTCTTGTTCATTAGTGAAGGATGGGAGAAAAGAGTTCACACAATTATAGAATTATACAGTTGGAAGGAGCCTAGAAGGTTATCGGATCCAACTGCCTGCTCAATGTAAGACTCAAATCTTCCATCCAGATTCTAAGTAGGTCTGACCATGCTTAGCTTCCAAGATTAGGTAGGATCACACACTTCAGGATATGTCTCTTTTGCACATTTTGATTCTGCCTTTATCTAACAGAAAGGGGATGCCTATGACAAAAGTTAGCTGCCACAAAGGCTTTTTCCAATATGAATGCTTCACACTAACATCTCTCTCAAGGTCAGACTTGGGACAAATAGCCTCCTCTCAGAACTAAAGGAGGTGCTTACCAGGTTGTCTTCTGGGCAACCCTTTTCTTGTTGATTTCTATGCTGCTTAAGAGCTGAGTGGCCTGGATTTCCCCCCAGTATCAATTCTAAATGTCAAGCTCTCTTATCTTTTATATGCTAATAATATTATCTCTATTGCACTGATTGGGATGAAGTGGCTATCTCTACAGTGCTGACTGGGAGGAGTAAGCTGAGTGAGTTCTGTACACAAGAGTAGCTAACAAATTATACAAAAACAAAAGTAGTTGTCTTTGGGAATAAGAAAAACCCACATCTGCGAATTGGATGATGTACCCATTGAACAACAACACAACCTCAGATACCAAGGACTTAGGGTTTAATGACCACCTCTCATGGACCCCTGAAATCAATACACTCTGATTTGCTTTTCTTAAACATCAAGGTGGGAGGCTGGTTAAACCAGCAGTTGAGGCATTTTTGAAGAAAATATTTCCACAATTTCTGTATGGTTCAGAAATATGGGAGTGCACTAAAGTGTCTATCCTAGAAGTACAGTGGTACCTAGGCTCACGAACACCTCAGTTCATGACCAAATTGGGTTGCGAACAAAAATGTCATAATTTTTTTTGACTCAGGTGGCGAACTCCACACTGGGTGGCGACCGCAATGGCTGCGATCGTGCTGGGGGTGGGAGGGAGATGGCCAGATCGCGCCCATCTTTCCTGCACCAGCGCACCCGTGATTGCACCCATCTTTCCTGCACTAGCGCAACCGTGATCTCGGCCGCCCCCCGAGCACGCTCATGTTTGTGCCAATCTCCCCAACCCACAGTGTGCCCGCGATCATGCCCATCTCCTCCCCCAGCGCACCGGAATGACAGGTGCATCCAGTGATGACGGGCATGATCGCGGTCATGCTGGGGTGGGGGGAGGCAGGGAGATGGCTGCAATCTTTATTGTGCTTTTTCACTTTGCTTCACATTTTTCTAATTAAATAAAAAATAGTTGTCTAGTTAATCATTTTTTTCAAATTGTCAGGTGGTAATGTAATTTGACAAATGCCTGATGTAAATCTTTTAAGTTGTGAGTTTCTGACCATTATTACTAATGTGATTATCACATTCAGTATTATCTACATTTAATTTCCCTCTGACCTCGATTGATATAACCTGTTTCCCAACTACATTTACACGCACTTGCAATTCAGTACATGTCATGCATCTGATGAAGTAGATTGTAGTCCATGAAAGCTTATGCCATAATAAGTGTATTTTTCTTTAAGGCTTCACAAGGTGCTTTCTTGTTCTTGTTGCAAGAGATCAAGAGGGCTAACCTTCTGGAAACAAGTTTGTAAACACACCATCATGACTGTGTTTCCATTTTTTGCTAATTTGCTTTTTACTGATTATAAAGCAACCAACCCTTTTTATCTCACCAATAAGTATAAAGGAACTTTATTAAGGAATACAATTACATAATATGAATGGAATCTCCCAAATTACTTTAAGCAGAACTGTATAAGACTCATAGTTTCCACAGACTTAGAATATTTAAAGTTATGCCAAAATAAATCTAACATGATTGTTGGCCCTAATTATTTTTAGATAGTCTTCTAAGCATGGACCCTAAAAATGATGAAGCAGGTGTTGCATTCCCCACTGACCCCAAGTTTCAGGGTTTGAATGCATTTCAAGCAGACCAGCAAGACTGCAAAATGGATGATTAGATAATTACTTCTGAGAAGCACACATGCAAAGAGTTCTCAAATATCTCCCAACACTTCAAAGAACTACAGAATCCCATCACTGTTGTCATTATCATCTTCACAACAGCTTTACTTTTTCTGAAATAGAACAGCACCAGTCATGACGTGGGTGCCCAAATGAAGTTCAGCACATCTGAAATTCAATTTCAATTGAAGTGCACATCTGATCCCCTAAGACCCACTGATTTCAAGGATAGTATGGTGCTCCTGACTTCTACAGGAATTAAGCTATTTTTTTACCATCATTTCAGTTTTACCATTTCTAAGGAGGCATTAAAAAGAATTCAGAATACTCGTCCATCTGAATATAAATGATAAAACATTACCTGCACAGAACAGCCTACCATATTTTCATTAATTTTGGGATACAGATTTATTGTTCACCATACTATACCACTTCAGAAGTCCAGAAACCACCAGTAGCCAAGAAAGCAAAAATAATAATGCAAATTTGCTTTTACTATGAAAGTTACCCAAACTTAGCAGGTGCAGTGATTAGACTCGCTCATTGCATCAAACCAAACTTAGTTTTGAGAAGCCTAATGCTCCTTTATATTCTTCCAAGCTAAACACACCCTACATGCTCCCTTGAACATGCAGACAAAATAGCAAACCCAGGCTCAGCCCAGGCTGGGGGGGGGGGGTGCTTTTGTGCTGCTCGTACATCCAGTGCTCCTATTGAAGCCCAGGTTACTCTGTAGAATGCACAAGCATGCTTGGTATACTCTTGAAGTGAAGGCATTAATATGCAGGTGACACCCAGTTCTATCTCTCCTTTTCATTAAATCTAGGTGAGGCAGTGACAGTTCTGAATCAGTATGGTAATAGACTGGAAGAGAGCCCACAAACAGACTCAGTCCAGGAAAGACAGAGGCACTGTTGTTGGGTAGCTCACCTGACCAGAGAAGTGATACTGAAATTGTTCTGGAGGAAGTTGCACTCGCCCTAAAGGGCGCACCTGGACCCAACATCATCACTCAAAGCAAAGGTGGACCTAGTGGCAGACAGCAGATTTTATCAGCTTAGGCTGATCTATCAATTCCTTCTTTACCTGGACAGGGAAAGCCCAGTAACAGTCATTCATGTTCTGGTAACCCCTTCTTCTAAGATTATTGCAATGTGTTATCTGTGAAAGTGTATTTCAGAATGATCCAGAAACTTCATCTGGCCTGAAAGAGAGGCACAAGGCTATTAGTGAGGACTGGCTAACACAATCATATCATGTCTATCTGTCCTGGCTGCCAGTCCATATGATGCCAGTCCATCCCATATTAAAGCAACAGCACTGATTCAAAGTGCTGCTATTAACATTCGAAGCCCTAAATGGCTTGGGCCCTGGTTAACTGAAGGACTGTCTGCTCCCGTGTATTTCTGTCCAGAAACAAAGATCTACCACAGTGGTTTTTTATCCCAGGAGCCCCTACCAATGGAGTAAGGCAGGGGACTACTGAAAATGGGACTATGGAATGAGCCTCCCAAAGAGGCTCACCTGGTACCTAAGCTGTGTTCTTTCTGGCACCAAGGAAATATCTTCCTATTTTCTCAGACATGGTAGGCATGTCATGAGAGGAACCAGCTGGAGGTGGAGGTCATACTAGATGGCCCTGGAAACCCCTTCTGACTCATTCTGTTTCTATTTCAGTTTCTGCTTTAAATCTGTTATCTTTGCAATGCTGCTATGCTTTACTTTGGGTTTATATGTTAGCTTTAAACTTTTAAAGTTTATTTTATTGTCCTGTATTTTATAGTTGTAAGTGAACTGCCCAGTAACCTTTGACTCTTGGGGGTTATAAAATAAATAAGGAAAAAGGAAATCACATATTAAAGAAGAGGTTTCACAAAGCTTGCTTATATACAACCAAATTATGGTTTGGTACCAATTCTGAATGAGCTCATTAGCGGGCTGGTTTACCTATATTGAAAGAAAGCTTGCATTAGCATTCCAATTCATGTGAACAGACTAACACAGAACAAGTGACATCCCTTCAATGCAACTAGAAAACATTCTGGAAATAGAGACTCACAAAAATGCTGTGGTCTTAACCAATTAAGAAAATTTGGGGAGGGTGTGTTTATAAGAAGGAACAATACATTCCCATAAATGTTTCTAATGTTCACATACATGGGCCACTCACACAATGAACTTCGCAGAAAGGTTTGCACCTACTCTCAATTGTACAATGTGTACAGGCTTGTGTCAGTCAACATACTTCCTTGAAACTGGTCATACAGGACTTTTACTTCTTGAAAAAGTGTACTTTTTCTTAGGGTTGCTTTAAAACAAGACTAACTGCTTGGTATTCAGTTCCACCAAGCCATGTTTCACCAGTTTGAACGCAATCTAAAAATTGCACCACAACTCAGCACATGCACCATATGCTTCTGAAGTATGGCAAAGGACTGAGCCACACTGGGAAAACACAGATCACCACACATAGACTTATAATCACACATATCTGAATTAAAAGCACTAACAGACAGTGTGCTAGTTAATTCAACACAGAAGAGCTCAGTCTTGCACTGAAGCCCTGAGTGAACACACAGCCTTACTGTTCACAACAGGACACATAACAAACAGAGTGGAAGAGAAATGGGTTTCAAGTCTCCATTTCGGTGCCACATCAGTTCCAATTTAATGATTTTATAAACAGGGCTTAGTCTGCTGGGCCAGTAGGTAAGTATGTGCAAAGGAACAGCACTTCCAGAAAAAAATTAAAGAAATACATTCCAAAACTTTTAACATGCAAGTCTACCGTTCCTGTTCTCACATTATTTCCATCAACCAACTTCAAATATGCAATAGTCTAATCTAGTTCAATTAACCGTTTCAGTGTTAAAGTGCATCAGCTCCTTGAGGTTAACATGCACTGGCTGTGGGGAAGACATGGAAGGTGACAAGCACAGAAGCAACATTTCCTCAATTTTAAAAATTAAATCACAGCATTAGAATGCTACGATCATAGGATCCTTTAGTATCAGAACCAAGCAGAACATTACTTAAACTGATACAGTAGCATCCTTCATGACTAGTATCCGTTCAATCTATGGTAGAATATTAGAATTTTAAACAGTTCAGCTTCCCAAGTAAGTCCTTATTAGTAAACTAGAATATTGGAAAGGAACATATTCCCTTTAAAAGGTAAGCTTTACTAGTAGCTCTTTTATCAAAATCAACACAATACGGGCCAACTTATTATTTCGAAAGAAACACATTATTTTCAAGGCCAACTGAAAGCTATTTCCTGTATTCCAGACATGTGCAAACTACTAAAACCATGGTAGCATGAAAACAGAAGAATATGTTAGGTTTCAGAGGTCCTCCGTTGGAATCTGATCATCACATCATCTTCAGACTTATTTGGGGTAGGGTTTGTTTGTTTTACATAAAAGAAAAGATGTTTCCACAAAAAGTTAAAGAGAAAGGCTAAATGGAATTCCATTTTTTTCCAGGATTTTTACCTGGAATGGATAGAAATGCTGACAACTCTTTTTTGATGATTACAATTCTTTTATCCAGGAAACACTGAACTATTCATAACAAACCCTCTTTTGATGTGCTAATTCTGTACATACAGCAAGTTTTCTACATGGGAGAATGCTTAAAAATGCTGTTCCACACCAGAAGAACAGTCTGAGGACTCTAGCATGTGGTTTTGCTGAATGTGTTATGGTCCTGACACAGGACCATCAGTATTTCCACATAATGCAGCCCATGTGTGTTATGCTCCTGAGCTACCAGAACAGTGACAAGGTACACTAAGTGGGTGCTCAAAAAGGAGGTAACCTGAAACTAAAGGGCAAACAAGACAAGCTAATGCAAATAAGGGTAACACCATTTCCACGTCATTAGCCAAACTAATGTGGGAAAAAGTCTGTTCAGATCTCAAGCAGTAGGGCAAAGAGTTGGCCTCTGCATGGGTTTACTTTAAAGGCCACTTTCATTGGCTGTAAAACCCTACACTGTGATTTCTATGGAAGAAAAAATGTTACTGAGGAACCAAATGCATTCAGTTTCTTTAACTGCAAATCCCACTGCGTTATACAAATGTGCAATGTATATGCTTGTCTGTTTTTATTTGCTTGAGTTGATGTGCACAAGCACAAAAGCTTTAAAAGGAAAACATCTGATTTATTCACATTAATGGCATGCATCAATGTGGGAGGGGAAGTGAATCACTGATTCTATGACATGCAGTATAATGTTTGTAACAGAAATGTTGGGGAAAAGAATTGGTGCTCTAACTCAGCAATGCATTGCCTATCCCACCTTCTTGTCCTTGGGCAGGTTATCTGACTTAGCTAAGCGCTCAGTTCATTCAGTTTTTTCTTTAAAAGCTTCAAAAAAGGTAGTTCTACAACTTTCCTCTTTCAAATTTGAACTGCCACCCCTTGTCCTCTTTTCCCAGTCAAATAGATGAACAGTTATCACCTTTCTTTGTGGTATCTTTATAGATTCTTAAAAAAAAACAAACTTGGTCAGCCTGTTTCCTTAAACTTAGTGTGAATTGGGGAGCAGTATGACATCTCAAGTCTTAAAAAACCATGATCCAGTTAAGAAATTATATGCAGGACTGAGAGAGGCAGGTGAAGGAATTGGACCAACTTTGTGACTCTAGCTAGATAGGGCTAGGACAGAAGAGAGAACAACTAACCAAGTCAAAGGTGGTAGTGTGGGGGGATAATTTATGAATGTTTAGCAACTCTTTCCAGACTCAGAGACCATACACATTATATGGAACATTTAAAAAGAGGGTAATCTGGGTGAGCTGTTTGCCTTAGCTCTGAGACTTCTTAGATCCCATAAAGCTGTTCCCCTGTGGCTTGTTTCTACAATGAACTAGTAATATACAGATGCTTAGATAATCTAGGTATTTCGGTTACAGTATATAGCCCCATGCCCATAGTGGTTGGCTGATGTATCTATGTAATCAGAAAATATTACCAATGTGACACAAAGGTTGGACTTGCATGTAGTAGAAGAGGATGGTTTTGCAGCACCAATCTTACCACAAAGATAATATGGTGACACTGAACTGCATAATGAGCGATTGGTTTATTTATCATGAACCCAAAGCCCCAAAATTCAGTCAACTGTCAAATTGTATTGTACCCCAACTAAACATACTTTATGACAGTTTCAATAAAGGCTACCACATGTCCTGATTCATTCCACAGAGGACATAACCCTAAACAGCAAATCTAAACAGCATAGCTATTCATTTCTTATTTTAAATGAAAAAGATTGGCAGAGGCCTTGAATTTATGGCAAAGCTTGACTCCAACCGCTAGAATGGCCACAGAATGCTGGATTAGATGGACCTTCATCTGAACCAGTTTAACTTTTTATATTCTTATAGTGCTAAAGTTAAAAGACAGCAGGACTAAAAGCCCTCACGATGATGAAGGCACAATAAAGATTTGAAGGTAAACAAGTAACACATGGAGTCATATCATAAGATGGGAGATTAAGTTAGAACCACAAGTAGGTACAGAAGTGATGGTGGAGGTAACATGCAGTATACAAAGGACAAGACTACAAAGAATTTTATAAATCAAAAGCCACCTGAACATTACACTGGACACAGAAAATCACTGAAAGGACCTCAAGCTTTGGTATAGAAACATAAACAAAAAGTTAAATCAGAAACATTTCTGATTTGAGGTCAGACCAATGAGGAACCTTATAGCCCATTGGGATGCATGAAATTTCAGCACTAGAGATAGTTACACATGTGAAATGTATAGGTGATATTGAAAGCAATCAGAGAATGCATCTTCTTTTCAAACAGGATCTATGTATCACCACACAGAGCTGGGAAGCAATTTTTCACATGTGGACTTGCCTACTAATTTATGATGTTATTTGCTTTTTAAAACTGAGAATGTACTTCAATTCTGTATATGCTGACTTTCACTCTGTCCTTATGGCACACTAATAATCTATCATGGACATTTTTTGTATAGTGGGTTGCAAGTCGGTACAAGAAGCTGCACTAGATGACATCTAGGTTCCTTCCATTTTCTGTTTTGTTTAAACCCTTGTGTGTTCCAGCAGGAAATGAAGTTGAGCTTCAGGTCTGAAGTGGGAAGGAAAAGGCAACAGCAAGGCCACAGACTTTAAATCATTTGGACTAATATCTTTGAAAATAGATGATGAATAGGAATCATCATAGAATAATCAGCTGGTATCAGTAGCAGTGAGAACTAGAGCCACAAATAAAAGCAGTATTACAGAAAAGATGGACATCCAACTGGAAGCTAACATTAGACTAGTAAGACAAATGCTCTAATAACTAATAACAGAAGCTGTTTTCCCCTCCGTACTTAACGGTGACTGAAGGAAAAATCACTGACCTTCGTTTCATCTTGGCCCTAAACCCTTCTGATAATACAGTGGGGGAAGACTGTCAGTTCAGAACAAGAACTTATCCTGACTAATTTTATTTAGTCTCAATCTGATAGCTCATGCTGACAAAGCAAATAAAAGCAAGGTGCTAAGAGCATCTCATCCTGGGCAGCACCAACATGGCATTAGCCAATCTTCTAAGATACAAAAGTAATACAAACACAGAAAAACTCTTGATAGATCCTTCACAACTATCCAGAGAAGCTACTGGGCCAGATTTCCATTATGTAGTTATCTTGCTTCTAGAATTATATTATTAAAATGACATGGAATGAGTGAAATAGAATAATGAAATGCTTGAGTTCTCCATCCACTGGTGCACAGCACAGAGACAAATAAAACTTCACTGCTGGACAGCAGATCTGTAAAGCAAGGCCCACAGATGGATGAAAACATGGCAGACTACTGAATTCTAGGACTGTCAAAACAGCACAGCTCCATTCAGGTAGTCAAACTTCTAATTCGCAGAGCTGGAATGACATGAAATGACACAAGCAAAACTACTGGAGTTTTGAATTTGGACCAAGGTTTAACACTGGCTCAGCTACTAAGCAAAGCAAGTGACCTGAGCCAAACTGGTGATTCTCACGCTGACCTAACGTTTCAGAGAAGATAAAAATGGCCAAATAACCCCATGTATCTTGGGTATGTTGAAAGAAAAAAAGGGATGGTAACAATGTGCTGAACACAACAAATCTCATAAGATGTTGTGTCCCTCTACCCCCTGCAGCCTGTAATAATAGTCTGCATGCAAATTCTGGGGGGAAAATGGGTGGGGAGTGGAGAAAAAGAAACATCATCTCTGCTATGGCGAAAGGAAAGGACTTTGAGTTGTACCAGGCCAATGTTACATGGCTGTTTAATATGCTTTTCACTAAACATCCATGCTGTAGGGCAGTCGCACTGGAGCCTTATGTGGAATATCAAATGAGACACACGTATGTAGCAAATCTGAAAGGAGAAAAAGCAGTTAATACCAAAGTGTCCAGTTATAGCTGATTTGATCATTCCAGTTTTATGGCTCTGCTCATGTAGGTCAGCAAGAAGTTCTAATGCTGCTGGAGAAGGAAGGATTGCAAGATTAACTGGGAGAACATCAAGTTTCTGGCACATGGAAAACGGTTGATGCAGTGTAGACTCTTGAAGTCAGAATAGAGATCTTGTCTTTATGGGCCAGCTGGAACATTTTAGGAGTGGTGAAGTCACATGTGCCCAAGAGAGAACTTGACAGAGCTTTCTCTTCAGGCCTATGCCAGCCCATCATTAGCAAATAAGACATGCTATCTGGAAACCACAGCATTACGTTTGAAAAAAACAGAGCAAGTGTAGAGACCTTTTATTTAACAACCTATTCCTTAAAATACCAGAAGCAAGCCTTTGAGTTGCACAGAGCTCCTTTTCAAGCATGCTGGGATTACTAGCAGGTTATAAAACATAAAAGAAGCTTTACGTAGCCCAAGCACCTCACGTAGCTGATCCAAGTAAAAAAAAGTGTTTCTTATTTTGCTGAAATGTTTGTTAGGAGCCTACCTGACGTTTTGGAGAATTTGCTGTGCTGGGATTGATATTCCGCAATGCCTAAGAGTAAAAGAAATAAGATGGATAAACATTACTTTTTGCTGCTCATGGTTGGGATGGGTAGGCTGACTTGAAACATACACCACCCTTTTAGCATTCTGAAGAGGCAAGTTCCTGCGACAGCCAAAGATGACAAAGGATAAGGGAGTTAAAAGCTGACAAAAGCTGCTGCACAATGGAACAAGACGCTTAGAAGTGCTTACAGAGCACATGGGGACATGTTGCTTCACACTTAGGGAATAAAGAGGAGACATCAAGGTAGCGAACGCTGCCTGACCTAACGTTAGTCAACTTCTCAAGAAGAAGTTACTGAAGAAAAGAAATCCAAAATTAGAAGCCTTATCTAAAAGCATGCTGGCATGGCTGCATATGAGTTTGTTTCAGGATTAATAGCAAAGCAGTTACAGGAAAAGCTTAGACATTTCAGCTGAAAAGCCCTTATTTTTTAACTTGCCTGGAGACAATCATAAATGCGTTTTGTTTTAAGGGGTGATACATTCCACAATGATCCAGCTTACACCAAGTAGTTATCCCTATAAATATTCCTTCAGTATAGAAGGTAGAGAGAGAGTTAGACTCCAGAATAAGGGCAGAAAAAGCAAGAGGTGATGAAGACAAAAGCCTGAGGAAGTGATCTCCAAGATTATGAAAATATTGTATGATGCAGGACCCATCACCCAAACAGAAGGGGAAAAGAAGTTTAAAAGGATTTTTTCAAAGAGGTTAGGATGTGTGCAATGCCCCATAACCTCACAAAAAGTGATGCCAGACATCTGAGATGAGGAGCTAATCAATCATTAGCGAAAGATCTAGGAGAGGAAGCACTGATTGAGAGCAACAGTTCTAGATAATAAACTTAATTGTCCCTTTGGTCTAACGCCTCCAGGATTAAAATAATGATGATGATGAAAGCAACAAATCTAGCTACTTTGAACCCTGTAGGAAAAAGTATACACGTTTTAAAAACTGTTTTATTATGCTATTACATTTCTAAATTAAAGTGAAGACACTCAATCCAGTTGCTCTTAAGAAAGCTCTTGAAAATTACCTGCAACAATATTGACATTGCCTAGCATGGTTGAGTTCCCTGTCCCCTCACCCACCACCACCTTCTGTCACATGAATCAGAGGAAGGGTTCATAATGGGATGTGTATATAATTAGCCCATTCACATGCACTCTGCTACAATCATTATCAGCTGTCAAAGGTTAGCAAAATGCTATGGTGACAATCTAACTTTCCCAGCTGCCTACAAGCAAGCAAAAATACTATATATTGTCTTTAAATAGTTCCAGGATTTGTCCAAGATGCCCAAATAAGCCCAGAGAAAGAATACATAATCAGGAATACTCCTGAACAGACTTGGGTTCTTTCAAGCTACAATTCATATTTAACTCACAGAACTAAAAGGATAGTGGCTTAGATGGCTTTTCAAGAGTTAGACAAATTCAGAGGACATTTCTATCAATAGCTGTAGGCTATGAGAACTAAATGGAAACTTCCTATGCAGCAGGATTTTATTTCTGAATACCACAGAGCAGGCATCAAGGCCAGGATCTTCATGGTTTGCTTGTGAGCTGTTAGAAGCACCTGATTATCTTCTGCTAGATACAAAATGATGGACCATATCCTTTTGAAGAACATCTTTGTTTTTATGGACTGTGTGAAAAAAGTATTTAGACCACAAAGGAATAGAGGCTGAAATATAGCAAGGCCAGGTTTCCATGCATGTCAAAGGTGCCTTCCACCAAGAAGCTGAAAAATTTGGTATGAACAGAATTGTCCATGCAGAGCATTAACTGCATAGCAGCCCAGTGGGTTATTGTCCACGTGGAAGTTGTAAGTGAAGAAAAAACTGCCAATGGTAGGGTACATCCCTTATGCCACAGATCACAGGAAACATCCCCTGCCCCCAGCCCCCAGTACTCAAACAGAAATATTCTAACAAAGTCACAGTCCCTGAGATACAGTCATAGCTATGACAGTCTGTTGGCTTGCTTCAGTGGTGCTTGCTTGGGATATTTATCCAAGAGGAAATCTATTTATGTAGAACAAACAAGTCAGAATCTTTATCTTCTACACTAAAGAAGCAAATTGCTGATACTTGCTGGAACTACAATGTTGATGAGCACAAAGTCACACATGCACACACAACAGATTATATTATAGTGGAAGTGTGTTTCTAACCTGTGGCCTCACCTGCCGAAGCAGTTCTTGATGCTTCAGTCGCAATCTCTCTTTTTCCATCTGCAGCTGTTGCAGCCTCATCTGCTGCTGTTGGCTGGAGTTGCCACCCCCCAGAACTCCACCAGGTGGACTTTGGGGGGCTAGTGGAGGTGGCTTCACTGGAGCATTTTGGCTGATTCTCTGGCTCATAGCTGTGGAGGCAAGCAATAGGGCAGACATTTTAAAGCAACTTAAGCCATAATTCAAAAAGATCATTACTAGAACACATTTCCAAGTACATCACCAGATCCCAAGATGCAGAAGCATATGTAATAATTTCATTTCTACATGTGACCTGCCTTATGGATAAAGTTTTGATGAAAGAGATGGCATGTAGCTGCTTAAATATAGACTGTTTTACTTCAAAATGGGTGAAACTTAGAATAGTAAAGTTGGAAGGGGCCAAGAAGGCCGTTGGCCTCATGCTCAATGCAGGCACCTCAAGCTTGTTATTAATTTGTATTTGCTTATCAACAGACCTGCTCAGATTCTGACAATCGGGTTTGAGAAGAATGGCTGCTTTGTTATTTCTTAAAAAATGTTCTAGCCCTCATTACTGTACAGCAGAGTTTGAACATGTTCTGGGAGCATCCACAGTGGCGTCTGAGGGCATAGCATCTGCACCCATCACTTTCTTACATTTTTGTTGTATCTCTGCAGTTCTTCCCAAGATTTCTCAAATTCCAATCGCCTGAAAATAATTGTTGCCAACTATATTTAGCAAATAGTTGATGGAAGTTAGCAAGCTTGTGCAAATATGTATATATTCCCAAGAAGTTTATCCAGCATGCCAAATATGTTTTATCTTAAACATGCAAAACTACCTAAATCCCTGGCTTTCAAACAGAAAGCTTGGCGGCCTTTGAAAGACTGAAAAAAATATTCGTAAGAAGATGCATACTTTCTTTTCCAGAAAGATGGTTCATGATAAATGAACACATCCTACCAACAGAAAACTAAGAATAAAACAAAGAATAAATCACCATGACCCTGTACATGGAAAAAGAAGGGTTACTCAAAATAGCTAAAGTGGTTGCCTTGAAAATGATAAAGACAACTTTTGTGACGAGGACAAGACTTTAATTCAGTTTGAAGTGACCATTCAGGGTTTTTAAGGAACACATGTGAGGACTGCAGCAATCAAGCTATGAAATTTAGTTAAGAGCTCTTAAGTCTTTGCTTAATGTGTTGCAGGTCAAGTTTGCACTTCAGGTTGTTTTATTTATGCTGACCATTTTTGGAGTGATCTAGTGGGCCACTTAAATTCTGTGTTCTTACCTGCATCTCTGTTATATATAATGGAAGTGAAAGCTGACACACCAAACACTAGTACTGTCCACTGCACAAATGAACTATCACCAAAATATCTGTGTCATGGCTGCTCCAAATCCAAACTGTAAGAAGGCTCTAACAAGCCACTAGTACAGTGCATTTACTCACCATGTGTCATGTCAAAATATAGTAGAAAGACTGTTTTCAACTCTAAATGATGTGATTCATACAATCAAGAGTCATCTACAGATGCATCTATACTCACATAATTTGGATCTAAAACTGTTACTTGCTTGTATGCTTTGAACCTGACAGTTTCTCTTCTTAGTACCCACCTCAGTGTAACTAGAAGACTAACATGTTTTTGTCCCTTTGCACATTTTATGATAGTTGAGCAGTTCACATTAAGTTGCTATGCAGAATATTCAGAAGCAGAAGTGGAAAAAGAAACAAAAAACAAAGAAAGCAAATAGTTATAAAATAAGCAAGACATGGAGTTCCTGTTTGTAAATATAAAAGATACTTTTTTGAAAAAAAGGACTTCTTATTGAATGTCAACTAGCTATAAAAAGGCAAATTGTATTAACTGCCTTACACTGGGTTGGCTTTGTGCTGACATTTCCAGCATTCAACACATAGAAGTACTTTAACCAATAAGGGATCATATAACTGAAGTATCCTGTCAGATAATATAAACCAATATCAGGTCAAAGGCTCAGTAAATCTCAAAAACAAAGGCTATGGACTGCTGAACAAGTCACTTTTGAAATTTAGTTGCTCATAATGACCAAGCATAAATTATGTAGAGGACATATACCTGAAATTCAAAGTGCCCAAATATACATGCAACCTTGTTTGAATGAATGAAAAGGAATTTCTCAGATCATGACCATAACATGCACTTTTATTTGGATATGCTAAATAGTCAGTCATCCATCTCTCTCTTTTGCCCAGTGAAACTATCTTCCGATACAGTTTCAACCAGAACAGAAGTGTCTACTAACAGGGGTGAACAAACTGAATTCAGAACTATGACACTGGAGAGAAAGCAGAGCACCGAGATGAGAGCTTCTTTGAAGGGAGACTCACTTCACAATTTGGTTTACATCAAGTCAGTTTAAACTAATGAAGCACTTGGACAGCAAGTCTGCTGTTCCGATTACACATTTTCGCCAACTGGGCTGCGCCTAGGTCATAGAAACAAAATACATTTACGATAAATATAGGCTCAAGTAGAAATTGTGCCAGTTTCCATTTCGGTTGTAAATAGACAACCATCAGCCAGCTCTACTGGGCTGTAGATCAAATCCAGGCTATTTATAGGTATGTGGCAAAAATAACCAAACACTTTCAATTCCTTGAACATATTTCCATCTAGTCCCAAGATGCACAATGATTAACGTTTATGAGCACAATTCCTCCAGGAACATCTCCTACAAAGACAAATAAAAGCACAAGGCACTAGCAAAAAAGTGCTCTCAGCCTAAGCACCTTTGCATTAGAAAAATGGAAGAGTCAAAGGTTTAATATCGTTTTAGGAAAAGGCAAGTACTTTTAGAAATGCAAAAGGGGAGATGTTCACAATGCAATCAGAAAAGTGCATGTGTGTGCATCTGAGATTGCAGTCTTCAGTCTGCAAATGAAGCAGAAGGTAGAAAATTAAGAGATTTTGCACAGGATTAAAAACTCTTTCAAATGGCCAGCCAGAGGTATAGCTTTCAGAAATGTATGTTTGTGCCATAAACTGAACATTCAACCTAGCAAACATTTGGCTGGTGAGAAAGGAAGAATCCATGACTAATTAAAGGAGAGAGTCTAGCACAACAAAAGCTATACAAATAAAGTTTTAGCTCTGTAACTTTCACATGAAGCAAACTTGTACTTTCAATGCCATTCTAAGAGGCTCAAACAAGGCTTTTAATGATGTTTAAATGCTTAGTTCATTTTTAAACACTACCTAAATTGAGGAAAGGAAAGCACAAAAATAACATCCATTACCAGCTACAGCTTGGATTTACCCATTTCCTTTCTTTACTTTCATGGGTATGGGGAAGCATTTAAATATGGGGCTCTACATCCACACACAGGGCAAGTGGCTAAGACCTCACAGGCAGAAAAGCAAGTCTTTTGTTTCTCAGAGGAAAGAGAGGGATTTAAGAGGAAAGAGGGATTTGGAACAAGGGGTGAAGGAAATAGCATTTTTAATACACAGTTCACCTCTCTCATATTTCTTAAAAGAGCTACACATTTTAACATATGCTGACAGAACACTGTCTTGTCAATTTTCTGCTGCATATTTGTATATTGGCTGTAGTGCATTCCATGTTTTAAGCATATTCTATAGTCAGAACCAAAGTACTAGAATGCCTTTCTATTCATATCAAAAGGGAACACAATATATTTTTATTCTGCTTACAGGCAAGAGCCACCAAATGGAAAAAACAAGTCATGAAACGTCTTGCAGAAACATGAGTGCTTGGAAGGCAGACCCACAAAATTCAATGGACATTACTCCTGAGAAACTATACAAAGGATTGCAGGCAAACATAAGAGATAAAGCACTGAGAATTCTCTTGCTCTGGACACTCAAGTTCTTTACTGAACTTGAATGCCAGGGATAAACAGTCTAGAAAGACAAAAGTGAATCTCCAAAGAGAAATTCATAGTGATCACAGGAGTTTGGGTTTACATTACAGTTATCCAGTATTACACCAAGATAGGCAACCTGTTCAAATACCACATGGGACAGGTTTGCACATCACACCAACCCACTCTGCCAATAGAGCAGAGCAGCTTGGCCATTGCAAGAACAAAATTGTACCCAACTGACAATCAGGCTCGACAACTCCCTCCTTCCTTCCTATCCACCAGATGACAATCCAAGAGACTTTGTAGCTCAAGTCACTCTTCCCACCACAATCAGGAACCATTCTGGCTGCCACAGCTTTTCCTCTTCTTTTTTTGCATTCATGCCTGCATATGTTCAGGCAAAGAGGGCCTATTAAAAAGAGCAAGAGTTTTGACAGGTAGCTTTCAGATATACTTGCTCTTGTGAAAAGTGGTGGGCTGCACTTTTGCATCTTCCTGAGTACCTAGAGTTTTGAGAAGGAGTGGAAACACTGGGGAAACTGGAAGCTTTCAAGGGAACATTGAACACTTTTCACAAGCAAAGATCACTTGTGTCTTTGCTTTGAATTGACAGTTCTTCTTTCGACAGTGCTCAACACAAGACCAATTGTAAAAACAAAGTACCAGTTGGGACCTTCACTGGTTGGCAGCTGCTGCATTTTGACAGCAGATATTGCTCAGGCACTTCCCTGGCAAAGTTTCCATTTTGGTACTTGCATAAATGCACCTACAAAATCATACAATTTGCACATTTAGGGCAGTTTTTAAAAAATTCCTTGGGCACTTCAGGACTCTCAGTGGCTGTCAAATTGGGAGAAAACACACACACAAGTTAAAATGGCTCTGAAATGCAACAGAGGACCCCAAGCCAGTTATGGTTACCCTATTATTTATTTATATTTATTTATTTAAAGCATTTTTATCCTGTCCTTTACAAGAGTCTCAGGACAACAATGCAATGTGATAGGGTAAATATACAATAGAATGTAAGCCTAATAAAACCAGTATTAAAATCATAATTAATTCTTAAAATACAGGGTAAATAAAAAGGTTTTGGCGTGGCACCAAAATGGACAGAGTCAGTGCAAGGCGCACCTCTCTGAAAAGCAGGTTCCTGAGCTGGGGAGCCACCACAGAAAAGGCCCTTCTCCAGGTAGCCACCCTTCTAATCTCCTTCAAAGAAGGCTTCTGAAGAACCACCTCAGACCCAGATCTTAGGGGTTGGGCAGGTGTGTAAGGAAGGAGATGCTCCTTCAGATACCTATGCCCTAAATCAGGGGTCTCAAACTCAAGTTACCTGGGGGCCGCTGGAAGTAGAGTCTGGGTGAGGCTGGGCCGCATCAAGTATTCCACCACCACGGTGGTGGTGGGCCGCTCATCCTGCGTCACTCCCGGAGGCCGGCCCGGGCGCTGCTGGCACTTTGAAGGCCACAGGGCCCCTCCCCTGTGCCCCGCTCATCCTGGCAATTGGCCCACGGGCCGCGAGTTTGAGACCCCTGCCCTAAATCATTTAGAACTTTATAAATCATCATTAACACTTGGGTACTGGTGGGGCAGCTGGCTCTGGTGAACTCAGCCAAAGTTTTTTTTGTTACTCTTCCAAAGTGGCTCACTCACCATTGCCCACAACTCACAGTGGGAACAGTCATCCAGGTCTGGATGATATGCCAACCCAACATGAGTGAAACAAATCTTACTATAGACTATGAAATCTCAGGATTGGTTTGTTAGAAAAAAAGCAAGCCAACATGAAGAAAGCAGTCTGGGAGGAACTATATCTCTCTGCACATGCTAGGTTGTTGTGTTGTGCGAACCAGGGCAGTGAATTAGCCCTTTTAGGACTATACAGTTCAGAATACCAACAGAAGAAAACACACATTTGTGAATGTTCCCCTAAATTCTCCCATGTCCAGAAAGAACTAACATGACAGAGAAAAGGATACTATTCCATACTCATACTATAAAGTGCAATATTTAACGCCGTTTATATCAGTAACAATGCAAAATTGGGGACTTTTTTAATTTAATAAGCATTTGATGCAGAGCAGACGTAGGCAGGTTCCAGGAATGTTTGCTTCTTTTACATAAGGCTTTCAGTGTTTGTATAATTCAATTAAGAACTGGTCCCCTTGTATTTGCCACAAAGAACACATCATAGAATTTATGACTAAGCTGTTGAACTTTGCAGCATCAGCACAGTACACCAACTTAGAATGAGTTTTTACAATTTGGCATTACTGTGCAAGAATAGCAGTGGTTTTCACCAACTTAGCTGTCATCTTAACATGTATGTACACCATCAAGTGTAACTAAGATGGAATACATAGCTTTTTACACTGTATTTGTAGAACTGAAACCTACAAATGTTTTGCCCAGTCATTAATGTTGCTTTAAGGTGATATTCCAAGAATATCTTGGTATCTATCAAACATCCCACAGCAGATGTTTGATAGTTAATTGGAATGTGATGTCAAATGGGCCTTGGGAAGTCTGAGCAACAACAAAGCTAGTGGAGGCAACAGTATTCCAGCTGAGCTATTCAAAATCTTAAAAGACGATGCAGTAAAAGTGCTACACTCAATATGCCAGCAAATTTGGAAAGCTCAACAGTGGTCACAGGACTGGAAAAGGTCAGTTTACATTCCCATCCCAAAGAAGGGCAATGCCAAAGAATGTTCAAACTACCGCACCATTGCACTCATTTCACATGCTAGCAAAGTTATGCTCAAAATCCTACAAACTAGGCTCCAGCAGTATGTGGACCGAGAACTACCAGAAGTATAGGCAGGATTTCGAAGAGGCAGAGGAACTAGAGATCAAATTGCCAACATATGCTGGATCATGGAGAAAGCTAGGGGGTTCCAGAAAAACATCTACTTCTGCTTCATTGACTATGCTAAAGCCTTTGATTGTGTGGATCACAACAAATTGTGGCAAGTTCTTAAAGAGATGGGAGTACCAGACCATCTTATTTGTCTCTTGAGAAACCTATACGTGGGTCAAGAAGTAACAGTGAGAACTGGACACAGAACCACTGATTGGTTCAAAATTGAGAAAGGAGTTTGGCAAGGCTGTATTTGCAATCATTTGCTAAACACTGACCCTAGTTTGCAATAAGTAAATCCATACAGGCCTTCATATAACCTATATGCAGGTCAAGAAGCAACAGTGAGAACTGGACACGGAACCACTGATTGGTTCAAAATTGAGAAAGCAGTTCGGCAAGGCTGTATACTGTCACCCAGCCTATTTAACTTATATGCAGAGCACATCATGAGAAAGGCGGGGCTAGATGAATCACCAGTTGGAATTAAGATTGCTGGGAGAAATATCAACAACCTCAGATATGCAGATGATACCACTCTAATGGCAGAAAGTGAAGAGGAACTAAAGAGCCTCTTGATGCGGGTGAAGGAGGAGAGTGCAAAAGTTGGCTTGAAACTCAACATTAAGAAAACTAAGATCATGGCATCTGGTCCTATCACTTCCTGGCAAATAGATGGGGAAGAAATGGAGGTAGTGACAGATCTTATTTTCCTGGGCTCCAAGACCACCGCAGACGGGAGCTGCAGCCAAGAAATTAAAAGACGCTCGTTCCTGGGGAGGAAAGCTATGGCAATCTAGACAACAAACTAAAAAGCAGAGACATCACCCTGCCAACAAAAGTGCCATAGTCAAAGCTATGGTTTTCCCAGTTGCAATTTATGGCTGTGAAAGCTGGACCATAAGGAAGGCTGTGCGCCAAAGGATTGAGGCCTTTGAATTGTGGTGCTGGAGGAGACTCCTGCGAGTCCCTTGGACCTCAAGGCCATCAAACTGGTCAGTCCTAGAGGAGATCAACCCTGACTGCTCTTTAGAAGGCCAGATCCTGAAGATGAAACTCAAATACTTTGGCCACCTAATGAGAAAGAAGGACTCACTGGAGAAGAGCCTAATGCTGGGAACAATAGATGGCAAAAGAAGAAGGGGACGGCAGAGGATGAGGTGGCTAGATGGAATCACTGAAGCAGCTGGTGTGAGCTTGAGTGGACTCCAGGGGATGGTGGAGGACAGGAAGGCCTGGAGAAATGTTGTCCATGGGGTCGCGATGGGTCGGACACAACTTGGCGACTAACAACAACAACAAGTATCTCAGTGCACTACACATTCATTTCTCACAAAATTTTATGCCCCCTAAATTTTATCTATAATAGGAAAAGAGGACGTGTGTCTTTATGTCAGCACCAGAGCTACAAGTCCATGAAACCGAGAAAGTGGTTTGAAGGCTGAAGAGCCATCCTCAATGACTGGGTGACAACCTTCCGTATCCAGTGCATAACTTTGCAGTTGCTACATTGTGAGGCTGTGGCGTAGTTCAAGCTACAGAATAATAAGGCTGCCCCTTGCTCCTGCAGAGCCTGTTGCAGTTACGGATGTGGAAAACTCCCAGCCTTTAACATGAATCCATAGAGGCAACTGACTTTAAGATTACAAAGGTATTCAGAACCTGGGATACTGCTGTTTTAAAAAACATTTTATTTCATCATACCTGCTGCAGCTGCATAATAAGAACAGATTAAGTTGCAAGTCAAAGCTGAGTTTTCTTTCAAGTTGAACAAAGCAGTTATTTATAGCTATAATACTGCAATATAATTATGTATCTATAATTAAGGCTGTGTTTATTCCTATTTTAAAAAATCCAAGCTCTACCCCTAAAATTAGGTAAATTTGCTGTTTGCTCCTGTTATTATTGAATAGAGAACCCTCACCTTTTCACATCCAGAAATCCCGTTTAGAGTCCTTCAAGCTACTGACACATTACTATTCACCATTCACACTTTAAGAATTTGCAGAGTCTTACAGGGTGGGAACTTACTTTTTATATCATACATGAAAGGGAATAAACTCAAGACTCTAAGCTCTACACAAGGTACCAAAATGCCACATTGAATACTTCACAGCATTCAAGTATATTAACAAATAATTATGTTATGGTTCTACAAAATTGCAGGTTATAAAAAGGGATGACCTCTTTGGCACATGCTGCCATCCTGAAATTCCTCAGTATTCTGAAAATGCTACCTTACATACTTCAATATTTAAGCAAAATGCAAAAATCTCATGGTTTCATTTCAGTTTCAAACAATGGATTCTAATTCATTATAATTCAAAATATGTTGCTGATACTACACACGAGGAAGAATGTGTTGGATAAACATAAGGCTTGTTCCTGGTTGTCTACACCAGCCTTCCCCAACCTGGTGGCCTTCAGAGGCATTTGGACTGCAATTCCCAGAATTCCCATCCCACAGGGCCATTGACAGGGAATTCTGGGCACTGCAGTCCAAATGTGTCTGGAAGGCACAAGATTGGGGAAGGGTGCTCTAAATTATGGTTTAGAGAAGATCAGAACACATTACACTGGAACCAGCCTATTGTTTTACAACATCCTCCACAAGCTGTAGTGACACGCAAAACATTATGAGCTACTGAATTCTCCAAATATGAAGAGTAATTCTGGAAACAAGTCAGATTGCTAGACAGAACATATGCACTTATCTGTATATAGCCCTATTCATATGTTGCTAAAGCAGCACATAGCTGCTGGATCCCCAATAGTAATGTTTGAAAGAATGAATTACTTACGATGGCGGCAGACTGACTGTTAGATCTCTGGCATGCCAGCAGAAGCTCATTTGTCTTGGCCACTGCCACTACAGTGGCAAGCATCAGACACATTCCTTCCTTCAAGCACTGAAGGACCACAATGGGATTCAAGGCAAAAGGAATACGCAGGTGCACATCTTTACCAGTAGCAAGTGACCTAGCATCGCTCCATTCATTTTCTTGAAGAGTGACCTGTTATGTCCTAGTTAAACTTGGAGAGGCTCACAAATGCACTTAGAGAGGATTTTTATAAAAATGCATGTTCCATAAAGAAAAGTGGGAAGGGGGGAAGGGGGAGAGAAAGACACCCTGTAACTTTATCCAGTTCAAATATTACAAGTTTATAAAGCAGGCCACTAAATCTCTGCAAACGATTTATATATACCTAGGTACCTGCTTTTAAAATGGCCAGCATTAATTGAAAGCTCTTCTCTAAAAAGCTGAATCAGAAGAACCTGGAATTTGCAAACAAGATGCCTTATTTCATTACCAGTGCTTCCATCCAGAAAGAACAAAACAGGAAAATAAGAACCACTTCTTAATCTTGCTAGCTGGCTATGAAGGAGAATTCCATAACGGCCAATCTCCAATTCATCTGATATCTCCTATTCTTGAACTGTGGAACTTTGCAGCTTACTGCGGTTAAAATCTCCATCTTATGTAGTAGATGTTTTCTAAGGATAGAGGAGTCTAGTTCTGTTAACTTTAACATTAATTCCCCTCCTTTGTTCTTTAATTAAGGAATCAGCTGGGACTGTTTTCAGTGATCACAATGAAAAACTTTCAATTCAGGTGAACAAAATTTTAAATTTCTTCCTAAACTAAAGCTTCTGAATCATTCTATTTTTAACCTAGAGTTGTAATCCTAAACTGTTGGAGGCACAAAGAATTGAAGCCAAATGGGATTAGACTAAGACAGTTTGGTACATCAGAAGGAAAATCAAGCTCCTCCACTACAAAATACAGTGCATGGCTCACCATGAAATTCATCTGCATGCTCTTAACCAAAAGCAATAGTAAATGCACAAGAGCACAGTTGTTCATTATACTGCAGTTGTACAGGAGAACCTTCCAAAATATTGTGGCCTATGCTTCACTCTTTTACCTTTCACTGCATGCATAAGCCACTGACTGAGATGACCACTTTGCCTTGGCCTTATGATAAGGCTGCCCCGGGTAATAAACGCTCTAGGCACAAATACTTTTATCCTAAGTTGTTCTTCCATTCAAGCAAGGGGTAGGCGAACTATGTCTACCATATCCACTAATGTTTCCCCATGCTATGTCCCATAACCCTTCTCAAGGGTCATTACTCCATTGCCACCAGAATTTTCAGGTGGTGCAGGGGAGAAAGGGAGGCACCATAGAAAAGGCCTATTTGTGAACATGAATTCTGTTCTGTTCACGGAAGGTGAGGATCCAAGTCACTAACTTTGGATTTCCATGGTGCACTGCAAATTGTCAGAGGAGATCAGTCAAGAACAGGCTGCAAGCAGAACAGTTTCCTTGGCACAACTATCTGAAAGTGGAAAAGCCACCATTACTGCAATGTACAGTTTCAAGGAAGCCTGCCTTCCATTTACCATCACTCTAGATCAGAAAAGCCCACATGTTTGTGTTTCTCTTTTGCTTTCCCCTTCAGTTGAGCTCTTTGACTGAGAAGGCCTGGAACAGATTAGAAATCCAACCACAAAATAATGCTTAAAAAATCTTTTGGCATTTACTCAAGCTTGTCTCGACTAAGCATACACAGTGGGCCCGAAAAGGGAAACTATGCAGTTCAAAAAACAGAACAGTTGCATGCATCTCTTTTTGTATACTAAGGCTTTTAACTTGAAACAGTGCACCAGATTGAATGCTTAAGACAAGTAGTTGCATCCCTCAGAGAAAGGAGGTATCATTTTTTACAACAAACCCAATATGTGTTTCCAGAATGGAGATGTATCCAGCTTGTGACCTTTGCACTAACTCTAGATAGTCTTTAACAACTGTCAGAAGTAGGAGTAGGAAGGAGGAAGGGAGAGGAAGCAACAACTGCATGGGAAAAAGGAGGAAAGCAAAACAAAACAAAATACAATTTCTTCTCAGATCATCAACACATGGCCAAGATGTAATACTTTGCAGCTTACTGACTCTTTCTTGGGAGAACTGCACTCCCCCATATTGCTTGCTTCCCACAGTAAAGCAGGCATAAGTTGCACATCTAAAAATATTTTAGTAACACGGTCACAGCCATGATATAACTGAATGATTGCTTTCTTTTGCTAAGATCATCCTCTGAAGACCTGTTCTTTTCTTGCCTTTCAAGGCTCAGCAGCGGCTGACTGGAGAAGAAACCTTTTTAGTTTTAGTGCCTCCATCTGTAGTACATTCCACATACAAGGAGTTCTGTCTGACATGTACTCCAATTAACTTTTTGGCACTAGGCAAAGACCCTTTCTTTAACATGCATTTAAAGCAATGGAATTTGGTTTTAATCCCTGCTGGCACTGGTTTCATTTTATTGTTTTGCTTTAATCTACTAATCTTTTAGTTATGGAATTGTTAAAAACTTGTTTCCTTGTTTCAGAGTTTGGCAAACTTTTAGGACAATTTTGGAAATTCATGAAACTGTTCTGGCCACAACCATAAAACGGCTGCCATGGATCGGCATGACTAGTCACAAAGAACACATAAGCTGCCTAGAGGCATTCATGGGAAATTAAGATGGCAGCCAGCAGAGACTCCTCCTCTGGTTTGAAGGAATCCCAGCATATAAAAACATTTGTAAAGTAATAGTTGGAAGGAACAGAATGCCATACACTAGTGTAAGAAGCCCTGAAAAGTGAAATGCTAAAGGCCAGATGATAAGCAATTTAAACATATATACATGTAGGTGTTTGCCTGACGCTGCTAGACAGATGACCAGGTGGTTCCTTAGCACTGCGTAGGTGTTGCAACCCAGGTGGATGAGATGGAATGTGCACCATGAAGTTTAAAAATCCTCTGTTCCTCACTATGAAGAAGTTTCAGCTAGGAGAGGGTGGAAAAGGGGACTCCAGAATTCTCTCAACTCATGCTAAGAATTTAAGAGTTCACATACCAGTCAGCCAGATACAAGTAGTGCATCAATGCAATTGTGTCACCCAGCAACCGGTGGACATAAGGAAACTGCCTCTGATGTGGGGAACATATACCCATCAGAAATAGCAGCCAACCTTGCTAACCTTATCCTATATTATTTTGCCTAGTTCTGGAGGAAGTGATCACACATGCTGGAGGCCCTTCATCCCGGATTTATGGCAATTTCACAGATGTAGTTTTTTCTTCAAGAAGTTCAGAGCTGTTTCCATGAAGCTTTAGGCAATAACCCATCTTCACATGTCTTAAACACATTTCTAGGGCCTACCTGTACACTGCACTGGCAAACCTTCATCTACACACATGCATCTATGATTTGTTTCCTTTAATCTTTATTAGTTAAGAGTAAAAAAGAAATTCATACTTATGTATGCAGGCAGGGATTAAATCTACAGTGGGATACACAATCCTACAATATTTCATAGCAAAACTATGAGTCCAAAATTTCCATGTAGGCCAAAATGCACATGTGCCCATTTTCAATAGAAATCTCTGTCTACCTGTCTGAATTCCAACCATATTACAACTATGAACATACTTAATTGTAAGCCCCAAAAAACAAAGTAGAACTTTTATCTGAATAAGCATGCACAGGGTGCAATGAACATGAAATTAAGAAGCCTACAAACCATTCATCTATCACTGGGAGGAACTGATAGATTCCCACAACTTTTCTAACAGTTACAAATCTGTTTTATATTAACTAAAATTAAAGAAAAGTAAACCAAAAGGATCGAGTACAGGCTTATAGGTAAACACATATTAAATTATAAAATTGGTTGCCAAAAAAGTAAGTTACAACTTAACATTTCATTGTGGTAAAATAATCCTTTATTTTTTAAAGGTATATTTGAATATATTCCACAGTTGAATAGTTACCATTTACTGCAATGGGGTTTGCCTGGATCTCTCATACATGCTACATATAAAAAGCAGCAACAATTGTGTGGCATTAGTGGTTGCCAGATTTCAAACAAACAAACAAACAGACAAGTAAAAAGTAGTGGAAAGAAAGTTCTTCATTGTAAAGCACTGTCAAGTGTGTCCCAAGCTTTATTCATTATATATTTCTTAATGAATTATTCTATATATATTTATAGAAAATACAAGATTATCTATGTTGCTTTTTTAAAAACAAATGTTCACCACAATTTTATATTAATGTGACCAATTATATCACATTAATATGCCCTCTAAAATCCTGCATCTTGGTATTACCTGATTGCTGACTGTTCATCAATTCTACATGCCAACCATTGGCTAAGCTCCTGAAAAGTTACAGAATGTTCACAATGATCTTAAGGAAGGACAGTCAAATGTTTGCTAGTGTAACTGCTGGGCAAGAAATGGAAAATCAGCCAAGAGAGAGGAAAGGCATGTACTCAGTAGTGACAGGGATGAAATCAGAGTTGTCTGGGAGACAAAGTACTAGAAATTACTTGGAAGACCAAGGGAAGCTGAAATCTGACAGGTTGGTGGAAAGAAGGCACACACATACTGATCAACTGCCCCTATTTCCATCACAGTATAGAGTAGCATAGACACCAAACCAGGAACTAAGAAATTCCTTGTTCACATGTTGTATTTATCCTAAACTCACCATGTACCTTTAGCTAAACAGTCATGAAATATCCCAAGACCTCTATCTAAAACAGGAAGGTAATGCTGCCTTTATCTTACAGAGTCAATGTAATAATTGACAACATAGGTAAGCAAGTCCAACACTTTATAAATTCTAAGTATTATTAGAATGGCCTGCAAAATATGAATCTGAGGTTGGGATGCAAGGAGGCAATGGACAGATGATGATGCCTGTGTAGAGGTACCTGGGGAGAGATTATACCCACTATAGATATAGGTTGGTTATGTGCTGTTAGCATAAGCGGGCAGAGGCACAAGTCAACTGGGGAGACATGAGATAAAGGTGAGTGGGTGGGGTTCCATGAGTTAGTTTTAAGTAGTCAGCCAAGTCTTGGGGCTACAGGCCTCCAGTTTAAAAAGATTATATTTATCTAAGTACAAAAGTGTCTTAAGTAAAAAAATAAGAGGAAAAAAAGAATCTTAAGCGAGAGGAACTTTTACCAAAGCGTGGGTCAAGCCTTGGATCTAGCCAAGATGTGGTCTTGTTCTTATGGTTTATGTAGTAAATTTCTCCATCCTGGGTCATGGCTTGTTCCCATCCATCAGGGAGCGGGCCTGTAACACAGAAGGAAGCAATTCATAGTAGGCTCTGGTTTGCTCCTGCTGAAAAAGTTAGCTTAATTTTAAAAAAATTAAAAAAAAGAAAAGAAACCTGAACTAATTTACATAGAACACAGCACATGTGAAACTACTAGTTTCAGTCTTTAATTGTTCTGACAGTTTGGGAGAAAGAGAGAAAAGCTGTGTTACAGAAAGTACTTCACATATCTGGAGGGAAAAATCTCAAAGAACCCTGTAAGTCACCTCATCCTTTATTTTCTTTATTCCAGGAGCTTATAGGCAGTGGTAACTGCCCACTGCAGGAGACAACTCATGTGTTGACAGCCTCATAATCAAATATTTCCATCTTTGTTTCTCCCTTATTTTATTTCAGAAAATCTTAATGTCTATTGCTGGTTCCCTGTCAAGTTTTCAGGGCCAATCCTACCAAAAGACAGAGCAAGGTAAATGCCTCAAGCAGCACTAGTATCCTGCCATTCTTCCTCAGCCTCCAGGCAATTCCCCCATTAGTGGACACCAACTAGTTAGTGCAGAACTAACTAATGAGTGCTACACAGCCTGTCCAGAAATCTCTATATTGACCTGCTATGGTAATAAACACTGCCCCATTACAAGTGGTGGGCATGTCGTGAGCGGAGCTGGCTGGAGCCGGGGCTCAGAATAGATGGCCTGGGAGACCCCTTCTGAGTCACACTGTTTCTATGTTTCTAAGTGTTGATGGAAAATTCAACGGCTGGTCAAGCTCACTTCCATATGCAGAACTGGGAATATGTAGGGAACCTTTTTATCCTTTGCCTCAGGCAGCAAAATGTCTTGGACCAACCCTGTTAGGTTTTCTCAAGTATTTGCCATGTTATATATTATTTTTCATTTAATAGTGGGATATAATTTGGAGGGGCTGTATAAACTTATTAGAATGCTCATTAGAATGAGCCTCTACAATCCCATGTGTGATACTGTGTTGGATCAGGGCTAGGAGACAGAGCCATGGTCCATAGCCCTTGACCAATCCTCTTTTCTCACCATCTGGGAAAAGTAATCACCTACTTCTCACAAGGCCGATAAGAGAACTAAGAGAAGTGATGAACTAGAAGATATAGAGTAAGCTCTGCGCTAATTATATAGTCTATTATTCATAGGAACACTTGTTTATTGGCTGGGAAGTACAGTGTTCTATTTTAATGGGCATTGGTAATGTTCAGCACTGAGACATCATAGAAGAACATGCTCTATTTAGTTCCAATGCAAATTCCAAACACTCGCATTAATTATGTAAATGTATGTAGATTATGAAGATGATTAATAAGCTTTCAATTCTGTTCACCCACAGCAGAGAGGGGGAACTCTTTAAGTTAGGAAGACCACCCAAGGGAGAACAAAAGAAAAACAGTGGAGAGGACAGAAGAGAGGAAAGTTTATTTGCAAAATTTTTATACTGACTTCCTATAAAATGCAAAATGGCAAACAGCAAAATAGGTGTTTCAAGTGCTATGACATACAGCCCTGCCCACAAACTTTGCACCTCCAAATGTAATCACTCTTATCAGGTTTCCTTCTTCCTTAACATACTTCTTCCTATTATAACTCACTGCCCTTTACAACTTGAATTCCCTCCCCATATACCCATAAAGTGCCACACATTTCTGTTCAAATTCCTCTTCAAATCTACCTTGAACACAAAGCTCTTAACTTTCCCAGATGTCACCCAGTGCAACAAAATCCATGTAACATTTCTTGTTCACATTAATCTCATACATCTGTCCTCTCTCCCATCCATTCTCTTTGAACTGTCACTTCTCTGATTGTAACCTACTAGGGGCCAAGACCCCATCTTTCTGTTTATGCTACAAAGCGTCCATGGATGACAAAGAATTTTTTTGAAAAAGTAAAATCCCCAATTTGCTTTGGAGAGTTTGACTGCCCCAAGATTACCTACTAGCTGCATAAATAAACAGGAATCAAAATGGATTCTACACTTCAGCAAGGACACCAACTGTTTCATATCAAGGTCCGCCATGTATAAGTACTAACCCACCACCTCAATTTCATAGGCCTGTAATAGAAGGCCATTAAGAATGTAAAGTAGCAGAACAGACTGAACATTGACCCCATCCTCTTATAAAGCAGGATAAGCCACTTGCATGTAAAGAAGGCATGCAGCAAAATTTAAGAAGAAATTGTCCTTTGAGTTTTTAACCTTTTTAAAAACCCAAGTGCATCTGCCTACCATCAGAAGACAGTATAATATAATGCAAGTGAAGTTTTCAAAGGTGGAGGGCTATGCCTGATGTTATAATGCTGCCCATTCTCAGTCACAAGTCATGACAAGTTGAAACAGAACTGACTACATCTCCCAAGTACAATTTCTTAACATTATGCAGTGCAATTACATTGTGCATCACTGTGTCACTGACTACATCTGGGGCCAGAATCGAGTGGTTTGAATTGTTAGATCTTCTGTACCATCCATTCACTTTAATACCCATATCTAGCATTCCTTCCCTACTCATGAGCATCAAAGTTAATTTTCAAGCTTAAAAGAAAAGCTAACTCTAATAGCAAACAACTTGTTAGCAAGGAATTGTCTTTTAAATGACTAATATGCATCAATCTGCATGCACAGAGTACAAGTCTTGCTACTACGAAGCCTTTTCAGAAGTATTACGTCATCCCAAATTCAAGGCTTTAAAAGAAAAAATAATTCTGCTGGTTTCTTTTACAGGATATATTAGTTCAGTAGTTTGCAAAGTGATCTTCTGCTTTGGTTCTGGGTGTGCTCTCACCCCCTTGCAAGCAACCTGAATTTCAAAGATATAAACCTTTCTATTCTAATAGCAGGTCTGTTAAGCAAATTTAATTGCAGCTGTTCTCTGATGTTTCTGCTATTGTCTCTCCCATTTGCTCTAAATCCTCACTATTGAGGGACCACAGCGAGAAAGTTGCAAACATAATCAATGCTTCTGGAAAAACGTTAATTGTATAGGTCATCATTATGTAAAATGCCACACTTCCTGAAAAAAATAAACATCAGAAATTAAATGAGAGTGATGCAAACTACATCTCCATTTTACAAAATGTGACTGAAAAAACCAGTTATGGAATTAGGTATTTCCAGCTACATAATTGGTAATTTACAACTTAAATATGCCCTATGAAAATAGCAGTACAAAAAGGTGAGGTTTGCACATAATGACAACCCAGAATAGGGCTGTGGATTATTCTTTTGATGCTGTTCTTGTTGTTGCTGAATCATGGGTTGTTGTTTTGTGCAAACTCTGCACTATGGCCTAACTTTAGGATATTAACCACAAAGGGAAAAAAAAGTTTTGTTGTAAGGTTTGTGAACTGAACTGTTTGAGACTAACCACCAATAGTTAAATCACAATATAGAATGAACAACCACCCAAGGTTCAACAAAACCTTATGATTCAACCCAAAGCTTCGAAGTCTGGTAGAAAATTACTTATGTGAAAAGCACTACTCAAGAAATATTAGTCTCCATTATTTTTAAAAACTAGATCACTATTTCACACACTGTCATGTCCCAGAAATGGCAAACAGAGAATGAAGAACTCTGTCTTATGGACAAACCTTAACCATTTAGAACAATAATTTGGTTTTGATTACTTATCTCATGAGACTATCATACTAACTCAAGAGTGAAGAAAGTTCATACAAACATATTGACATGTGAATATTTCTTCAAGCAAAGTGGCAGGCATCAAGATGCTATCCAGATGAATTATATTATGTAGGAACTTTTATTTTACATTCAGAGATATAGGTATGCCTTTTCCTATTTCTGTCTGCATGAAGGGAAGGACAAGCTACTTACTACTAACTAGTCCAAGCACTTTTCTTCAAAGCAAGGCAGCTCTTCTCCCCTTGCCCCTCACATCTGTATACAAACCTCACAGCAGGGGAACTACATGGACCATGTGGTATGTCAGGTACAAATATACAAATATTGTTTCCAAATATTTTAATATAACTAGGGGCGCATGCATATGAAGGGCCATATGTCATATTGAACCTCCTCTATATTTTTGAGACCTCTACCTTTGAACTCTGCTTGTGCAAAGATCAACCAATTCAGTCTATGCATTTCATTAACAGTCCAATGAAAGCCATACAATTCCACAGATGTTAGAGGTTCTTCATATGCAGTTGTGTAGCTGAATGATATAGACATTTCTCAGACCAAAATTCATTAGAAAATAAGTGCTCATGCATAATTCAGTGACACAGTACCTTCTGGTCCAGTGTAACTTGTTTAGATAAAACAGGAAACACACACACAAATGAGAAAAGTAGTAGCACAGACATTTGTCTTGTTCTGTCTCTCCAGCAAATGATCATCAGGGCACAAGAGAATCTGTGCTGTCTTTGGGTGTAGCTCACAACAAACTCTTCCACCATTGCTCATCCTCTGACATTCAGACGGTTTAAGGACTAGCATGGGTTGAAGGCAGGGTGGATGAAACAATGATTTTTTTTAACAAATTGATTTCTTAATTTAAATCAGAATTAAATAAAATGATTTTTGAGGAAAAATCAATTTAAAGATAGTTTTCTATTTAAGACATGGGATAGTCCAAAGGTTGTTCATCATGAAATAAGGATTAGTTTTTAATGACGCAGCATGAGGCTGTATATTCACGCAATGTTTGAATTTTGTTGTAAATTAATTCCATTAATCCATTCACAATGTCATGCTCTTTCAGAGGTGCTTGGTTTTACAGTTCTCAGAACTGTGAATTTGTGTGCCTGCAGAATTCACATGCTGCTTCTTAGCAGCAAAAATGTAAAATACACAGAGGTGAGGGGGGAAAACTTAAACCCGCTGCAAATCTATGTACACAGAATCAGCCCCCTTTAAGTGTGAAGTTTCAAAAAATTCAATGACTAGAAGATGATTGTTGGGAGTGGAAAAGATCTGCCCAAGAAGTGAAGTGTCAGGAGGAGGAGGGGCAAGCAGTAAAAATGAAAGTGAAACCTTTTGAGCAGAATACTTCACAAGTCTTTGGATCTTTTTGTGTACAGCCTGAGGTTTATCCTATTTTTCTGTGGAGGAGAAAACCTATAATGGCAGTTGGCTGTAAAAGAGACCCAGTTTGGGAATATTTAAATGAAGTTGGAAAAGCATGTATGTATGGAAAAGCATGACTGAAATCTAGTTTTACTGACTAGTAATTTAAATCATAATTTAAACTGATTTGATTTAAATCAAATCCACCCTAGTTGAAGGCCTACAGCTACATGTACTGGAGTATACTGAATAAGCAAATTCAGTCTCAGAACGCCGCATGTAGACAGTACTTCTTTAAATACTGTTCTAGATTCCTGTGGCACCCATCATGTTATAACCAAGACAACAAACCTGGAAGAATTGAGAACCAATGTGGTGTAGTGGTTAAGAGTGAGGGGCTGGGACTCGTCTATCTGGGTTCTACTCCCTGCTCAGCCATGGAGCCAACTGGGTGACTTTGGGCCAGGCACAGCCTCTCAGCCCAACCTCACAGGTTTGTTGTTGTGGGGATAAGACTGAGAGCTGGAACAGGAGAATGATGTAAGCCACCTTGAGTTCTTTAAAAAAGAAAAAGTCAGGATATAAATCTAATAAATAAAATAACAGGGCAAGATGACTAGACAGTGATCCCTAGGCAGAACAAGTCAATCAGTTTTAAATAAAGGGGATCACATTGCACTGTCATACCATCACTTACCATGCAGAGTCCCATCCTTCTACTTTTAAACATTTGAGTTGCACCAATTTTAAAACTAACCATGGCTAGTTTTGGATTTGGAAATTAGCCATGTCTAGTATTAACCCCAACGTTTCTCAGGGAACCATAGACTTCATTACTTAAGGGAACAGACAATAATATATTGTATAATGTATTGTAGATTTAGGTGGCATGTTTGCTCTTTTGAGAGATTGACTGTCCCTACACTGTTTGAGCCACCTGCCAGAAGTGGCTTGAAGAAAACAAATGCTAATGTTTTCAAAAGATGTATTTCTCAGGAAAAGTTCCTATCAGGAAAATCACTGTGTACGTAACAACCAACAAGATCACATGGGGAGAAATGATCAAGATTTATACTCTGACAGAAGGCAACAAGTAAGGGTTTAATAGGACAAGTGAGAAATCAGAAAAGGGGTAATGTTAACTAACATATAAAACATAAAAACTAGAAACAAACTATGATATAGTATTTAAAAGTAGACAAACATATCTCAAACAAGTTTATTTAAAATTACATGTATCTTACTTTTTACTGAAATTCACATTGTTTTAAATTAAAGTTCTAACTAGTTCGGAAAAACATCCATATATAGCAATCATAGGGAAGAATCTATATAGAACCTATCTTCTATGTGATGGATAATGGCAGACTTCACTTGGGTGATACACAGACTCTATTCAATACCGAAGTGCTTGCAGAAACATCCTTGAAGATTTGCCGATTCCTCCTTACCAGATGCTGAATTCATGATATTCTGTTGTACTGGGGGACTAGTGGGGGCTGTAACATTCATCTGGGAAAGAAGGGCCTTCCTTGGATCCTGCCATGTGGTTGTCTGATCAATGTGACTGAAACAAAACAGAATACAAATTTTAGACAATACACAGTCACAGGGAAGATTATGCTTACACTAGGTGTTCAGAAAATAAGCATTAAACATAAGTCCACAGAAGAACAGGCACCAGAAAACTAACCTTTATAAAGTATGGCCCAAATAACAGCAACAACAACTGTTATTGTTATTACTAAATTCATTTCTATACTATCCACAGTCAAAGCTCTCTGGGTGATTTACAAAATCCATAAAAACAAATGATAAAAATACAATACAAATACCATAAAATCAGAAAAAAGTTTAAAACTCCTAAAACAACTAAAAACAAATAATAAAACCAAACAATACAAAGAATAATAAGAGCAGTGACTCTTCAAACACTTGGGGATCCCTCTCAGGTGCACTGCAGTGAACTCATTTAGAGATTAGCAGAACATAGATTACTCAAGCCAAGCCATCCCCTGTCCAGGTAGGGGTGAAGCTGGGCCACCAGCCGTAGCAGGCAGAAGGTTCTCCTAGCCACTGGAGCCACCTGAGCCTCAAGTGACAAAGATGGTATACTGCCATCATGGCCTAGAATCAAAAGAACTATACAGTTAGTTCAGCATTTCCCTTTGGCTGCTGTAATGTTTCATGAACAGCAGGTCCCCTTGAATTGTTTTAAAATCAAAGGAGCATTTTCAAAAAGTGAGAGATCTGGTGCTCAACTTCAAAAAAGAATCTTCCTGGAAATTGGCAAAAAAATCCATAGGCCCATGATTATTACCTTTCAGGGACTTTGCCATATAATACCCATATGCCATCGAGTTATTAATGTTCCAACTGTTTTGGCTTAAGGGCAAAAGCAGAGGTGACACTTAGCTAAAACTTCAGGAATACATGAGGGAAAAGATGCAGGAGATGGCATTAGCTCTGAATGCAGGGTTGACAATCTTTGACATGCTTTTGTGTTTCCACCAAACCACCTAGGCGCATACTTAGCATTGTTACATAAAAGGATTTTTCATTATATAAATCTTACCATGGAGGGCAGAAAGAAGCATTTAACTGTTTAGCTCAGGGTGGATTTGATTTAAATCATGATTTAAATCACTCGTCAGTAAGACTAGATTTAAATCATGGTGTTCTACATAATTTGCACATATGCCTGCCTTAGCAATACATAGAGGAACTTCATTTAAATCAGGGGTGTCCAACCTGCAGCCCAGGATGGCTATGAATGTGGCCCAACACAAAATCATAAACTTACTTAAAACATTACGAGATTATTTTGCAATTTTCTTGGTAACTTGATTGTGCAGTTCTTGAGTGTGAACTGCGTAGATGACAACATTGTCTTGCAATGCCACGTAAGACAGACACACGTATGCCATTTGTACACATGAATGGCTTCAGTTTTATGGTGTGTGCAGCTTCCAGTGTGTTACCTTCCAAGCGCAGACAAATTGACACCTTCAGACATTACATGTGACTTGGCAAGTGAAACACAGCTATTATTAATACTATTTCGACATATCATTCCAAACAAGGAATATCACAAAAATTATGCACAGATTTTTTTTTCCTCATCAGCTTTCATTAGTGTTTGTGTATTCAATGTGCAGCCCAAGACAATTTTTCTTCTTCCAATGTGGCCCAGAGAAGCCAAAAGATTGGACAACCCGATTTAAATGTTCCTAAACTGGGTCTCTTTTACAACCTACTGCCATTATATGTTTTCTCCTCTACAGAAAGAATAATAGGATAACCTCAGGCTGTACACAAAAAGATCCAAAGAACCATGGAGCATTCTGCTCAAAAGGTTTCACTTTCATTTTTACAGCTTGCCCCTCCTCCTCCTCACACTTCACTTCTTGGGCAGATCTCTTCCACCCCCCACAATCTTCTTCTAGTCATTGAATTTTTTGAAACTTCACACTTAAAAGGAGCTGATTCTGTGTACATAGATTTGCAGTGGGATTAAGTTTTTCCTCCTCAACTCTGTATGTGTATTTTACAACATTTTTGCTGCTAAGAAGCTGCATGTGATTTCTGCAGGCACACAATTCTGCAGGCACACAATTCACAGTTCTGAGAACTGGAAAACCAAACACCTCTGAAAGAGCATGACATTGTGAATGGATTAATGGAATTAATTTACACCAAAACTCAAACATTGCGTGAATATACAGCCTCATGCTACAGAATTAAAAACTAATCCTTATTTCATGATGAACAACCTTTGGACTATAACTTATTTTAAACAGAAAACTATAGATAGAGTTTTTCTCAAACAGCATTTTTATTTAAAAGATTTGATTTAAATTTAAAAATCAATTTTTTATTTTAAATATTGCTTTTTATTCACCTTGGTTTAGATACATGCCTAAAAGGAAGGAACGGTTTCTGATAGCAGAATTTTGTGGAAGAGCAGATGCAAGAGGTGTTTTAACTCAGACATTTAGTTTGTGATCATTTGAGGCATTAACTTTTTATAGGGTATTATCATTCAGATGTCAAAATGCAGTGGAATACTTTATGTATGCTGTAAAAAAGGCCAATTACATTCAAGTTTGCTTCTGATGTTCAAATGACGTTCAGTAACCTTGTTCTTCTAAAGAGGTTCAATTACACTGAATCTGCAACCAGAAAGTGAAGCTAACTGATGCATAAAAAGTTGCTTTCTTTTAAACAATAAAGAACAGAAAGAAGATAATAGCACCAGTGTTACTAGTTTCCTCATTTCCCGTTTGTCAATCTGCTTACTCAAAATTCCAGGAACACTAACAGCAGAGGGGATTAGAGTTCCCATCACTTTAAAAAGCAGTTGTAACATCTGATGCAACACCATCTTCCAAAGAAGAACGACATCACAGGCAAGCCTCCTGAAGGCTGTGCCAAGATATCCAGACACACACTAGTTTTTTACATAGCCAATGGAGCCAACATAGTTTGGTAAACCTCAAAAGAATGGTGAATAAGACAGCACAGTGTACCTTAATCCCCTTGCCCCTGTACTTCAAGATGATCATACCAGTTTGCGGACAAACATATTTATTCATGCAAATGTGCTACAGTGGAGTTTGCTGTGTTAAAACGCAACTGCTTCTGCAATTCAGGGCAGATATAATGAACAGATAAAGTATAAATAACAGAAGTAAAATAAATATACTGACAGCCAGTATAACATAATAGCGATAGTGCTGGACTGGGACTTTGGAAATCCATGTTTTAGTCCCTCCTTAATGACTTGGCCCAGTCACAGTTTCTTAGTCTAACCTACTTTACATGGTTGTTGTAAGGCTAACGAGGAGAAGGATAATGTCTGTCACCTCAGGTTCCTTGTTTAAAAAAAAGTGGGTAAAAAATATAACAGCTAAATAATTAAAAAAACAAACCACTACTGGGCCACTAGGTAGAGGCATTACTGCACTCTTTGCAACACTCATTTATTAGCCAACAGACAGTGCCAAACTGTCATTTTTTATTCTGGTAAAAACTTCCCATTGTTTAAGCTTAACTTCGCCATAATGACTTTGCTGATGACTTAACACATAACACTGGAGCACAGCTCATGCACTGAGTGGTTACTTCCTGATATTCCTTAGTTGAGGCTGTGATAGAAACCTTGCTGATGAACCCACTGACAAGTTACTTGGCATTAGCTGCTTTCAGTCTTTATCACAAAGGGAGCAGCAAGCGGTCTACATGACTTTCCCTGTTCCTTTTTAATAAATACCATTAAAGTAGGAAGGAATCCTCTCCCTCTCTCATTTCAAATACACAATGACTAACTGGAAAAAGTGCCTCAGATACTACCCTTCATCACAATAAGTTTTGGAAAAAAATAGCTAAAAGTCAGAGCAGCTGATGAAACTAATAAACGTTTGTGGAAAACAACAATTTCTCCAAGATCATTCAAAACCAAATTAAATATCTTGGACTAGCTGATTTATGTTGTTTACAAAAACAGCTTCTGCTCTTCAGAGGCCTATGTCTGCCCCCTTAAACAGCTTTTGTCTTGTGTTGCACTTTTCATAACAAATTTCTCTTCAGAGAAAAAAGTAAATACTGGGAAGTAAGCTGTTTCATGACTGGCGAGATAACATGGATAGCTTTAGCTCAGCACACATGAAACAAGGATAGATAGTAGGTCTGAAATACCAGGAAGGCAGAGAATGGATACATTGTGAAGAAAGCTTATTGCAAGAACAGTCTCAAACTTACCACCATTTTTAAGTTACAGCCAGAGTGTCCAAACTTACCTGTAACTATGGCATTTGAGTGGTCGTTTGTGAACTTACACACATGTGGAAAATAATGTGCATGCACAGAACAGTCATAACGAACATTCTAGGGTTGAACGGAGCTTCAGGCCCAGCTCCTTAGAGCATGCTCTATGCATGGTTTCTGCTTGCCTCTTGGATTCAAGTCAGGTGTACTGGAAGAAATAAAAAATGTGAGGCTTCAAAGTGGGGTGGAAGGTAAGATTGCCAGCTCATAGATGACTTTTTGAAGAACCACAACTACAGGTAAGCAGCCTGTGGTCTCTGTGGATGAAGAAAGGCTCGCTCTGTTAAAAGCTGCACAAGCCCAGACATTACTATCAAAACAGTAGTGTATAGAGAATGTGGGTGGCTGAGTCCATATTATCATTCCACAATGTTGTAGAAGTGACATCTCTCTGAGAAAGGTGGAAAAGGAAGCTATGGCTCTTGAAAAGGGACTGGGAGGCAAGCTAATTGATAGCACATGGCTGAGACAACAGATTCTGCAAGATGTTGTGAAGACACCAGTTGACATTTCCCTCAACTAGAGTGGCAGAAAAAGAGATAAGTGTACCTTCAAAAGGATGATGTTCGAAAGATATAGAAGAGTGCCCTCTAAAGAATGATGCTTCACTTATCTCAAGGAGGCAGGCAGCGGAAGGATGATTAGAAAGGGATTATCTAAAGGGAAATTGAGAGACAAGCTTCAGAAGGAAGGTGCAGTCTGAGTGTAAAACTACCCTGCCATTACAAAATATGAGAAGGGGTTGATTGTGATGTGTATGTCATGTGCCAGCAAGTCATCTCTGAATTAGGGAGCTGGGAGTCAGACTGGATGGCCCAGGAGGCTGCTTCTGACTCTCTCTGTTTCTATGTTTATGGAAGCCTTATAAATGAAAGCTCTCTAAAACGTCCTGTCCATGGCAGCTCTGTTCAGCTCTTCCAAGTTCAGAGCTGTGGCTTCCTTTATAGATTCAATCCATCTCACTTTTGGTCATCCCTTTCATCTTCTGCAGTGAGTCATGATATATCCAAAGCATGACAGCCTCAGTTTTGTCATTTTTCCTTCTTGGAAAAGCTTCAGCTTGATTTGAAGTAGGGCCCACTTCTTTGTCTTTCGGTTGGTCCAGGTATTTGCAAAGCTCTACTGCAGCACGTTTCAAATGCATCCATTTTGTTCTTGTCATCTTTCTTTACTGTCTACAACTTCTTCACAACCCATACATTATGATTGGGAATACAACAGTTTGCATGCTCTTGATCTTGGTCTCCAGTAAAACATCCTTATACTTGATCTTTTCTAGTTCCTTCATTGCTGCCCTTCCAAGTTGCAGACTTCCTTCGAACTGGCGACTGAACTGAGGTATGTGAAATCTTTCACAGTTTCAATTTCTTCATCATTAACACTTAAGCTCTAATTCTTCTGTGGGCATGGTTTGTTTTCTTGATTTATTTCATTTCTATACCACCCAATAGCCAAATAGATCTCTGGGCAGTTTACAAAGTTATAAAGGCTTAACAGGTACATAAACAAAGGAACAGAAAAAACCCTAGCACAATAAAACAGCAGGTCAATACAATGACAACAACAACTACATATCCAAACAATTAATCAAGTTGGCACACGGGCACAGCAGCAGTATTCTTGATATTCAGCAGCAGCCCTGCTTCTGCACTTTCTTCCTTCCCTTTCATCACGAATTGTTTTAAGTGACTGTTGCTTATTGCCACTAGTATGGTATCATCTGCATACCTTAAATTAGTGATGCTTCTTCTGCCAATTTTCACTCCTTCCTCCGATTCTAATTCAGCTTTCCTTATGAGACATCCCTGCATATATTGAACAGACAGGGGGATGAAGTACACCTAGTCTGACACCTTTGCCTATGGGAAACCATTCTTTTTCTTTATATTCTGTCTTGCTGCTTTTTGTACGTAACTTGTATCATTGACATCAGAATAATCAAGTGCTGAGGCACACCCATTTCTTTTAGGACCATTCATAGCTTCTCATGAACCACACAGTCAAAGGCTTTGCTATAGTCTACAAAGCATAGACTAATCTTTTCCTGAAATTCTCTAGGGTGCTCCAGTAGCTAACATATATTTGCAATACAATCTCTAGTGCCTCTTCTCTTTCAGAATCCAGTTTAGATGACCGGCATTTCTCACTCCATTTAGAATACTGTTCTTTTTTTACTTCACTTCTAGCATAACTTTGCTTTCAGTGGAGATTAATCAAATTGTCCTATGATTGTTGCATTCTTTTGCTTCTCCTGATTGGGGATGAGAATATATTTGATTTCTTGGATCTTCTGGAACAGGTCTCATTTTTCCTTTTCTGTTGCTCTTTTGTTGAATGTGACATAAAGCACATAATTTAATGACCCTGAATGGTGATGTAATGGCAACAAGACCACTTTCATGGTGAGGAGCTTAAGGTCTGCCATATGCAAAGGTTCAAAGGGCACAGCCATCAGTTAAATTAATACTACCAAAAGGTTCCAAGCTCAGAGAAGCTGGCAGACTGGGGTTAGCAAGACTTTAATAACCCACTTGATCTGAGGGTATGAGAAGACAGAGAATCTCTGAATGGTATGATTAGCTGAGATTACTGCTAGAAGACTCTGAGCCATGAAAAGAATAAATCTTTGGCTTTCAAGGAAAGAAGGAATTCCAAGATTCTTGGTAAATCACAGGGTATCTGGGTCTTGTTGAGTTGGTGCTAAGGTGGTCTGAAAAATCTTTTCCTTGCCAGCGTTTGAGGCCCAAGTAAGAGGCTTGTGTGAAGCTGTCAGAAATTCTAAAACTTGGTTAGATAATCCATAGTGTCAGTTATATTCTGTGCCATGGGATGTAGTGACATTAGGTCCATGTGTGCGGCCCTCCCATTGTTCACTGGAAGGAGCCTGGAAGGAGAGGAAGATGAAGGAAGTATAGCTGAATAAAAGTAAGCTTGCTGAAAATTACATTTGCCTAGGACACCATGGAGTTATTAGGATGTATTAAGCTCCACTGTTACCCATGAAAATTGTGAGCAAAATACATAAGTATAAGTTAGAGTAACCCCTGGGTGGGAGAAGACAACCCCGCAAAATCTTGGCTATGCCCTGGTTCCCTGGAGGAGGAGGGTATTTTGTAGTTAAAGCATTGGTGAATAGATTAACTGTGCAAATACTTCACATGTTGAAAGATTTGTGTGACTTTGGGCAAAGAGTCCCCACATAGCATAAAAGGTTCCCAACTTCTTGAATAAGCTGCCAAGGCTGTTGGGAACTTCCACCAAGTACATGGTAAGTGGAGTAATGCAGTGATTAACATGGGCTCCAAAAGCTAAGGGAAAGACTTAGAAGAGGAAGGCATTTTGTCCAACTTTGTTTATATATGCAGAAGACAAGAGTGGTGTTGTCTGTCAGAGTTTGGATGGTTTGCCCCAAGGCAACAGATATAAATGACCACAGAGGTTTGGCAACAGCAAGAAGTTCAAACTGGTTGATAAACAGTGCTTAGAAATGGGTTGGTATGTAGAGTTTTTATACAAAGTGCATAGCAGCTACATATTAAATGGGGTGATATGTAGCTGTCATGTGCTTTGTAAAATCTCTCAGCACTTCAAAAGGGAGAACCTTGAATTGGAAGAGTTCATTGTTCATAGAGATTCTGAGAAAAAGGGATGAGACAAGGTACACAGTGATGTGGAAGTAGGCATCACAGAGATCCATTCATGCAAACCAGTCTTGACCCAGGAAGGGCCAAAAGGTTCCAAGCACAGTAATTGCAAGCCTTTCTGGATTTAAATAGCAGTTGACATGCCAGCCATCCAATATAGGGTGGACAATGCTGTTCCTTTGGGGAGCTAAGTGCTTGCAAGTGTCGCCGGTAGTTCTCTGGGCAGGGGAGAATTTCCACAGCCCCTCACTCAGTTGGGTTACAGTTATGCTTCAGAAGATCTGAGTAGGAAAGTAGAATAGAAGATCCTCATATGGAGGGTGATCTTCTAATAGCTTCAAGAGGCACAAATCAAAAACAGAGAGGAAAGGAAAAAGCGGAAAAAGATAAAAATAAAAGAGGAACTCTGTTCAGTATCACTAAGCAAGAGAGATTTTCTTTTTAAAGGATATCAGTCATTAAGATTTCCAACTGCTGTCACTCTTAGAAATGAAACAAAAGAAACTAAACCTAGATAGTGGACAAAGGAGATTGTGAAGCAGGGGAGGTCATCTTGCCTGAAGCTCAGTTTAATGCTAGAATGTTCTCATTGACTGTTTTGTGCAGGCACATGATATCCCCCCACATGCAAGTGATAGAGCACATAAAAAAGAGACTGTGGTTTGCAGTTATTGTTCTTTTTCTGCCTTACATACTTCACAGTGGAACATAGAACGGATTGCCAAAAACATGCAGAACTAGTATAAGAACCCAACAATACCCAGAAAACCAGCCATCATTGCTAGGCTATGACTTTAAGTCCAAAAAAGCAAAATGGATATTCTATGTCTACAATATCCTTGTTGGAAATGGAAAAGAACAAATCAAAGTAGCTGAAAACTCTTACTGCTGTTCTTTCCTAGTGGCAGAATACCATAATAGGCAACAACTATGACCTTTAGCTGTTGACATTAAAAAAACCTCCATTTGCCCAAAATGGGAAAACCTCACCACAACCTGAGCATCCCCAGGAACTGGGCAGACCTGATTATAAGGACTTTTAAAGCAAGCAGGGTATCAATGCATTTTTATCATCACCATTTCACTTACACCCTACTCTGGTAAGCTCAGGGAAGCTCATAAAAGATTCCTAAGACGTTTCCCTGCATTGGCAGACTGAGAATTACTTAAATTTTAGTAATCTTAACAGTACCATGTGACCACCATTATTTCGGGATATTGGAGATGGGACAGAAGAGGGAAGCAAGAAGTTGAATTAAGTAGTGCCAATATGATTCCTGGAGTAACACATCTGCATAATTCAAACAGTCCTCCCAGTCATCTTTGAAAGATCAGAACATGGTCAGGACCAGTCTTGGATTAAAACAACTGGAGGCCCTGGGCTAGGAGAGCTTGAGAAGCTCAAACTTGATAGCATATGATCATGAGAAACAAAACCTTGTTCTCTTCTTTATCTACTCAATGAAAGTAGAAATTGCTGAAATCTTAGCACTGATAATGATTGCTTATACATTTGTAACCTTTAATAAGCTTACAAGATTATAGAATTAATGAAGACATTCCCACATAATATCCATAGGGGAAATCAAAGATATGTTACAACATACACTATATACAAAGAACAGTTTCTTTAAAGCTTTTTTGAATGCAAACATGAATTATATAATCAAAATCAGTAAGTTGCAGTTTATCATTTTCTATGCAGAGAATGTTCAGAGCACACAAACTGATCTTGGGACATGGTTGACTATAAATCTATCTTTATGCTTTTTAGTCTACAAAATGATTTTTTGCCTAGGTATGGCCTTGATTTTTATTGTTACAAATAAAATTAATGGCCATTTTATCCTTTTTTTGGGGGGGGGCAGGACTGAGACCCCCCAGGATTATGATGCCTGGGCTGCATCCCACTTGGTGCATATGGAAATCTGGCACTAGTCAGGACCTGAATCCTCCCTCTGTCCCTGGATCTGTTCTTTCATTTCAGTGTTGCTTGAAAAAGCCATGATTTTCAAACTATGAGATACTAGGCATCTGCACCCTCTTGCGCTCCAATCAACACCTGCCAACAATGGCCAATTGCAAGAAAAGAAAAGGGAGGATGGAGAAGATCCTGAACCCTTCAACCACATCTGATAGGATTGTTAAACCATGCTGGTCCAATGCCACCTTTCCACCAATTCATTTAAAAATCCTGAAGAACATGCAAGGCAGAATTTAGATCAGAATAAAGATCTACCACCAAGTTGCAATGCCCCAGAACAGCTCTGCTACCAGATGACAATAAAATAGGACCTGAAGTAAGCCTTTACCATCTTATTCCAAAAAGCAGGAGATTCATGTAGGAAAAAATGTTCCAAAAGACCAAGGCTGTTTGCATTTACTTCACCTTTCATTATTCCCAGAAGAAATAAAAAACAAGAAAATGCAACAATACCAATCTGAGGGGTGGTAAGTGACCTAACAGCCACATGAGCAGTTCTCTTCTGTTTCTGCTGAAGTCATTAAACAGTATTCACGGCTGGCTACATGAAGCCACCTTTTGCAGTTGCTGACCTGAGATTTCCATGGAACAAACCAATGAACCAGTGTGAATGATCACTGCAGGTTAAATAAGCCATGGGGAGTGCCAGTTGCCAAATTACCCACCTGCATGCCACTTATCTCATCAGAACCTGGGCAACATGGCTGGTCTGAGGGGGAAACAAGGAGCTATGATTGGCTAAGCCACTTGACTTCAGACAACATGGCAAGCTGTACCTATCCAAGTAATTAGGCAATTACTATTTAGGAAGAGTTTGTGTAAACCAAACTATGCAAGCCATTGTCATCAAATCTTTGCTCTCCAGCATGGGTGGACAGCTTGTGACATAGGCTGAGGTCCACACCTGTGCACTCACCCTAATACATACTACACACCCACACTTACCTTTAACTTCCTGACCCAGATCACTAGGAGTAGAAGGGGCTGCAGTTTAGTAACAGAGCAGTGCTTTGTATTTAGAAGGCTGCAGGTTTGACCTCTAGCCTCTTTTTAGTAGGAGAGGAAACATTCTTACTTGAAATCCTGGAGAGCCACTGCCAGTCAAGTCTGGTAATACTGGGCTAGATGGACCAATGCAACTTCCTATGTCCCTAACCTCAATTTTTTGATCCAAATCACTTTGCTGGGGTAGGGAGAGGGGAGATTAACCCCTTCCATCATAGTATTCCTGTTTATGACTGCTGGGAGGAGGCATACATTTTCCTCAGTATGCTGTGAACAAAGAATTTAATGAGTAACTTCTTTTGTGCACCCTCTTTTGCAACACAAGCAGATACATTAGGCTGGGACATTGATGTGTAAGGAGAGTCATCCCTGCATCCCCATTTCCCAGAAGAATCGGGTATTTGTCACCCTGCCAAATAGCCGTTTGGCTGGCTGTTCAGAGCCCACTTCTGTCACTAGACAGAACACGTAGGAATATCCTTCTTTGCATGCCCTGTGCAGGAGAGACACAGCTTATGCAGATAGGTTCTGGGACAGGGGAAGGGGGTCGAGTATCCTGCTATCTTGTGGGGTGGGGCAGATGGAATAAGAAAAACACTCTTAGTTCTGGCCACCACTTGAATCCTTTGGTTCCTAGAGGACCAATAAAAACTCTCCATGTTTCAGACTTGGTTCATAAAAAATTGAGACTTAAATCCAGAAGTTGTGTAATATCTTGACCAGTCTTTCCTTTATTTCTCCCTTGTCTAGTTTTTAACCACCATCTAGTTCAGGACTGCCTATAGACAGTTTTCTAACCAAAAAGCTACAACCATTCTCATATCTGTGCAGAATGAAAAATAAAAACAGCTAGATGCTGCCAGAAGGTATTGCCACTGCTATAATCATAGCATTAAGTGTGCAATAGGACATAATTATAGCTATACACAAGTTTGTGCAGTTAATTTATCTGATTAGTGTTATACATTATGGATTTAGAATGGTATTCTTTTCCTTCCCAAATAACTGAACATTGGCAAGCTCCTACCTCTATGCCATTGCAGGATTCAAATTCCCCAATTTCTAATTGATTAATAGAAAAAGCAGGGAAGAAGTACATGCATGAAGAAAAGTAACAAGAGCATTTCTGCAAATCATTATCTGCCCTTCTGCACAGGGAGATCTTCAAAAGGTGGAAAAACATCTCTCCTTTTGCTTGGAATAGGAGATTCTGAGGAAGATTAGGTCACATAATCCCTTCTATAGTCAAAGTTGCATTTCTCTGTCACAGGAGATATGCCACCTGTTACACTCAACCAGTGCTCTTTTTCCTGGCTAGGCCAGTTCCTTATATTACAGGTTTTTGTTTTTAACCTAATGACCCCATTTCTTTTGATGGAAACAAGCAAGCAAGATAAACTACATTCATGGAACAGATGACAAAGAAATTAGTTTAAACAACTGAATGGTGTTCAGCTTAACTCCAACTATTTAATTTTCTCACCAGCATTCAATTCAAAATATTGCAATGGCAGGGCTGGCATTAAAATGCTCAGCAGGCTCACTGCCCAGATTTATGGCCCACTTACCAAGCCTAGGTTTGTTGTGAAATTGTTATTTATAAAGTCACATGCTAGGGCTTGTTCCCAAGCTCGCTAAACCTACACGCTTAATTGACTCTCTGGACAATGCTTTATTGTTGACCAATCTTTCTACAGTTCCTCACACAAAAACGTATGCTCTCGTTTGGGTTACAATGTTTGTACATTTGTTCTTCTCTATTTTCAGAATTGTCAATATGAAGTTCAAACACAAGACACTACAATTAAAGGAATGAACAACTGCCATTACTGATGCTACAGTAAATAAACTGCAAGTCAGTTTTCCAAATACAGTTCATCACTAGTGACTAATCCTACCACACTTTTCAACAGAATACAATATACAATGGAGCAATTCTAGCCTGAAATTTCATTGGCATAATGATAAGTGTACACACATACCTACATCTAAATTTGTGAGCATTTGAAAGCAAAGAATAAGAAACTGCAGTTCAAATATTTACTATCTGGAACCGGAAAGGCATCACTTTTAAAATAGTTTGGAAATCATTAGCCTATTAAACGAGGGTTCACCAGGGCAAACTGAAGAAACTTATCTAATTTTGTGGCACTATTCCAACTAGTTAGGCATTAACAGGTTCTCCTCCCCTTCCAAATACTAATGATTAATGTGGGATATTTATGACTTTTTTAATGGAAAGACAGAAAATAAATTTTCCCATATACAGAACCATGGCAGCAGACAAGCTTTTTCTGAAAAATATTTGGAGTACCAAGGATTTAAACTGCAGGTGCTGCTACATTTTTGCTTTGTTTTTGCATTCCAAGATGTAGGCTCGCAGTCAGAAAGCCTTGAAGCTTACGGTACATTCAACTGCTGCTGGTTCAGGCATGGAATCTTAAATCCAATTCTACCTTCCATGATCTAGATCCCAATGTATTTACACTTGCTGCACACAAGAACATAAATGCTGCTGCAGAGTTAAGCAGAAACAGAAATAGAACTATGACAGGGTACAATAGCCAGGTAATATCAGCTCACAGCAATGGGTTACACTGAGGGAACAAACCAAGAAAACAAGGTGAGAGACAATAAGGTAAGCTGCACAAGTCATCTTGGCCCAGAAGGAAAAAACAAACTCAAAGACACCAGCTCCTGGATCAGAAGAAAAACATACAAGCACCTGGTTTACATTATAAACACAGTCCATTCAAGCTCTCCATCACAGCTTGTCATACAAACCTGGAGAAGGTACCTTGTTCACAACAAGCCATCTTCATTGGGTCCAGACAATGTGTGAAGCCATCAATTACGTAAATTGGGCACAAAGTGGTTGAGCAGGGACTAAGCAGACACCATGGCTTATTAACTCCTTTTGTCTCTTGAAAATCAGCCCAGGGAGGACTGGAAGTTTAAGGCAAGTTTGAGGCAACCACAATACTCAAGTAATTCCTATAGTAAAGGCTGAATCAGGGAATTCTAGTGCCTTAGTATTCCCTCCTTCAGGCTGTCACTGCCCAGAGAGGAAAAAAAAAGATCACCTCCCTCCTACTCTAAGCCAATGTAACCATGGGTTCTTGAGAAGACAAGAAGGCACAAGCATGTGTGTTGATCAGGATTCCATGTGCCCATCTGTTCCCACGGTGATAAACACAGGGTGCTCCAATCCAGGCTTGTTTATTGTGACAGGCAAATCCTAAACTCTGTGTTGTTGGGAGAAAAACAGAGTGAATCCATGCATTTGTTTTGAAGTCAGTCCTACTGGAGTTAAATGGGATTTACTCACAAGTAAGTTCTTTCTCACAACTGTGAAGAACCGATCACACAGAATCCTATGCATAACTAAAGGTATAAGATGCATGCTTTTAAACATGTTAAACTGGAAGTTCGTTAAGCATATTTTAACTTTTAATTACTTTGTTCATTCCCCCCCCACCGCCCCAGCCAGAAACTCTTCTGTAAAACACTGATACACCCCAATATCTACAGACCTATGCCTAAAATCTTTTAAGGACAAAACTAGCAATACCCATGCTTTGTGGATCATTTTCAGCATAAGAAAGCCTCCAAATAAAGATCCAATTGACAGGGAAATACATAAAGGAGAGGGGGTCCTCCAGATATCCTTCAGGGCAAGGATGGAAAACATATGATGCTCCACATGGTAGAATGCAACTATCATCAGCACCAGCCCACATCATCAATAGTGAACAATGAGAGTTATAGTTCAACAGCATCTTGGAGGGCACAGCTTCTCCACACAAGAGCAAGAGGCATCCCTGCAGTAACTCTCAGTGTTCGATAGGCAGTTTTTCACTTAATAGACTATCACTGAAAAAGTGGATGGTAAAAAGGGAAAGCAGGCAATAAACACCCTTATGACTGGTACAATTTTTATTGATTTTTATAGAACTACATATCACTGAGCAGCATGTTTTTTGTATAATAAAGATGTAAACTGCCCATAGAGCCTATGGCTAATCAGGCTGCATATACATCTAACAAATAAGTAAAGACAGCTATGTTTGTGATCTCTTAGATTGCTCTGCCAATTTCGCCTTGAGTATTACATCAGCACATGCTTGAGAGAGGTCACTTTAGGAATATGTTATACTTCTCCAGGCTTGCATTTCACCTATGGATGTACTAGACCAGGGGTCAGCAACCTTTAACACTCAAACAGCCATTTGAAAACACCAGGAGCCGCAAAACCCTTTTGACATCTAAAATGAAGATAATACTGCATATATCATTTTTTACCTTAATGCTATGTATATCTTCATTATGATTTAGCTGCAGCTCTTGTTCAGTCACTAAAAACTGTTATTTTTAATCTTACATTATAAACTAGTAGGATTCCTTTCATATATTTTGAATAGGAGAACAGCTTCCTGCAGAGTCAAAGGCAGTGCTAAAGGGATGCATGCATTAAACAGCAAACCCCATAAGTTTGTCAGCAGTAAAAGCAAATGAATCTACCCACATATCATTAAACGTTTGGTTTTCTTCAGAAACTTTTCTTCGATTTATCCATGGTTGGCCTACCAAGGGGGTGGGGGGGCTCCGTAAATCAGCGGGAGATATAGGTGTGTTTAGTGAGTTTAGTGACTGATTAGCAGATAAACAGTCAAGTGCTGTGAATTGTGACATGTTCCAAGCGCAGCTTTTAACATTCAGATGAAGGAGATTACATTGGGACAAAGAGAATCCTTTCAGCAGTGTTTCCTTTAGTGTAACATGAGAGCCTGCAGGAAACTTGTTTAGCAGAGGAATGTAGCGATTTACTTAACCAGCTGATTTGTTAGTGCTGTGTTCCTGAGTGGAGCTTCTAGCAGATCAGCAGCGACGGAGCCGCAGCAGAGGGTTTCAAGAGCCACGTGTGGCTCCGGAGCCGGGGGTTGCCGACCCCTGTGCTAGACCATTGCCTGTGTGACAAAGGAATGGACGAGGGCTAATTGAGATGTTGCTTGTGGATGGGAAGTGTGCAGCCTTTTCTGGATGAGGATGAATTCTCTGAAAAACATTCTTGGGGTTCTCGTGGAGTAGTCATTGAGGCTCAGCTGGTTCCAGTGGCATGAAGTGTTTTCCACCAGTTTTGCCTACACCCATATCTAGACAAGGATAATCAATGTATGTTGTGGTAACCTCCAAGTTAGATTACTGCAATGTGCTTCACATGGGGCTGGCCATGAAGACAGTTCAGAAGCTACAGCTTGTGAAAAATGTGGTGGGCAGATTGACAGCTGGGAACAGAAAATCTCATCTAAACATCCTAGGCATTTAACAGTTCTTACAGGATATCTTAGCTTTATATCAGGTCCTGACAATTTTAATGTTACTTATTTCACTTTATTTTAAACTGTTTTACATTTCTGAATGTTACAGAACCTTTAACATTATGTTTTATCATGCTCAATTGCCCAGAGAACTTTAGCTGATGGGCAGTACAGGACCGTTATCAAATGAATGCCAATTTGGAATGTTTGTATTTGGTGCTGGGCATTCAGAATACGTTAGGGATTCTGCTGATGTGCTGCCTGCCCTATTGACCGATGCTCTTTTTAAAGTCTTGATCATTTCACGCAACATGAAGTTGACCCAGGAAATTAACCTCACTTTATTTATTGATAGCATTTGTATGCCTCCCAATTGTGCCACAGCACCTCTGGGCGGCTCACAACACGAGATAAAAAACACAAAACATAATAAAAGTCATCACATATTACATATTCAAAACAACAATAAAATACAGGAAAACGTACCAACAGAGGTCTATGGCAATTAGTTATTAAAATGTTTTTTTTAAAGGAAGGTCTTTGTCTGGCACCAAAAAGAGAGTAAGGAAGGTGCCAGGTGAAGTTCCTTGGGGAGAGCGTTCCAAGTATGGGGAGCAGCTGCAGAAAAGGCCCTCCTCCTAGCGGTCAACCTTTTCACCTCCTTAAGGGATGGCTCACACAGGAGGGCCCCCTGCGTAGATCTCAAAGGCCAGGTAGGCACATACGGGTACAGGAACTCCCTAAGATAACCGGGGCCTAAGCCATTTAGGGCTTTATATGCACCATGAATTGGGCCTGGCCCACAATTGGTAACCAGTGGAGATCCTTCAGTATAGGAGTTGTGTGGGACGCTCTAGGGGTTCCCGTCACCAACCGAGTGGCCCTATTCTGTACCAATTATACTTGCCGAACTGTCTTCAAGGGCAGCTCCATGTAGAGTGCATTACAGTAATCTACTTTCAAATATAAAGTCTCCCACAGGAGACCCTAAGTAGTTCAATGCTATGCCTCAAACCTATGGGGAATGAAAGAAAAGTGCAACTGGAAAAAAAACGCATGTTGATTCACCTTACAACTGAGCTTTCCCTATGGTACTGAGGGTGTCAAAGGAGTTCTTTTTCACCTCCACAATGTTACCTGACAGATGATGAAAGTTTTATTATGACCTGACCTTGAAAAGAACTGATCATAGCCTCAAAGCAAAACTCTTTAGTAAAAATCTTGCTTAACTGAATTTCTAAGATATTTTGAAGGCAAACTCTTTCATATCCAGCATCTACTCTACAGTTAATGCAACTCGTACCAATGCAGGAATCCAGAGTTCTATTGGGTCCAGTTGTATTGGATGTGTTCCTGTTGCCGCATCCTGAGAATTTGGACAAGATGCTTGGATAATTTGACCAACCAGTGGCATAGAATCATATAATAGTACAGTTAGAAGGGGCCTGTAAGGCCACTGAGTCCAACCCCCTATCCAATATAGTTCACCAAGTCAAAGCAACCCAGACAGATAGCTGTCTCACTGCTTCTTCAATGCCTCTAATGAGGGAAACATCACGACCTCCCTAGATCATTGGTTCCATTGCCATACTGCTTTAGCAGTCAGGAAGTTTTTCCTGATGTCCAGCCAGCATGCTTGACCCTGTCCCATCTTGGTTTGTCATTTAATACAGGAGGTTATAATTTTCTCCTTGCAACAGGGAGAGCTACCAGCCTCCTAAACAGGCTGTAATTAGACCAGTCTACTGAAGAAATCTTCACTGGAAGTGGAGGACAATTCTTCCTAGACTGCGCTCTAATCCCATTAATAGAACTGCACTAATTACAGCGTCCAAGTCATTCTGGATATGAAAGATTTGGCCTTCAATGTTTCTTGCAAACAAACTGCCCGTATATGCATACTTACCTGAAAACAGCAGCTTAGTGGAAAACTTATTAAATTGTGCTCAGAATGTAATCACATAAATGGCTTCTGTTTTCTAAGTGTATGGCCAACAAATGTAATGTCATAAAAGAAATAAGTCTTTGGCTCAGTAAGACTAAACACAATGAAATTAAATTTTGTCCCTAATTGTGAAGTAATTGTGAAGGGGACATCTGATCAACATATTGTAGTTCTTATACTGCTTTGCACTGCACTTCTGTTTCAGAAAGAGGTGTACCAGTCATATTCATACTCAGAGCATCCATATAAACTGCACATGTGAAGAATGATACATGCTTTTCCATGTGTTTACCAAAACACAGAAATAGCATACACACTAGCATGAATATGGCCCATAACATTCCATTCCTATCCATTCCTGTTGGTTTATGTTCGCTGGGAACGCTATATGTATAAGCTCAGTCCAGATGCTACAACAAGATTGGGAAGAGTTGTAATTTCAATACCCAATAACCTACTCAATGTTCAATTTGTATTAGTGGCCTACAGATGTCAATAACTGATACCTTGAACAGGCTATTCTTGTGTGCTCTCTTGCACTCTCTGATGCGCGCACACACACACACACACACCCACCCCAATCTGCAGGTCTGTTAAACTTAAAACATTTAGCATGTTTTTCATGAAGTTAAAATGGAATGTAAACATTGTATTTTGTTTAGTCTTTCCAGAACAAGAGCAATGTTCATTCACTGAAATAAGCTTCCCTGAAAGTTGAAAAGAAAATATTGCAACCTGCAGGACTGCAAAAACAATTCCCAGCATTCCCTGGGTTAACAGAACCAGTTAGAAGTGGTTTGAAGTCCACTGTTGATGTACTGTACTATATATGATTTGAGTCACAAGCAATATCTTCTGAACTTTGGAGTACTAGTCTTTTCAGAGAAAGATGTTTACTATAGAAGGAATGACCCTGATAGAGTAGAAAGTTAAGAAACGCCTTAAAAATTTAAATGACCAGAGTTTATTATTACTCCAACCAGTGTACCTCCATGTTGAATGTCCCCTTGTCCTCAATTTTATTAATGCCATAAACTATAGCCTCTGGCAAAGACACTAGATTCCTCCCTCACCCCTCCTTAAACATATACACACACACATGTATATTTCAAAATGAATCTCAAGATGAACAGAATTTTACAGGAGTTCAAATCTAGGCCAGTATGGCTGCTGTGTATTAAGTTTCATCCTCCCTCAGGTTACTAGAAGGGGGAAAAAAGCACTTTTCTTAAATCAACCATACCAGATCAACTGAATTCTTTGCTGGAAAACGCACTCCTAAGCTGTGGCTCAAATGAAATGAAAAAACATTCCTCTGAAGTCCTTTGTACAACTTGATATATAATTTTATATGGGGTTATTGTAGCACATGCCTTACCTGACACAAATGTAGAGGGAAAGGGGTTGCTTATGAAGTTGAATTGCTCTATTTTCCCCAATCCTGCCATATGACCTCTTTAGTTATTATTTCAGTTTCGTTAACTAGCTTTGGTAGTTATTAACCTATTCATCTCTACTTTGCATTGTGAAAGCAAAGAGCTGGAAGACATCTTAAGAGAGCAAAGTTTACACAGCAAAGGTTCTGAACTCTTTCTTCAGCAAAGCTGCAGGGTGGAGGAATCAATTAAGTCTGGAAGTCAATCCCCAACTTGTTCAACAACTCTGCATAAACAGAATGCAGGTTGTGGCCCTGAGGGGGGATAATGTAAAAACTTTCAAGGTACTAATTGGCTGTTAACATTAAAAGCCTAAGAAATGTGAACAGTTTTAGAGAATTTAAGCACTGTGCAGATGTTAGAGATACTCACATGACTGAAACATTAACTCAAGCTCTGATCATAAGGCAAAAATGCCAGCTCCCAGTTTTCACCACTCTTTCATCAAAATCTGAAGGCTCTACTATTTGGTCAGGTGAGACAGACATCTTAAATAGCAGTTTTTGGGTGGCACTGTGAGACAGACATAACCCACAAGGCACAAACTACTGAGTATTCTTGAACAAGCTTCATCAGAATGAATGAAAGGCACACAAAAATATACTTTGACCTACATTTTCATCTCGAGAGAGGTTTATGCCAATATAATGAGGGACAGACGTTCCACTATTTGACTTTTCTGCCTCAAGCCTAAACATTATGCAGAGTACACTCAAGCCCAATCCAAGTGGAGTGCTATAAGGTTCTTGCTATTAACACAGAATCAATGACAAATAGGTCAAAATGAAAAAAGAAAAAAATATTGTTTGTGTGCTTTCAGAAGCATTTGATTGGTGACTATGTGAAGCTGCATACAAGATTAGATGGGCCTTTGTTTCTATAAAAAGAGTGCCAATGGATAAGACTCTCGTTCCCCTATGATTCCTTCCCTTGTGTTCTGCTGTGTATCCAAGGGTGCTGGTAACACAGAGAAAGTCATGAATGACCACAGTACTGAGAGAAGGACTTGCACTGCCTATCCTCCACTTCTGAGTGTTGGCTGAAGCTTAAGCAGGCATGTTTTCCAGAGACAGCATGCATTCTGTCAGGTACTTCATGTCCAACAATAGGCATAGGGTTATTTTAGCAGCTTTGTCTGCAGTTTAGACATGCTGTTATTTAAATATAATAATCCACTTTTATTCCCTGAGCTTCTGAGTTATCTTCCCAGGCCCTCCTTACCTAGCATGCAGCTCAGAGTAACTGTACCAAATAAGGTTAACAATGTTTTTGTGGCTTACACAGTATCGGTAACAGACTGTTTCATCTCTTCCCATAAAACATGTAGCTCTTATCAACTAGAAGATCTACAGAGTGTAGCAATTATCCTTACGTAGCAACTTAATAATCTCGCCATTGCAATATTAGCTTGCTTAACCCCTTATGGAGTTTTAATTGCTATAGTTAATTATCTGAAACACCACACATTCTCCAAATTTAAAGATCACATTCAAGTCAATTGCCAAAGGCAAATGGTATGAACTGAACACTGAACAAAAACACTTAATTGTAAATTTGCTGAGCACTCAGACTTTCAAGTTCCAACATCAAATTACCGAAGTCCAAAATTGCTTAATTCCTTAGATATTGTGGGACATGCCAGTCATCTGAAAATGATAACTAGTACAGCATAACAGTCAAGTGTACTGAGTTCGAGGGGTACAGGTTTGAATCACGCTTGTCTTGTGACAGTCTGGTGAAAAATCAAGGGAGAAACTGTTTTTTCAGTTTCCTATATGTACTTTTTTAATCTAATGGGGAAAAACTAGCTAATTTTGGATTATAGTATGTTTTTAGATGCAGAAAGGGTTTAGGACAAGCTGTTCATATATTGCTGCACAGACTTTACTGATAGGCATATCCAGAGATGCCAAGTTATGCTTAATTTCAAAACATGATATTAGAGACACTATTCTGCCTCTTGCATTCTGACAATTTTGGTTTTGTTCTATACAGTCCTGTGTTATCTCATCACAATCACCACAGGTGATATAAAGCAAGATAGCCAGCATGTTGTTCTGTTTCATTCATTTTCAAATAAAATTCCTAATAGAATTTTATTAGGGAATACTGCCTTACCTATAAACCTTTCCTGCTGCCCTCTACATCTAAAAGAAACTCAGTAGCCTATGGGGTAGGCAAAGGAGGGCATGGCTACTAGAGACCACCTTTCAAAGTGAACATTAATTAAGGAGAATCAAATATAGAAAGGAAAACAGTGTTATTCTTAAAAGGTGCTGAGATTATTTAATGCTTGGTTATCATTTCTATTAGGTAAGACAGAATTCCCTAGTTAATAAGGTCACATAAGCTTTTCCTTCAGCACCCCAACAATTTCCTCACAAATAGGAACAGATGCTGCATACCAGTCTTCCTCTACTATAGCTCTTCCTGCTTCTTGATGACTCAAATTTTTCAGGGAATACTTAAGTTCCTAAACTGTATTAAGCATAACTTGTTTTGCTCCTTTAAAAAATCATATGTGGTATATTAAATGCAAAGTATAGTGTATTTCTGTGCTAATTACACATCTATTATGTTTACTGTAGAATTAAAAAATATAGTAAGTTTGTGAACAAAACAAGCTTCAACAACATAAAGATTCATAAACAGCCCTAAAAATTGTATCCTATCTTTCAGTTTCACTTTTTTTCAAGGTGGAAAATGAGGGGGGGTTTCCCCCCTGACAACTTCAAATGCCAGAAATGTTGCATCTCTGGTGTTTCATTTACTTTCTCATGCATATTACAAGGGACAAGAAAATGCTAGAAGGGGGTGGGGACAGAAACCCTTGCATAGGGTAGGGGCAGTGATGTGGGTTTTCCAGAAATTTTGAGTTGGAAAATTTTCCAGTGCAAATTGGATTGATATGTATAGTCTAAGTTACCCACAAAAATATGGAGTGGGTGATAGAAAGTTCTCAATGCAAATCAGGTAATGTGTATAGTTCCAACTAGAAAAGGTTTCAATACCATAATGAAGGAGAGGGGGCATCTGGCTTTCCAGATGTGTTTTGGTCAACAGTTCCTATCCTCCCCTGTCACTAGCTATACTAGCTCGAGCTGACTGGAGGGCTGCAAGCTGACATTCCTGCCCTACAGAAACCAATTTAGCATGTTTCTTTAGTTGCATTTAGTGAACAAGCTAAAAATGTGTCTTATGCTATTTTTTGCCCCAATGCATTCAAAGTAGTTGAGTAAAATCTGAGTAGTTGACACTTAGATTTAACATTTATATAGAATGTTTTACAGGATTTTTTGGGTAAAAAACTAAAGATGTTAGGCAGTGCCCAACACTGCTACTTTGCTATTGACACAACAGTAGCCTAAGTCAGTGGTTTTTAACTGCCAGTCCACAAAACAGCCAATCTGTGCTGGTGTGAATGGGAGTTGTGGGCGGGGCGGGACAGGGCAGGGGAGGTCATTGTGTTTCATTATTTAACATTCTGGATATTATTGTATTAACTTTTTTGATTTTGTACTGCTCTGCTATTAATATTGCATTTGAATTTGTATTTGCTATGACTATAGTATTGCATTTATATTTATTTTGTATTTTGCTATTGCAAATTTTTGATCAAGTATTCTTGAAAAGATGCAGCAGCAGATTTTGCAGCAGCCTTATTTGAATTAAATACTGCTTTCTAAAAAATTCAGTTGTATTTGATTGCATTTGAATTCAATATTTTATTCTTTTATTAGCATTTTTACTGCTTGGTTTCTGGTTATTTTAGATAATTTTATCTTTTTTGGTATTATATTTAAAAACTAATACACAAAATACTATATTATGTATATAATGCTTTTTATTTCTGCCTCAGAGGCCCCTGAAATAATTTTCCTATTTTTCTCAGTCCCCAGCTGTAAAAAGGTTGAAAAGCACTGGTCTAAGGTGACCTCTAGTTCAATGCCAACAGTATATCCACTCTAAATGTTTCAACTTTCTCTAGACACTGTACAATATAAATAATTCTCTACATTCACTGGTCATGCTGGTACACCATTTAAAACCATAATTTACTTCTGTGTTAAAGAATTCCTCAGTTAGAAAGTTCTTCAGTTAGAAATCCTTGAATGCATATATCTGTTGCTATTATATTTTCTGTTATTATCTTTTTATTATCTTACTTAAAAACAGTTTAGCTTATTCTTTTTATTCCTTTACACAGAATAGAACTTCAGCTCTTCTGCTTCTTGGAATGATTCAAATGTTTCACGGACAGATTTGTTTGAAGGTTTGTCATTTTATTATTTCTTAAAATGTATACTGCCCTGGAAACTGAATAGAAATATATTAAATAAAAGTACAAAGTAAGAAGCTCGATAAAGTTTTCTATTTTCAAAAATACCCCAAAAGTTGGACAGTGCTATTATATTTGAGGGGACTACAAAATAAATAAATAAATAAAAAATAAAGAACGAACAGTGAATGAAATGCAGTCTAGCCTAAAGGCAAACAAAATCCTAGGCATGCCTGAACTGCATTCACAGTACGGTCACAGTATAATATTTCAGATGTTTTTTCAATGGAAAAAATGAAAGCCATTGTGAAACAGCCTATACTGCCAAATATGCCTTGCAAAACGAGGTAAATAAATTGACTGATACTCTAATCTTTAGCTACACTAACAGTAGCTTACTGTACTTCCTAGTATCACATATGAAGAGTCTTGGCTGCACTTTTTGTTATGTATGCGTGCTGTAATGTGGGAAGAAATTCCAAAAAGAAACAGAAACAATGCAACCTGCACAAACTTTATATTCACATTAGAAGCATGTTTGAACCTTATGTGTAGAAACACCCTAGCTTATGCTTAAAATCTGCCCTAAGCTCGCTATATATATCCCATCACTACTTCCAAACACTTCGTGTATTTCAGGAGAGATGTTTACATAGCAATTATGGAAAAAACAACCCTGAACCAAACATTATTACTTAAGATATGCAACGCAAACATTTTCTCTCAAACCATCTTGCTGATAGTCAAGAAATAAAGCAATCTCCCTGACTCCATTACCAGACAAGTGCAACAAAAAATCCCAACTGCTTAAGACAGTGAGGAAAGAGATCTTAAGTTAGTCAGTATTTTGAACTCCCTCTTTGGAGAAAATGAAAATTGACATGTTTGTCTAATGTGCTTATTTCTTTTGGTTTATTCAATAGAAACCAAAGTAGGAATTCTTCCTCATTGTTTGGGATGTCTCTCTATAAGCCCAATTCTCAGGGGTATATGTGTATGCATCCACATATGACTACATTCCAGTTCTAAGTTGTAGAGCAGAAGTGGGCACTTTGTGACTCTCCAGATATTTTAGCATACAAATTTCATCAACTCTCACCAGTGTAGCCATGCATTTCCCACCCGTTTTGAGACGAATGTGAGCCAGGGATGTTACAAGCATTCAGGAAGCCGTACTTGCAAAGGCCCATACTTAATGCAGTTGTGTAAGCTGTTACCACCCCCTAGGCAAAGCCACCCCGTAAGAATACTTTGGTGTAAGGGAAAGCAACGTTTGGGTGCTTCAAGGTTCAGGCAGAACATCATTCCCTCGTGCAGGGATGCTGGGACATCCAGCACCCACTACAGTCCCTAGACTAGAATAATTGAACAGCAGAACTGGGAAGGGCCAATAAGGCCATTGGGTTCAAGTCCTACTAAATGCAGGACTCCAAGATAAAGCTCTCCATGTTAAACAACTGGCTTTCCAGCTGCATCTTGAAAACCTCCAGTTTGGGAAAGTCCATGACCACCATGTGCCATGGGTTTCATTGCTGTATTACTCTAACAGTCAGGAGGTTTTTAATGGTGCTCAGTTGAAATGTGGCTTCCTGTAACTTGAGCCCATTATTCCATGTAAACACCTATGCAGAAATATTGCAGGAACCATTATTCCTGGAGTGGTTAATGGGTGGCCATGCCCACTCTGTTCTGGCCCAGCCTAACAAACAGTATGCAGCTCCCTAAAGATTACCTTCAAGTAATTGAAGCCCTTGGCAGAAAACAATTCCCCACTCTTTCCCCAGAGAGAATGTGACACTCTATCCAAGCCTGGAAATACTCAGAATGCTCTACTACATTTCCCTTCCTTTTGCTGCGAAATACATTTCTGGGAAGCTTTGGGGCCACTGAAGGTGCAGACTCTGCACATGCCTGCTTAGAATACTCATGAAGATCCACAAAGTGGGGAGCAAACTGAAACTGCATCTATTGACAGGTAGCATGTTTGAGATAGGTCTGACCAGGTCTGTCTGGTCAGTGATTACTTTGAAGTCTTTAAATGTGTGAATTCATCCAACAGAAAAACTTGCAGCAGTCTGTTTGGAGAGTTTAAGGTCAAAGGATTACGGAGGCAGAGAGCGGACAAGAATCCTCACTTTGCATACATGGCATCAGTAACCTTATTGATGCCATGTACGGAAGATCCAACTCAGTCTCATACATAAATCAGCATGTGAACAGTAACAAAGGAAGGTGTTTGATGGATTTTCCAAACTGAATAATTACCATTCATCCAGAATATATGAATGTATGAAAGGTCCAGACAAGAGCAATTCAAGGCATTCCAGGGTAAAACATTTAACTAAGTAGGCCCATAAATAGGCCACCAGAGACAGGCCAATATAAATAAAGTCAGAAGTAAACTGTCCAGATAACCTAAAGAATAGCAGGGCCTGATTCTATACTACAGGTGGGGCAGACAGGACCAGTGCAAAAACGAGACATTTTATGCTCCTCAAGGAAGGAACAAAGGAGCAATATTACAAAAGTTGTTCCCTTTTCAGTTGTTGGCATTTATACTGGTACTTAGGGGAGGGGAGGGAAGAGTAATAACCTGTGGCTACTGGTACAACCCAAGGGAGCTCCACCTCCAGTTTTGGAAAATCTGGTTCAATGGACACACCTGCCTGAATTCCGGTTCTTCAGAAAACAAGTTCTTGTTATTCCTGAATGATCAAAGAGACTTCCTTTAATAAGATGTTTTAAGCCTTAATTTATTCAAACACTAGCAATTATAGTGACTGCACATTGTGAAAGTGATGCAGATAGGAGAGAACTTAAAAGAGACCTTTTCTACAAGCGTTGATCAGTATCAATGAATAACAATCAATAAAGTATCTGGAAGCTATTCTGATAGATGGGAACAAACAAATTGAAGCTTAATCAAGGTAAGATGGAAGCTTATGTCACTTTCAGAGAGCCTTCAGGTTCCTGTGCTGAAAGCCGGCCAAGAAATACTTTAATAAAATGTAAATAAAAACAAAATAGAAATAGCCATGGATCAGTAGATATGCCAATCTGAATGGAAGTGAGCAACTGATTCTAGACAGGGCTGTACTCCTGAAGTACTACTTACATAGCCTGAGCTTTCTTTTGGACTTAGCGTGGAGGACCCATGTCTTTGCACTTCCCTCCCCAGGCAGGTACGTATGACTTAATCACATTTGCTTATTAAGCATTTGAAACCACTTTTATTTCAGTCTCCCTTTCATTAATTTATTGAACTGAAAGTTTTAACTGCTGCTGGATTTTAAATTTAAATTGTAATTTATAGTATGCATGTTTTGCTACTTATTTTTTCCATAAGGTACCTTGCCTTGTGAGGGCAATGTGCTCTGAAAGGCAAGACAAATGCATTAAAAGCCAAGTTGGTATTTACACTATTAGGATTTCACCTAATAAAATGCAGAGCTGAACAAATCCATTAGCACTGTATGGAACAGCAGCCTGTCAGCTTCAAGAGGTTAAACAAATCTCCAACATAGTTATTTGGCCTCTTCCCAAAACACAGAGAAGGCCCAACACAACACACTGAAGGAAAGAAGCATGTTGTTGGGTAATAGGTCTTGGAAATTAGTTGCGAGGCTAAAGTCAATCCTGTACTATTTTTTCCACAGAAACTCTTCCTCAGTACTCATCGTGCAACATGTATATTTGTTATTTTGTTAGACAGTCTCATCTTATAGCAGCTGATAGCTCTGTCACTCTCAAAAAGGACAAACTCAAACCGGATTTCACCAGTTCTGTGAATGCAAACAGGCAAACTACAATTCAGAAGTAGGCTGGTTCAGTTCTTAGAACAAACAGGCTAAATGAATGGATCCAATCTGCAATTATTTGGGTGTATGAAAACAAACACAATTTAAGACAGAGGTCCTCAACCTTTTTGGACCTATGGGCACATATGGCAAAATGAGAAACCGCCCGCAGCAGATACCACCACAAAATGTATAATCAGTGGATTATGTTTTGGCATCTACTTGTCACATCTATGGTTTTGTGACTATCGCACCCCATCTTTTAATAAAGAATTATCTAATTCTGCAAATTACAAGCAGCGCAATACACCTATACACCTAATGCTCCTTGATTCTTTTGAAGAGGTTACTGCAAAGATATATTTTGCACTTAAAACAGTCTTTAATATTCAGATATACTTTTGAACAATATCTATTTCACTGGAATTAACAGGACGGAAATGGATCCTTTGTGCCCTTTTGACAGCTAAAAACTGGTATTACAAAATGAGAGGAAGAAACACTCACCTCCTATAATGCAATGGATTAATACAACTCCTCTATATATGAATGGTGGCGGGCGGGAGAAATACTTCAAAAGGTATTTATCTAAATATTTTTTAAAATGGAAACAATCAAAACAGTTGCCCATGAGCACCAGTCTGGAGACCCACAACGTAAGGACGAATTTCAAAATTCATAGTATACTTTCTGTTCCTCAAATGTTGAATTTTACTGATACTCAATATGAAGACCTTATGCAAAAACACCATCAAGTATGAGTTAGCAGAGATGAACAGGTTTTCACTACATACTATCAGGAAGTTACATTATTGCCAAATCATGTCTACTTTTAATGAGTCTCAATTGAAAGAAAAATTTCTATCCTTTTCTGAGGTACAAAGTCAGAGCCAATACACATCCAAGACTATCCAAGAGGGACCAGGACAACAGAACTTGAGGCAAGACCTAGTCCAAGTCCAAAAGCAAGGTTTAATGGCAAGTCCAAGTTGTTGCCCTACTCTGTGACTATGTCAGGAACTAGAAGTATACACATGGGCAGAAGAAAGTGCTCATGAATAAGCCAAGGAACAATAACAGGAAGACAAACGGGTACCCCGAGGCAGGAAAACCAGACAGAATATGCAGAATGCAGGACAGACAGGAAGGATCAGGCAAGATGCAGGAGCTGGATCACAGCTTGTAGGAAGCACTGCATTGTTGAGGCAAGGTAGCAAGGCAGGATATATGGTGAGGCAGGATACAAGAGGAACCAAACGCAGCAAGGGTCAGGCAAGGTGCAGGAGCTGAACCATCACAGCCAGCAAGAAGACCCATGCTACAGAGGTGAACCAGAGAGGCAGGATACAAACAGCAAGGAAGAATCTGGATCAGGCAAAATATAGGCACTACAGCAAACAAGGAGACTTATGTTGCTGACGTCAGTTCCGGAAGAAAGAGTTTCTCCTTATATAGCTCTTTCCCAGAGTTCCCAGCTGACATTCATCAAGAGGCTGAAGCTCCAGTAGGGCCTGGGGCTGACACTGAGAAAGTGGTAGTGTTCTGGTTCTGGTACCCAGAACAGCCCTTATCCTGAAAGCTGTAAAGTCAATTAAACTCAGTAGAAGTTAATTCTAAGCAGAAATATACAGGACTGTGCTGCAAGTATCTTTAAAAATAAGTGGCATTCAAAACAAATTAACTTATACTGAAAGTACTTTGCTGTACATGTCTACAAAGTCCCATACAGTTTAATGAAACTTCATTCAGCTATGAAGTATGAATAGCATACTTCATTCTGCTATTATTCTCTTAAAATTAAGGTACAGCAATTAAGCACATTTGCTATGTTCACATGTCTTCATAAACCATAGTTTAATGTGATGGGAACAAGCCTAGCCCTCCCAATCCAGTGCAGTCACAAAGAGGAGCTCTGAAACTTTTGCTTTCTGGCTTGAAATTTTTTTAACTACAGCTGATCATGTTGTCCAAGCTGAAAAACCAAGGTCAATCTTAAACATGCTTTCTTTGAAACAAGCCAAATTAATAGTCAATATCAACCAATATTAGTTGGTTTGGATAACACAAGCCAGAGTTAAATCTAAACCAGAAGTAAAAACTTCTAAAAACAACCATACCAGGGGAGGAGGGCAAGAACAATTCCAGGAGGAAGCAAAGCTAATGTTCCATCATGATAAAGTATGGTTTGTGGTGACATCTGAATACAGTCATTAATTTAAAGAAGTTTTTTAAAAGTAATAAAAGGCAACTGTAGAGAAAATATCCAGCCTTCTCAAGTCTGAGCATTATAAACAACATATCAGGTGCTGCTTTCATTATCACTTCTTATTTGATACAGGATGAGAAAGAATGCTAGAACCCAAGAGATTATATTTCTTATTCATATATAATTGTCTCTGTGTTATGCTCAGTTCACAAATAATTAGAAACATAGAAACAGAGCGAGTCAGAAGGGGCCTCCCGGGCCATCCAGTCTGACCTCTGGCACCAGCCGGTTCTGCTCACGACATGCCCACCATGTGGACGTCCAGCCTATCCTTGAACACCCGCACCGATGGGGCCTCAACGACCTCTCGTGGAAGCCCATTCCACACCCTCGGGGTCCTGACTGTCAGGAAGTGCTTCCTGGCATCCAAATGGAACCTTGGCTCCCTGAGCTTTGCTCCGTTGGAGGCGTCCTGCCTTCCTCTGCACTGGAGAACAGGTCTCTACCCATCTCCATGTGACACCCCCTCACACACCTGTATGTCGCCAACATATCCCCTCTGAGTCTCCTCTTCTCCAGGCTGAAGAGACCCAGTTCCCTCAGTCTCGCCTCATACCCCATCCCCTGCAAACCGGCCACCAACCTTGTGGCCCTACACTGCACTGACTCCAACCTGGCTATATCCTTTCTGTAATGAGGGGCACAAAACTGAACACAATACTCCAATTGCGGGCGCACCAGAGTCGTGTAGAGCGGTAGTAATACCGCTCTTGATCTAGAAGCCACACTTCTGGCTATGCAACCAAGGGTGGCATTCGCCCTCTTGGCCACCGCATCACACTGCTGACTCATGTTTAGCCTGCAGTCAACCAGCACCCCGAGGTCCCTTTCACAAGTGCTGCTCTCCAGCCACTTGTCCCCTAACCTGTACTTATGACACCTATTCCTATGCCCCAAGTGCAAGACCTTGCACTTATCCACATTGAATGCCATTCTGTTGTCTCCTGCCCACTTCCATAGTCTGTCCAGATTCTTTTGGATCTGGAGTACCTGCTCCTCAGTTGTGGCCACTGCTCCAGTTTTAGTGTCGTCTGTGAATTTGATCAGCAGACTGTTCACCCCTTCTTCCATGTCATTAATGAAAAGATTAAACAGGATCGGCCCCAGGACAGAGCCCTGGGGGACCCCACTTGTCACTGGCCACCATCCCAATGATTCCCCGCTAATGGTTACCTTCTGCTTACGGTCAGTCAACCATGCCAATCCACCAGACAGTGCTTTGGTGTATCCCAAAACTCCTCAGTTTCTCCACCAGGATATCATGGGGCACTTTGTCAAAGGCCTTGCTGAAATCCAGGTATACCACATCCACTGCATCCCCTCCATCTAGCCATCTCGAAACCTTCTCATAGAATTCCACAAGGTTTGTCTGGCAGGATCTGTTTTTGCGGAAGCCGTGTTGTGTGGCTGTCAGCCTCCCTTCCCTATCTAGCATCACTAGATCTCTCTCTATTATGAGCCTTTCCATTGTTTTTCCTGCAATGGACGTAAGGCTAACCGGTCTATAATTCCCCATGTCCTTTCTACTACCCTTTTTGAAAATTGGGACCACTGATGCCACCCTCCAGTCCTCTGGAACTTCACCCGTTCTCCACGAGGTCTCAAAAATGGAGGCCAGTGGGTGTGAGAGAACCCCTGCCAACTCTCTAAGTACTCTCGGGTGTAACCCGTCAGGGCCTGGCGCCTTTGTAATGTCCAATGCCCTGAGGAGCCCCTTGACTTCAAGGGGGGTGACTCTAATCAGTGCCCCTAAGTCCCCAGCCTCATCTAATCTCCTATGCGGATATCCCCTATCCTGCTTTGGGGAGAACACAGAGGTAAAATAGTCATTTAGCATCTGTGCCTGTTCCCTCATATCAGTCACTGGATCTCCTTCCTCCTTATTTAGTGGTCCCACCACTTGTCTCCCCTTCCTCTTCCTATTTACATGCTGAAAGAAGCCCTTTTTGTTGCTCTTGATATTCTTGGCAAGTCTCAGCTCGTAATCAGCCTTAGCCTTGTGAAGAATCCTTCTGCAATGGGCCTCCTCCTCCCGGTATACTGTTCTGTCTATTTCCCCCAGTACCCATTTCCTACGGAGGTTCCTCTTTCATCTAATCCCTCTAGCCACCTCCTTTCGCATCCATGGTGGCACTCTCCTCCGCCTCCCCACCTTACTGACTAGAGGTATCGTCAAGGCTTGCACCTCCAAAACCTCCCTTTTGAGTGCTATCCACCCCTCCTCAACTCGCTTACCTTCCAGTAACCTATCCCAGGAGACTTTCCCCAGTCTGGCCTTCAGTTGGGCAAAGTTGGCCCTCTTGAAGTCCCAGCTTCTAGTGCTCGACCTGCTGCATGTTCCCAGTCCCCTGATCTCAAAGCAAAGGATGGAGTGATCACTCGCATCCAGAGCTCCCCTAATCTGTACTTCATCTATCAGCTCCTCCCTATTGGTCAAGACCAAGTCAAGGATGTTTCCCCCCCCTCGTCGCCTCTTGGACCTACTGTGTGAAAAACCCTCCCTCTATAGCTTCTAGGAAGTGACGTGACCTGGCTGTCACCACTGAGTGAGTCTCCCAAGTAATATCCGGGAGATTGAAATCTCCCAGAATTACTGTGTCTCTCGCCAGGTATCCTTAGAATCTGGTCTGTCAGGACATCATCCAGGGTCTCAAGTTGACCTGGAGGGTGATAACATACCCCCACTGTCAGGTCTCTTTCCCTGTCAAAACCCCTAAGTTTCACCCAGACTGCCTCTACCAAATCCCCATCTGTGCTGCATTCTATCTCACTGCATCCTATCCCTTCCCTGACGTATAAAGCCACGCCCCCACCTCTCTTTCCCTTCCTGTCATTTCTAAAAAGGTGATACCCTTCTATGTTCACGTTCCAGACTTGCCTTTCATCCCGCCAAGTTTCTGTGATTCCCACCAGATCATACCCTCCTATTTCCAGGAGAGCTTCAAGCTCTTCCTGCTTATTACCCATGCTCCTAGCATTGGTGTACATGCACCTCAACTCCTTCCCACAGCTTCCTTTCCTTGGAGTTCCCAGCTTCCTTCTTCCTCCCATCCTCCCTGGTACCTGGCCCCTCTCTGTAGGAGTCCTGTCAGTCCCTGCAGTATCTCTAAAACCCTGCTCCCAGAGCCCTGATCCTCCCCCCACACTTGTCCAGTGCAGACATGTTACTGGGGGGTCTGACCCCCCCCCAGCTCAGTTTAAAGTCTTCCGGATGAAGCTCGCTAGAGCATCTCCAAAGGACCTTTCCCCCATCCTCGTGAGGTGTAATCCATCCCTTGCCAGAAGTCCATTGGCAAGAAAACGAGTGCCGTGGTTGAGGAACCCGAAGTGTTCCTTCTGGCACCACACCCTAAGCCAGTCGTTCACCTCGGAGGCCCTCCTGTCCCTTCCTGGCCCAAATCCTCTGACAGGTAAGATTGACGAGAAGGCCACTTGGGCCTTCAGCTCCCTGAGTTTCTTCCCAAAGGCCTCAAAGTCCTTGATGGTCCCAACCACACCCTGCCTGGCCACATCATTTGTGCCCACATGGATCACCAGGAGTGGCTGGTGACCCCCGGAGTGAACAAGATGCTCCACTCTGTCCTTCACATGCCGAATGCGTGTGCCCGGCAGGCAGCAAACCTCCCTTGTCTCCAGGTTGGGGCGGCACACCGCTGCCTCAGTGCCCATCAGCAGGGAGTCCCCAACAACAATCACCCGCCGCCGTACCTTCCCGATGCTGGTGGGCAGCTGTGCCCTGGCCCTCGCCTCTCCCGCAGTGGTCCCCTTGCCGCCTGATGTCCCAGGCTGTGTTGCCTGCTGGTCCTCCGAGGCCTCATCAGCCCCAGCCTCCCCAAGTGGAGAGAACCTGTTTCCCAGCTCCAGATTGGTGCCAGGAGGAGGCCATGCTGGCCTCCTCCTCCTGTGGGTGACATACCTCCATGTCTCCGCAGCTGCTCCTCCCATGGCCTCTCCCTCAACCCTCTGTCCAGAGGGGGGCTGCTCCTGGGGGGCCTGGAGAGCTTTCTCGGCCCTCAGGCACCTCACCTCCTCTTCTAGCAGTGTCACCATCTTGCACCGAGGGCAAGTGTATCCCTGCCTCTCCTGGGGGAGAAGGGCGAACATGTCACAGCTGTCGCAGCAGACAGCAACACCCGTGACTCCTGCCAAGGCCATCTCCTGGTCTGCCATCGGGATCCCTTCCGAGACCTTACCTTGGTCCCCTGACTTGTTTCTCCGGCAGTTCCTCTCACTCGCCCAGTTCTCCCAGACGAAAACCCACTCGCACACACACACAAGGATAAAATAAACTTAAATTTGGAAGAAAAACAAAGCACAGCACAGCACAGCACAAACAAAACAATCAAACCTCTGAGTCTCAGGGAAGGGAGTCTCCGGACAGCCCAGGCCGCAGCTAAGGGACGACACCCCACCCCTCTGCTTCCTCCTGGCCCCTCTAGTCTCTCTGGCCCCGCCCCCTTCCTCTCCGCTGCTCCTGGCCTGCTGCTTCGCTGCCCAGCTCCTACCTTGCCTTCGCCAGTCCCCTGGCCACCCAGCACTCTCTCCCAGCCTGTGCCTCTGCTGCTCTGCCAAGAGACCAGAGCCAAAATAATTATGAATCAACCAAATAGCAAACCTGTCTATTTTCTAGATTTTTACTTTAAAATGCTGTTTTACCTAATTTAATAACCCTCACTTCCAGAAATGTAGCCTTCAAGTAAGTGAACTTGCTTAATATCGCTGTACAGATTAAACAGATGCTTCTTGTCTTTGCGCATAGTTCCACAGCACTGAATCATGTGGGCTGCATCAGCGATAGGTATTGGCTTACACTTTTAAGCTGTAAAGCCTAGGTTTGCAAATCAAAGTACTTTATCAGGGACCTACAGGTTTTGGCTGGCTTTAGTGGCAAAGTCAAAATTTGTAATCACATCCTCTTCCGTCGCTCCAGATTCCACACAGAGAAGAAACATAAGATCAGGGACCATTCCTGCTTCCTTCCTCCAGCTCCAAGTTTGGAACTTGTGAGCAGGCACAAGTAAGGTCCACCTCGTTCTCCCAGGCTTTGGAGAAGCTTAGAAGACAATCTGAAGGGACAATCACCTCCACCTCCCCACTAGCTTTAATATGGAAAGGAAGGGGAGATTTTCTTGATATTTTGGTAGAGGAAAATGCAATACTCACCAGGGTGAACAAAGCAGCACACCGCTGAACTATAGTTAGGCTTCTAAAGTAGGCCTGATTAGTATGAAATTGAAAATTAAACATTTTATTCAGAGATGCTTAATGATTTAAGACCTATCCTGAAAAATCAAAATGCTTAAATGATAAGCATAGGAACCAACCACATTAACTACTCCTCTGTAGTTACATGAAAGGGTTCAATGAAGAAGAAAGAGAGAGGAGGGCAAGAGGTTTGAAGACAAAATGTCATGATTTATAACCAAGTGTCATGCTTTATGACCAACTCTTGTTTGCCTCTTAGAAAGGTCAAGACCTAAGCAATGGCAGCAGTAGAAAGCCTTCTGCTACACTACACTGGCAGCCAGAGACATGAACAAACAGCTTCCTTTCCTTAGAGTAATAACATCCCTTTGCAGAGTTTGAAGTTTTGTTTTTTCTGTACAATGAATCAGCCCTTAGGGCCACAGCAAACAAGATGGTAGCAGACATGTTTGTCCAAATTCAAATCTCCTTCAGTCATCTAAAACTTTAGGTTGGCAGAAAAATACCACATTTTACAACAAACTCTCCCTAAAATGAACATCAGAACTTGGCCTAGGAAAAAAGCTATGTGGGAAGAAGTTCTGCATCCCTCCACCCACATGACCTTTTGGTTCTAAAAATCTGACCTTCCCAGGCACCCTTGTCTGCACTTTATATGATTGGTTTTTTTTTTTAAACTGATGTATGGCTATTGCTTTTTTGTTTGACCTTAAGCCTGGAACCACTACAAATATGCTTTCTGAGAAGGAACTCTGGAAAGACATTACTAAACATGATATGCTAACAAAACACTTTATGCAACTGTTAAGCACTAAAAAGCTTTGAAATGAAGGATTAATGCAATTGGAAAAATAAAAATTAATCTATTCAAGAAAATGCTTGTTTCTTTCAATCAATATAGTAAATCACTTTTCATGGAATTACATGTACAGATTAGAATTCTATAGCTTCTGATTTCAGTCCTTAATAAAACATGTAAGCTTTCCTAGTACATGGTTGAGTAACTTCCTCTCAAAACAGAATTGTACTGACCTGCATGTTACGCTAAGTGCAATCTCAGTTTTCCTTCCCTGAAGAAAAACCTCTCCTGTTTGCAAAAATAAATGATTGTAAAATAACATAGTGTAAGCGGACAAACTTAATCAGGATTTTACGGTGGGCTACTCCCCAAGGTTACAGTCCGGAGCACTATGTTCTTGATTCCACAAAGAAGATTTCAGATTGCTTCCCTCCTTGCCCCAAACATTCTTCCTGTGCTGCATGTCAAACTGCTTCAGAAACACAGCATCAAAAGCTGTTTGCAGAGCAGCATGGGGAACTGCTTGTTGTTGTCAGTCGCAAAGTGTGTCTGATCCATCGCTACCCCATGGACAACATTCCTCCATGCTCTCTTGTCCTCCACCATCCCGCAGAGTCCACTTAAGCTCACACCGACTGCTTCAGTGACTCCATCTAGCCACCTCATCCTCTGCTGTCCCCTTCTTCTTTTGCCATCTATTGTTCCCAGCATTAGACTCTTCTCCAGGAAGTCCTTCTTTCTCATTAGGTGGCCAAAGTATTTGAGTTTCATCTTCAGTATCTGGCCTTCTAAAGAGCAGTCAGGGTTGATCTCCTCTAGGACTGACCAGTTTGATGGCCTAGAGGTCCAAGGGACTCGCAGGAGTCTCCTCCAGCACCACAATTCAAAGGCCTCAATTCTTCGGTGCTCAGTCTTCCTTATGGTCCAACTGCTACTCAAAGTCAAAAGTCCAAATGAACATGCCTAAAGGAGCTCTTTGGAATGTAGACAAAGAATATAATGACAGAAAGCAAAACATGAAACTTCTTCCTCATGGCCATCTACTGCCTACCCCCCCTTTAATAAACATAGTGTATTAAAACAATAATTTCCAAGGCCTATTTAAGCTGACAATGTATAACCTTATTGCCCCAGAGTAGTCATCAGTCACCATGGTCTAATACGTATATGTGCATGTATACAGCTATGTCATGCTTATTATGTTTTACTTTTCATTATCAGTCTTCTTACAAGCCTGTTACCAAGCAGAAAGAGAAGATATTCTTTAAATAAATAAAACAATAGCAAACATTATGTGCAGTACTGATACTAGAAAAATTTCCTAGTATTGCTGTACTTTGAAGTATAATACATTCAGCTTTTATATCCACTCATTTAGTGAAAATCCCTTTATAGTCTTCTCTTTCTAACAGTTATGCCTGCAGCACTAACACTCACTCCAAGGATATTATCAGTGTTTTTAAATGCAGTGTGGTATTTAGCATGTCACTCCTTCCTCCAATGCCCACCCACAGAGATGCCAGGGCTCCCCCCTTTCCTATCTCTGCCTCAAGACTAAAACAACCAAGCAGATTCTCTCCCATCTCCACATACAGGAAAGTTGTTTTGCAAAGCTGCATTTTCAAACCAGCTTTTTCAAAACTGATTTCTTACACCAAACCCAGGAAAAAAGATTAAAGGAAACTCTTTTGCTTTATGTGCAACCAACAAGGATTTTTCAAAACACATATGCAGAATGTTAATTTCAAAACTTATAATTTTGTGAGAACTGTTGTACACCAGCTAGAAGTACTGAATATACAATACCTCCAAGTTAAGTTCTCAGTGTGACAAAAGATCAGACTGATCCAGCCCTTAGTCTAACAAATATCTATGCAGCAGAAATATAATGCAGATAAGGGAAAATCTAGGAAATACCTCTATTTGTTTAACATTAGTAGCCACACAAATTACTTGCTTTCCATGGGAAACTGAAATACCAAATAACCACTTTGCAACTGGGACACATTCCCCAATTTTCTTTTTTTTCCAGTGAGCTCTCTTGGAGGGAGCTCAAGGCATAAAACTTGCCTAGAGCAAGTTTCGCTTTTTTCATCCTAACATACCTCACATGGGTTGTATGCAGTGGAAATAGAATATGCTTATATTGGTAATGCACTTCCTTGGGGGAAAGTGAGATACATATTAGATAGATGAGAGGGCTTCTTCCTGAACAAAGTAGGTTGCTAAATGCCTTCTCACTTTAAGTCTAGGGCAAGAATGGGCAGCTTGTAGCCCTATGGAAATGTGGCCTACAATACTAGTCAGCCCTAGCCAGCAATGAACACTAAAAAAATAGATCAAAACATCTGGAATTACCCACTCCTTATGTAAGATGAGTAGAAGTGGGGAGATATGAACAATCCAACATGATTTAAACTACTCTGAGACAGCATGCATTTAAAACCCACACAAACACTGTGATTTGCCATCAGCATCATGCCACAAGGTGGCAGAGTCAGAAGATAAACATAGTCTATAAGCCACCTAGACTGGCAATCTGATTCTGCACAGACTAGAAATATGTATAGAAAACTAGGAAAGCTAAACAAATTGGACTAAATACTGGGACAGTTCACAGAATACAAAAGCTCCTCATGGTCCAATTTACATATGAGGAGCTTGCTCACTGCCATTATGAATATGCAACCTCCAACTATTTATTTATTTAAAGTTTTTATATGCCGTCCCCTTGCTATATAGCCTCGGGATGGCTCACAGAAATAAATAAATACAAAACAAATAACAATTACAATTAAAACCCGGAAACACACTGGCTGCACAATTAAAACCTATAAATATTAAACATTATTAAAATATTGTTTGAATAAAAAGGTCTTGGCCTGGCGCCGAAAAACAAATAACAATGGCACCAGGAGGACCTCTCTGGGGAGCGCATTCCACTAGGGGTTCTCATGTCATCTGAACCCAGCCAGTAAGGGTTAAACAACCCATTAACTTAACCCTATAATGCACCATGGTTAAGTAAGAGTTATTTAGCCTTCAAATAACCTCTACTGTCCAGGTTTGCAACACAATAACCCCCAACAGATCCCATACTGTCTTATCATCCAATCTGGCTGACTTTCAAGACAAAAGTGGGGGAAATAAGCAACATGCCCAAGATTTGGTCTACTACATGCACAGTATAAAAAAGGATGACCTAAAGCAGGGGTCTCAAACTCAACTTACCTGGGGGCCGCAGGAAGTAGAGTCTGGGTGAGGCTGGGCCACATCAAGTATTCCACCACCGCGGTGGTGGTGGGCCGCTCATCCGGAGGCCGGCCCGAGCGCCACCGGCGCTTTGAAGGCCGCAGGGCTCCTCCCCCGTGCCCCGCCCATCCCAGCAATTGGCCCACGGGCCACGAGTTTGAGACCCCTGACCTAAAGCCAATTTACTACGCATGTACTGAAGAGGTGGTAAGTTCCCAGTATTCCAAAAGCTATATGCAATCTTTAAGAGGCCAATAAACTCAGGAGTAACGTCAGTTTCTAAAAGGCAACATTCATTGATTTCTTTAGGTATTACTTTAAACTAAATGGGATTTGCACCAGGAAATTAATTTTGAGGACCAGACTGAAAAGGATTTGCATCCCATTCCACATCAAGAAACCCAATAAACAGGCTTATTTTGAAACAAGATTTCCATTTCTTCATTTCTCCCATTTTTGCTGTTATGAAGGCTGAATGTACCATAATTATGCATAGGAAGTATAAAGAAACTGAACGCTTCACTTAAATAACTCAGTTTAGTGTAAACTTCCCAGCTAATATGAATGTTGAAGTACTATGTAAGGTTGATAACTTATCATTGAGCTGCTGAATTATATTTGTCATTGTTCTTAAAGCAAAACTTCATCTTGTGGATGAGAAACAAAACAATGCCAAGTTGCAAAACTGCACAACTACATGAACTAAGAAAAAAGCAAATATGAAACCATGCAAATGTGCTTAATTTACATAGGCTGGAGACACAACACAGTCTCATCTGGCACAAGACAGCTTACTTACTATTTGTCTATACAGTGCAGTATTGCCTATTTTGATTGGCTGATTGGCTTTGATTGGCTGCTCAGGGATTCTATCACCGGATCCCTTTTAACTGAGATTCCACAGACTGTTCAGCCACTGAGCTTTGGCCTTCCCACAGAATCATTTACTCTGGTGCAAAATTCTAATCTATACTAATGAGTGCACACTGCCCCCATGACATTCTACTGTCCTTTTATGACACATGACAAATGTAGTTGTGCATTTATTTCATTAAGGTTTTCTGATATAAGCCATTCTGCTTCCTTAAAGGTCAGCTATCTTGCCTGTTGTCCTTGGCTTGCATAATTCATGTACTGAAGGCAGAACACACCTAGCAACCTCATAAAGGAGTCATAACTCTAGGGTTGCGTCAACACCCCCAAGGGCACCCACAGATATCAACTGAAAGCACTTCACAAGTTCGTTTCAGGAAGCTATACAACAGCTCAAAAATAAAATAGGAAGTAATTGACAAACTCTTTGGAAGAATAGTTTCCTGCAGAGAAAGTTAACAACATAAGACAGCTGGGGTGATCAGTAACCACTTCCTCAGCATGGAGCATGATTAAGGGGTATTCCAAGAGTCTGCGCAGAGATTAGATGCATCAGCATATGAATACAAGCCATCAGATTTCTCTGCTCTAGAAAATTTAAGCAAAAGCACACCTGGAAAAAAAGCCTTCCTCTTCAAGACATGGTCTGCAAATCATCTGCTGCCAATTAAAGCTTGCTTTTTGCCTTAAAGGATGAAGCAGAGCTCCCACTACATAGTTCACTGCAATGTCAGCCTACAGCTGGCTAACAGGAAGCATTCTGAAAGGAACACAGATGTCTCTGTTCAGTTTGCCATTTGCATGGTGTGTGTGTGTGTGTGAGAGAGAGAGATTGAGACTGAGATTTTAATGGATTTGCATCTCTCTCAATGTTTGCCCACTAAAGTCACAAACCAACTGTCATACCAATACAAGCCCCATCAAAATTAACTGGAGTTCAGTGATACAGTATTTGGTTGCATTCTTAGCAATCAAATAGATTTCCACAAGCAATAACAAGTCTTTGTTCACTGTTTTGCATTTAATCCTATTGCAGTAAAACAACAAATGCTTGTAGTTCTCCAGAAGATTCACTATAATGAAGGCCAGGCCAAAGCTGTTCTAGGCTCCTTGAATACTTTCTGGGCAAGGTTGGGTCAGTCAACAAAAAGCTCCAGTGCCTTACTCTACCATGGCATTTCACCTGAAATTCAACTTTTCTACACTCCCCCACCCATGGAATATATAAACTTTATTATTTTTAATCCATCCAGAGAACACTGATTATTGAGTGGATTAAAAATATCACAAGTGCAGAAGAACATGAAATAAAATGCAACATTCAAAATTATGTTTCAAAAACAAAAGTTGTATACCTGGTAGCAGTAACTAATGAAAATGTCCGAAAAGGAAAGACATAGATGAGTTTACAGAATTAGGTAGTATGTTCCTTAAAGGCTGACTCTAACTAGAAAGTTTATTACTTCTCACCATGGCCAACCAAGACAAGGGCTCAGAAACGTTGCTTTCTATTTTGTACTTTGTTTCCTTTTCAATCAAGGAGCATAAGACAGTGACTGACTAGTCCTGCCCTGCCTTTAAAGAACCCTTCTACAAATCCAAATCTGCTTATCAGGGGGAAAATATCAAAACCACAAACCTGTAACAGTCTTGGGAAGGCTGCCAATTTGAGCAGAGATATGATGGAGATGCGATCATTTGCATTAGTCCATGAGCAATCAGTGCTTGTCAGGAGTAAGAAGGCAAAGGGCTAACTGCACTGGTGTTCTCAATTTCACTTAAGAGGAAAGGTGACAGTGTTTAGATATATTCTATTTCCCATCCAGGATGAAACTCAAGGCAGCATACACAGGGACTCCAGGAAGGTCTCACGCACTTTTAAGACCTTGCTCCAGGACTAGAACTACTAACGACTTGCAAGGTACAGCCAGATCCCAATAACTTGCAAATGTTACTAGTATGCAGTGGCTGTCATCACCATTATCATCATCACCTAGGATACTGCACTTGCAAACAGCAATATTCTCCATGCTGACCACTCATTTCCTGATGCAGAAAGATCTAGAAAATACAGGGAAGGCTGTCTTTCCAAACAACAATTATTTACTCCATGTTAATATCAGCAATAGCATCGTTTGCTGCTGTAAAGTTTGCACCACCATCACAAATAGTAAATACACTAAAGCTAGTAGGAAGATTAAGATGGTTTGAGCAGCAGAAAGTCCATATTGCACTCAACACTTGGAAATTATTTAAGCACATCTATAAAATTTTCCATTTTGGTTTTTTTTTTTTTTTGATTCAGTAAGCAATCAGAACATTTTTTAAGGTTTAAAGAGAAAAATGTTGCCAACAATGTTTTTGTAAATGTGCAACACAGATTAACTTACTCAGCAAATGCTAGATCTGTATGTCACATATATTTCAAGCTAAGAACAACCAGAGAAATGAATCTATTTCATATCCACTTACACGGGACAACACTGTTTTTGTAAAGAACGTGCTACCCAACAATTTCTTTCCAACAATATAGAACATAAGAAGAGCCATGCTGGATAGAGCAAATGTTGATCCAGTCCAGCTTTTTGAACACACAGTGGCCAAGCAGCTGCCCAAGGGAAACCCACAAACAAGACATGAGTTCAAAAGCACTCTTTCTCCCATGTTCCCAAGCAACTGCTGCACACAGGCATACTGCCTTTGTTATAGTAAGTAGCACACAGTTACAAGGACTAGGAGCCCATGATAGCTATACCCTCCATGAATGTATCCAGTTCCCTTTGACAGCCATCCAAACAAGTGGGCATCAGTGCATCCTATAACTCCTTTTTATCTATGCTGAATCTACCACTTTATCATTCATGGGATGACCCTGGGTTCTAGTATTATAAAAGTGGGAGAAACATGTCTCCCTATTCATTTTTCTCCACACTGTGCACAATGGCAAAACTAGCTGCACACTTATTAATAAACCACTGACCTTCTCTTTCAAGCAACCTATAGAAGCAACAGTGAACCACATGCTAGATTTCCCAGTGGTTGCTTAACACAAAACAACCACTGCTAAAATGTGAATCCTAGCATAAATCGAAATAGTAAACCAATTGTAAAGTATTGGTGTAAAGGCATCAGTTAAGTTTCAACTGCTACGAAGTCCTAATAATTTAAGACCTCCACATAATAAACCACTTCTCCGCTTGCTCAGAGTAGCCTCTTCCCAATCAAGAATAAAGGCCTCTGCAGCTGGAAAGATCCATATAAGCAGCTGTCATAGTATCCCACTGCATTAAGGAAGCTGCAGACATTTTTCTTTCACTTTCTCATTAAGCAAAGAGAAATGAGACATAGAATTACGCACACAGGCCTGTTGCAACACTATGTGATGTTAAAGAACACTGAGTCTGGCGGCTGATTGTTAGCAGAAGTCCACACAGCTCCAAACTGGAATTGGCACTGGAACAGTCTACTGATGGGGAGGGGGGAGGAAGGAGGGAAAAACAAAGGAAGCCCCTGACCGGCATACCTAAAGGGTTGATTTTAAAACTTCAAAATGCTTGCTATACTTTAATGTGAATGAAGAAAAAAAAATTTTTTTCAGCATAGACATGAGGATATAAATATCTTCCATAGAAGAAACATGAGAATGCCATCAGGTGTGTTTCTGTGTTTCAAAAGAAATGTACATCCTACTTTTCAGGTGATTTCAATCTTTTTTTCCTGAAAAAAAACCCAAACTTACAAAGACATGTCTTACCAGTTAGGTAACCCAGGTTACAAAGTAGTAAGAAATAATTATACAAAAATAGAAGGTCTGGTACATCTCCACAACACCAAGAGAATCTATAAGGAGAGTTAATGTTGTTCAGACCTAAGCAGAACTTTCAGAAGTTCTCTGATTCTCTCAAGCTACAGCAGCACCCAAGGAAAAGCAGAAAGAAAAACAACTTATTAAGCTGTTTAAATCTCCCCAGATCAGCATGTGACCCAGCAGGGAGAGGTTCAAAAAAAGTACAGCCTTTATTTTTTCTTCCTAACAACCTGGTTTGTTTCTACTCTTTTTCCCCTTCAAGACACATCCTTCACAGCTAGCAGCTCTTTCAATCATTTACTTTGGATGTCTGCTTGAGAACAAATGATCTTGCTCATGCAGATGAGTTTGCCAGACTTGTGTGTACTTTTCAGTCTCAGGCTTTTTATTGTTCTTACTGAAACCTGACCCTTTGAAATAGATACCAAGAAAAAAAAAGGGGGGGGGGAGAACCTCTCCTTGCAGGAGCAGGGAAAACTTTTTTTGAAGCAATAATAAAACTGTCGAAAATCTGGCCATGATCAAATGCTTTCCCGTTTTCACCAGAACGGGAACTGTTTTAAAAAGCAGCTACAAAAAAGGTCCATTTTTCTCATTTTCTTTATGGAAAAGTTTGTATTGTTTAAAAGAAGTTAGCAGGCTTCCCAAGAAGTTTAAAGGCTAGATGGCAAATCATGTATATTTGATTTGATTTAAATATGAAGACTGCAACTCAGGTGGAAATAAATCCAACTAAAATCACATGAAAACAGGAAGATGCCTTAGACTGAATCAGCCTATTAGTCATTCTAGCTCAGTAATGTCTACATTAACTGGCAGCAATTTTGAGGGGTTTCAGGCAGGGGCATTTCCCAGGAGACCCTGAAGACTGAACATTGGAACTTCAGCTTAAGAGGCATGTGCAGAATCAAAGTCCTTGCCCATAGATCTGAAGTTTTAAATAGTTATCTTCCACCTTTCTGCCCAACAGATTTCCAAGAACTTGGAAAACCAACATCTTTTTTTAAAGGCAACAATGACTGGTGGATGCTCTGGTGGGAAGATGTTGTAAGATGCCTGTGTTATTCTAAATACATCTGGAATTAGCAGATATGCATATGCTATATCCAAGTTCCTACCTATCCTATGGACCAACTTTTCCCCCAAAAGCTATTCTTCACTGCTTAAATACTTGGGGGAAAATGTTGCATTTTTACAAAGAGCTTGCAAAGCAAGCCAGTATTATTCCCATAACATGAGCTGGGTGATACAGGTGAACTTGGGATCCCTACCTCATAGCTCACTATGCTCGCCTATGAGATGGCCTGGTCATTACAATAAGCCATGGGCTATTGTCATGGAAAGGAACAGCAGGGAGCCTTGGGCTCACATAGTCACCCTTTCCTTCCCTGTTCTATAGATTACAAACTTTCACTTCTGCGTCCTTGATTTTTACTGGCAGTTAACTCTGTTGGCCAAACTGAACAAACCTTGATTGATCTTAAATACTATTTGAGAGCATGGGACTTCAAAGCAATCCGATTAAGCCAGAGTTTTCCCTAAATGGAAAAATGACAAAACTGAGGCTGTCATAATTTGGCTTCATCAAAAGACTCACAGGAAAAGACCATCATGCTAGGGAAAGTCAAAGACAGAAGAAAAGGAACATTAAGTATGAGATGGACTGCCTGCATAAAGCAAGTCACAACCTTGAAATTACAAGAGTTCAGCAGGGCTATCATGGATAGGACCTACTGGAGGGCTTTCATTCATAGGATCACCAGAAGTCAGAGATGACCTAATGACACAGAACAAGCAGTTTCAAAGCGTGGGCAACAAAGTGATATGCAAAATGGCTCTGTCTTGTTTAAGGATGAGTTTAGACAATAGTGTACAATTCCCCACAAAAATATGCTGACAAAAATGAGTGTGTACATGCTACCATTTTCTCAGTGTATTGTAACCTGATTGGGTTGCAAAAACTGAGTACTTCTCAGCACCGATGTGGATATTCTGGAAAGTGTTAATTGGAACAATTTTCCAGATTTAAGCTAATCCAAGTAGGATTAGCTTGAAAGCAAAATTTCCACTTTTCAATGTTCTGATGTCCTGAGAGATCTAATTTAGCATTTTTATTATGCTTGTAATTAGTAAATAAAGCTTTAACAACTACTCCTTTTTATCTTTTTGCCCCACTACGCATGCCCTAAATATTTAAGAAAAAAATTAAAGCACTCTCAATATGTTTCAAATGTTCTATTAAGTAGATTTCTTATTGGACTATTGTAAATTTTTTAAAGAACAGCATGCACTTCATTTACACTGTTTAAATTTAAGAAAGAATTGAAGGTGTTGAAAATTGTTGACAAACTAATTAATTTTACCATTCCAAAGTTCAACTCTCTCCCATTAAGGTTGTTTGGGGCACCTGTACTTTTGCTATCACTATTTATTAGTTCTATTCGTTTTTATACCTTTATGTATTTTAACAAGTATGAATTCTCTCATATACATGCTAAGGATAATCACAACCCCCCCCCCCCCAAATTAATTACAACTTTGAAATTGTCAAGCTTTTTTAAAACTGTATTTGAAATAGCCATTCATTCATTTTTACCAATAGACTTAAGAAAGGGGAGATATTCCACAGAAAAATAAAATACTGGGAATTTTCTACCCCATACCACTGCTGCCTGGTGAAATTTAGGAGCACTTAACTCTCTCTGAATCAGTGGAACTGTAATATCTCATAGATTCTATTCATTATTTGCTTCTACTGTGCACACAATGGACATAGATTAAACTGCATTACACCAAGTCAAAGCATTAGCCCATCCAGTCTTTTGTTTTTCCTGACTGAAAATAGCTCTCCGGGATCCTAGGCAGAGAGCTTGCCCATCACCTGCTACTTGATTGTATTAAATGGAGAAGACAAGAATCAAACCAGGGGCCTTCTACATGCAAAGCATTGAGATACTACCTATCTCCCTATAACATGTGAATCAAGTGAGGCTGTGCAAGTCTTGGATCAGTGACTAGACTTGGTGATGGGTTGAATGAGGGCCAATACACTGAAGCCGAATTGGCTAGGGCTAGGTAGAAGCCCTGTAAGCAAGTGGTCCCCAAATCCAGGAGACAGGTTCATTATCTGTTTTAGATGGGGTTACACCTCTTTTGAAAGGAGGTATTCCTACAGGGTACTCCTGTTCCTGTAGCCCATGGCAGCTTGGAGTGCCTTTTCCAGTTTCTCTGCCTCATGCTTCTTCTAGAAAAGGATCACTTGGCTGCAGTGATACAGACATTAGCAAGACTGGATTAATGCAATGCGTTATGTGGGGCTGTCCGTAAGGCTAGTCCAGAAGCTGAAGCTAGTGTAGCATGCTGCAGCAGCTTGGTTGTTGCCAGAAAGTGCCCTTACTCAGCATCTTCTGTTGAATAAGCTGCACTGGCTGCTTATTTACTACCAGGCCAGGTCCCAGGTTTTGCTTGTACCCTGGAACCAGGACACCTGAGAGGGATACTTCTCCCTTATAAACCTGCCCAATCAGTGAGGCTATCGGATGGTGCACTCCTCATGGTTCTGCATGCACATGGCCTGATTTGGAGTTCACTCAGAAAAGACTGTCAGTATGGCGGCCTACTTTCCATGGAACCCCTGACTCTGGAGGCCAAATAGGCACCAACATTGTTGTTTTCAGCATCAAGAAGTCTTCACTGAATGACCAGCCACAGTTTTTATTGTTTTTAAAAGCAACAAATTTTAATATGGTGCTTTGTAACAATCTTTTGTTATTCACCACTCTGGAACCTGTTTAGATATAGGGTGGTTATATAACTGCTATAAATAAAAATATCAACAACTGTAATAAACTGAATGGCCCTGTGTTAACTTTGCTTGGCTAAGTTTTCTGAACAGCCCAGAACTGTTTCAATTTCATTTTGAAGTGTGGCATTCATTGCTGACTATTTTAGTGCAAACTAAACCACTTTAAACTAGTTGAAAATGCATTCAAAGGTCTGCTTACTGTAACAGGACAGACTGGTTGCCTTTCTCCTTTGAATGCTTCTACCTGAAAACAATTTCCCTGAAGTAAAAATAGTCTTGGTGATTCAAATAACAACACAAGTATACAGAGACAGGGTGATATAATGGTTGAAGTTGGTCTGGATGGGGAGAAAAGCATTTAAATGACCATTCTCCCATGAAACTCACTGGAACCCTTTGGCTCAGTCACTCTCTCTCTAGAATACCCTCAGGGGTATTGTGAAGATTAAAAAAGGGACAGTACAAGGAGATTAGAAGAGGAAAAACAGTAGTGGAACACCAGAAACACTTAAACAAGCCTATTTGTTTTATTCCAAGCCAACTAGATATAGGGGCAGTTTACCTGCATCAACAAGCCACCATTTTTAAAATTACCCATGGTATTTGCCACTGCAGCCATGCAAGACACTGTGATGGTGTGCTGTGTCTTGTCACGGCATGTGAACTCAGCCCACCATGTGTTGTTGGCATGGTTAACAAACCATCTACAACTCTAACATTTTAGGGTTGTGGGTGGTTTATGGATCATGCCAACAACCCAGCCTAGCCAGCTTCACAGACAGCAAACCTTACAGCAGTACACCTTTTTAAAATGTTGGTTGGTGCAAAGCAACAAGCCCTGTGGGTAAGTTAACCCGCAGTGGCTTGACCTTACATGAAACTAGGTAATCTATCTGCTCAACATTTGTCTTAAACAAGCAGAGATGGGACACTACTGCCCACCAGCAATTTGTTAGAGTGCTTTCCCTGCAGATTGACATGTGGATGAGCCAATTCTCTCTGTCTTTGATGGACATTCTTTTAAGGACAATTACCTTCTACCTTAGAAAACTCTATAGCATAGAAGCAAAAGAATCCCCAATGAATCGTCTCTCTCTGCTGGCATAAGCAAACAATTGTCTAAAGGAGTGGTGTGGTGAATAGGGGTGTCTTAGTTATTAGTAATCCTACACTCAGGACAATTGGTAGGTATTATAAAAATACAGAGGTTTTATCACTGAGAGTTAAGCAAAGCTACAGCCCCTACGCATGTGTATTTCTATCCATTAAAGATGCATTAAAACGTGGCTTCAACTGTTTTTATGATAACGTAGTTTCTCTGCCTTGAGTGACAGGATTTCTATCATGAACTGTGACCATTGCAAGTACACCAGCACAAAACAGTTTGGAACATCGACAGCCAGCCATTATTAATTACACTGAGCTTTAGAACAGTATATTCTCTCTCCATTGCATGTCACAGATGTTTCACATTACATCCAACTCTTAACAAGACTGGTTAAGGGTACTCCCAAAGTCTGCATTTTCACCGCACAGCCTTCTCCACAAACCATGTTTAGTGGTTACATTTGCGCTGACCACCAGTTTAGGCAGAGTAGTCCTTCCTAGTTTTTGCTCATTGAATTAATCATATTAGATTAGGCCAGAGCTAGGTAGAATGCTTGTACCAGACTAGCCAGATTTAATGGAACTTTCAGGCTCCATATCTTTGAGGTCCCATTCAGTCATATGATTTTATAGGCATAGAAGGGATGTATCACATACCTGCAATCAAATAGGTTCAAAAGCAGGAATGGGCAAACAAAGCCTATGCACTCTTGTTCACATTTAGAGAAGCATGGCTTTAAAAAGTATTGCTATAATACAGAATGAAATTTAAAAAGTGGTGTCAAAAAGTTGAAGATCAGAAACCAAGGAATAATCTGCTTCCTAACTCATGATCCTACAACCACACAACCTATCCTAATGCTAAAGCTCTGTAAATACATGAAATTGCCTTACACAGCCTAACACTACTAGTACTGGCTGGCTGTGCATCAGACAACAAAGAGTAGTAGTGACAGGCACTCTTTCCCATCATGCTACACAAGATGCTTTTTGATGGAGACTGAAAGTGTGGCCTTCTGATTATGGATTCAACAACTGAGCATCAGGTCCATATAACATCACGAGTATTCCAAACCATGAGTGGGTTCATAAGTGATATGCAAATTGCTTAACACACATTCAGTTTATACCATTCTCTGCTAGCTGATTCTTTACCTGATAGTAATTTTCAACATGATCTGCACTGCTGAACAAGGACAATATTGAAGGCATGGTTTTATATGAGCTAGTTAAGCACAAGATGTAAACTCTGCCAGAGAAAAATTTACAGCCCCAAGATTTGTCACCACCACCACTTCCCCTTCCTTGGTTAAATGTACTTACTTCAAAAAATATCTCTGGCCAGACGGTGTCTTTGCCATCTCCCAACCTGGTGGCAGGGGCACATCATCAGGGATTTCAAAAGATGACTGACGGAGATGCTGAGAAGAAGGTGTAGCTCCAGGAACAACACCGGAAGGGGTAAGTGCCCCTGGAGAAACTGTTCCCAACTGCAGCGAGGCTGGAGAGGAGTGAGCACGGACATGCTGAGGAGTCAGGGCTCCTGCTGTCCCTGCATCTGTGCTGGCCTGCAAAGGATTAAGCAATTCCTTAAGATGTAGCGAGATACTCACCGCATGTTAAATAACCACCCCTCTTCAACCTGAGAATGGTGAAAACCTGAATCACTGCTGCTCTCAACCGAAGTGAGTATTAGACTGGTATCGCATTAACAAAGAATTTAATGTTAGTTAAAAATAAGGGTTTTTTTCAAATCCATGTTTATGTGCAGGATTGCAACTGGCCTAATTTTTTTAAAGCAGCAATTCTTCTATGTGAATATGTATCTTAAAAGCTTTCAGGCAACCCTAGTTTTTTTTCCAGTTCCAAGTACAGGTTCTGACTCCTCCTTCCTCTCCCGCTGCTTTCCCTTCCTTTGTCCCACAACTTTATCAAGGACTTCAGAGGCAGCTGTGAAAGCTATTTAAATAGTATTACAAAACGGGACAAATGAGGTCCACATTGCAAACTGTAATACATGTCTGGGTTTGCTGAAATGTGTTCCAGATGACAAAAGATTTGTGGGGCGGGGGAGGAAAAGAAAGCAAGGCATGATTTAAAGCAGGGCAGGGCAGATAACTGTTTTACAAACTTTCCTCTTGTTACTGTATCTCTGAAGCAGAAATTACAAACACTGCCATTTTAGAATCTAGCAGGAAATGTGGTCCCCACACCCCTTTCAGGACAAAATAGCTTTCTACTGTAAACTGTACACTACTCCTTTTCCTAATCAAAAAGATTACTGAAGCCAATGTATTGAAATATTCCCTGCTCATGCCACCTTCCAGGAAATGTCCTGAAGGCAATAAAGGGAAACCTAACAACAATTTCACAAAAGCCCTTGGAAGAATGGCTTTCCTACTTTAAAACTAGGAGGAAAAGTCAGCAACAATACTAAGATTTAGCCTTCTGTGAATGGAAAGACGGCTTGTGTCCATGAAAGTGTCTTCGAACTAGCAGTGAGCTCTACTAACAGAGATGGGGATACAATTTTTAACCAGTTAATCTTTCCCTGTACCATTTTCATACTGTTCTGGTGGGGCTGCTAACCTACTGGAATAGATTGGGGGTGGGCCTACAAGGGGAACTAGTGAATTCTCTCCCCCTTCAAATAGTGGAGATCTTTTAGGATCAAAAATTTGTCTGAGAACAGAACAGTGCAATCAAATTCCCAATCAGTTCAGCAGTCCTTGTTCGCACTTAACCACAATCCAGATTATATTACCGATATTTATGGTTTCAAGTAGGTTACTTTCTAGATGTAGTAACCTACTTAAAGGCAGCACATACAAATCTAGTCAGTTTTCTGAAAAGCCAGTTTCGTAAAGGAGAAAAAAACCCACACAGGCATGTGGCAACAGGGAAGTTAGTAAAAAGAACGATGTGTTAAACATGTCATAAGTGCTAGGTTAACTGGATGGGAAAGAGTGATAAATTGAACTGCTTATCACTTGTGTTACAGTGGCCTTCTCAGCACAGAAGCGCTTAACCTAAGAGATGATCTTATCCCTAAGTCTGGGGCTAAAATTTCTAGTTTCCATTAATTTTCTTTTCAGCTTTCAACCTGTATTGTTCCGTAACAGGAGGCTTAGCACCATTGTGCAGCACACCAGTGTCCTACAGAACTGTTGTGAGGTTAAAGACTCAAGAAAAAAGATATGTTAGTTTCAGTGATCATAGAAGAAAAAGACTGGACAGTAGCAAATTATACCAGCAACAACCAAAACTCCCAAGTATAGTTAAATGTGCGTCTACAGTCCTTCCTCTAGACATTTTGGACTACAACTCTCAGCATTCCTGACCACTGCCCATGCTGAAAGGTCTTATGGGAGCTGAAGTACAAAATTCTGAAGGGCACCACATTGGGGAATGCTGTTTTCTAACATCAAGAGTATTTCTAAGTACAGGACATTTCTGTCATATTAAAGTGTAATTCATTCCATTTTTTCTACATAATATAATTGAATAGAGAAAAGTGTTTCACCATGTTAAGGAGCTCAGACCAGTATACATTGGTTATCCTAAGCAACATCTCAAAATTATTTATTGTTGAGACATGGTGACTTTTGGCTAATCCCTCACTTGAGTTTCATGACAGCTAGGATTCAAAGCCAGCTCTCCACAGTTTAATTCAACATTCTAACCACTGCCACACACCAGCTCCTAAACTCAGGTGAAACTATACAGGAAAAGTGTCAAGTTTTCTCACAAACTTTAGCAGAAACACATTAACAACTGCACAATATACCTTATTGGTTAACCTAAACTCTCAGAAAACATTAGTGATGAAAGCTGCCCACTTGCAACTCAGCGATTAACAGCTTACTCACAGAACAGATACTGACTAGTTTGTACGTATGTTCAGATTGCTTCAAGATCTGAAGAACTCCTCTGTTCACAAAGGTTGCTGAACTTGGGGAAGGAGGAACAGACTCATCCCTCTAAATGTTAAGAAGCAGTGCCAGTTCCCAGTATTATTAAAGTATTAGGCATTAATAATACTAGTATATTATTATTACTACATTGCATTTCTATTGCATCTTTCCCCCACTTTTTGATTGTCTTCTGGTATGTGTACTGATAAAATGTTTTGGAAGTACACCACAGTTTTGATGATAGATGCATAAACATATTCTATGTAAATATATATATTACTAGCAGAACACACACACACACAGAGAGAGGGAGGGAGGGATCAGCACAAGGATGCTTGAACTTCAGTGATAATTTCAGATCAGAAGGTAACACAAAAGCGTCATGGGGGAATTTTCAAAGATAATATCAAGACAAGATGTAGGTAGCTGTACTTGGACCTGAATACAGTGTGTATTTCCTATAGGCAGAGGATCTCCGAGGTCAGTGGCTGGAACTTGGGACACTAGGTCCACCCATATGTACCTACCTGTACTTTAGGATCATCTTCAGAAGTCCTTCTCCAGGAGCCAAAGGATGTAAAGGGGGTGGTGGCCTTTTTGGTAGTGGTGCCTCATTTATGGAATTTCTCCCCAGAGAAATATGCCTGGTGCCAACACTGTACATGTGCCAGCACCAGGCAAAAACTTTATTTCCCCAGCATTTTAAACCATACATTATTAATATCTACAGCCAGGTCTTCATTTTACTTTCTCTTTTGGTTCTCATTTTTATCAGGATTTGGTATTTATTAATTTGTTCAATTATGTTATAAATTGTTTCATTTAGTTTTACTTATTGTTTAAGTGGAAAGGTTTATCAATTGTTAATCTGTTTTTATATATTGTATTATGTTTGGATTTTATGGAGTGTTAACCATTCAGAGAGCCAATACAGCTGAGTGAAATGGGATACAATTTTTAAATAAATAAATAGAGACTGGATTGCATCAGGCAGAAAAATACTGCTGCTTTAACTAGGCCAAGGTCCTAGGCATTTCTACCAGTGCTGCCTGATCTAGACATTTATTACTGAATCACAGAAGTTGATGTTGCACATCCCCTATACTCTTCTGCCCCTGAAGCCAGCTCCAAAGCCCAAGAACATGTAACACAGTTTATTAAGTGATGCTCCAACCTCAGTCTACAAAGCTTCAGTTGACCACCACCCAACCAAAACCAAATTGTTTGAAGGCAATCCCCATCTTGTGTTAATGGACTGTAATGTTTTGAAACACTAAGTTTTTAAATGAACACTCACACAAACACACAGCTTTTGTTCTTTGCACCATGTATGTCTGCACAGCTTTAAATCCCATCATATGTAAATAAGAGCACAGTTCTCTAGTATAATCAGAATATGGAAACTATTTAGGTAAGTATTTTAGCTTTTTCTATGTAGCAAGGGCACACTGATCCTAGAAGTTTTAAATGTTTTCTATACATAGTAATGTTTCTTCCAGATATTGGACCTACATGGAAAGTATGCGATATGTCTGTATTATGTTAAAGTTCAAAGACAGTAAAGCAATAGTCTCTGCTTGTAGCTCTAAGCTTCAAGACTAAGCTTTTTTCATTTTATATCTGACAAGTGAATTAACACTTGGGCTGAAGGCTTGTGGCAACAAGGTTCAAGCTGATTTTTTAAAAAGCCACACATACTGCCATTCCCCTGTTAGAGATGTGCAATAATGGAAAAACTGACATAATTAGAGAAAAATCAGAAGCTGTTATAGAAGAGTCACCCTGTTCTATTTGCTGCATAGATTACATGACAATAACTTCTAGTGGAAAGACTTATTTAACAACACATTTCAATTCTTACATAATGTCTTAGCAGAAAGATGCAACCTCAATTAACTCTTACTTAAGTATTTGCTTAACATCTTATCTGTATCAAGATTTAAATAACCAGGGCCCAGTTCTAAGGGTCTTCTGTTCATGCTTTTGGGTTGCAAACTGTGGCCCTGGCACCCGGAATCAAGTTTAAGAGGCTGTGTACAATTCCTACCATCCCTACCGCAGATGGTACCCAAATGTTAAAAGCACAAAAATGATACCTAAGGTAGTAACCAAGTTCTGGCATCAAGAAGTTGTGCAGAATGCATGCTGGAATGTATGACCATTTTCATTGTGAAGGCACAAGTTTAGCACAACTCTACAACTTAAAAGTTCTTGGCCAATTCCATATCCCTCACACCTTAACAAATCAACCAAGAGTTAATTGTGAAATCAAAGTCTTTTGCTCTTCCAGCTAATTAATTTCCAATACAATTTCAGAGACAATGAACCTCTCTCCTCCAGCAAACACAAGGACTCTTTGACATGACAGTTAAGTATGTTGATGAGGTGAAAATAGGACCTGGAACAGTAGCACAATATCCAAGGTGCCACAGCTTTAATTCTGCATCCAAACTTCAATGAAGTGACAGATTCTCCATACTTTGGGAATAGAAGTAGCCTAGGAATGCCAGAAAACTCATACAAGCAGACAAGAGGGCTAAAGTTCTCCCTACCCTGATATATAACTTCACTACAGAGAGAAGTCAAGGAAGAGCAGGAATTGTCACAAGCATCCTTTATAAACAACTCAGGAAAACTGACAGAATGGAGTAAACCAAGGGTGGAGAAAATGTGCCCTCCAGATATTGGGACTGCAACTCCTATCAGCCTTAGCCAAGACAGTCAGTGGTGAGGGCTGATGGGAGTCGCAGTCCAAAGCATCTGGAGAACCACGTTTCCCGCCCCTGAAGTAGACTCTCTCCCATGACAGAAATTAAAAGGCAGCTCTGAGGAAAAGCAAAATGAGACTACCAGTATTGCTGACCTCCATCAACAGAACCACACATCAAGAGAAGAAATACATGAGATAGAGAATCAAGGCAGGATAAAAGGAAGTTGACCAGAAAGTGTTTAAGGATTTATGAGAGAAAGCAATAAAATAAGAGGAAAAATCAACTACCCCACAAGAAAAGCCGACATGGAAGAAAATGAGGGGGGAAATTTACTTCAGAATGAGGCCTAGAGCATGCATGCTTTCTTATAATTAAGAACTCTGGTGTAAAAGTGGAAGTAACACAGAGGTGTCTACATTTGGCTCCCTTGCTCATCATGTCTCTAAACCCACCTTCCTCCTTGAAACAATAGCACTGTCACCAATGACACCCCATCCTATCCTCACAAAAAACCATGGAAAGAATGGGAAAAGCAGCTGCTTCCTCAAAGTGAGAACCAGAAACGAGGGAAGAATTGCTCCACCCACGCAACCACCAAGGCCAGCCATGCATTCAAGGGTAAAAGGAAAGATTATCTTGCCCTCCAGAGACCCAAAGATGTAAGTGTAGGATTCCATCTTCAACAAGCAAGCAGCAGGTCTGGGGAAGAAAGCAGGATTCTTCATTATCTCTCCTTCTGCCTGCAGAGTGTCAAACTACAACTGAGGTGATTCAGGTTCAAATTCCCACCCAGTCATAATGTTCACTGGGTGACCTTGGGCTAGTCACTGTCACCCTCACCAACTTCAGGAGGAGGGGCATATGCACTAAGCTCCTTCAAGTGTTATGAATAACAATTTTATATTTCTCATAACCAATCACAGACTTCTAGTACAACCCAAGGACAAATCCCTCCCTCCCAGTAAAACTAGGAAAAATCATTTGGGACTACAACTCCCATAAACCCCATGCAACATGATCAAAAGTCAAGAAGGCTGGAAATTGTAATCCAAATAATTTGAAGGGCACCCAGTTGACCAGCCAGAAAGGACTATAAAGTGTTTTGTATGTTAAGATGCACTTGTTGCTTTCTGTATAGGCAATTTCCCAACAGACTAAATAATATACATATGTTTTGCTGCTTTTAAGTGAATGATACACAGGACTAATCTACCAGGAAGTCATACCCTGTGCCCTGGAAATCCTGTTCCTCCAGGCTCAAGACCTATGTAGGAAACATAAAGATACCAACCATTTATACAGCAGTGTCCATTTGGTCACATAAATGGCATCTTTGAAAGGTGCACACATGGAAAAAACAAAAATAGAACTGAATAGCATACAAGTGGTTAACTCTGCATACCACTCATGCTACAAATATACTCACTCCAGGGGCAATAGAAACATAGTGCATGAAGTCCTGGGATTCGGAAAAGTGTGAAAGCCACTTACAGTGCAATGCTACACATATTCAGCCAGAAAATGGGCCTACCACTTCCAGCATGCCCCAGCCAGCCATGCTAGCTAGAGAATTCTGGGTGTGGTAGGCCTTTCATCTACCTAAACATGTGTAGGATTCTTACTGAAAAGAAGTCTAAGAAAGTGCAATTAATTATCAAAGTAATAATAAATCTTACTTATTTGACCATGATTTTTTCCTTGCTGTGTGCCTCTGGTTTGCCTTTCTTCTCACCATCCCACAACTCTAGTTGTCTCCTCCTCTGAACTTTAATACTAAAATTCTCTTGGGCCAGAGGCCTATCTTTTCTTGCTTATGAAACTCTGAAACGTTTTACAAAGTAGTAACACAAATAGAGAGATAACGTGATGAAAAGAGGCTGTTACGGCACACCTCATAAATGCGGTGTTAATATATCCAGCAACTTGGATATAGTAACTCCATGTACCCAACAGACCGCCGCCCTCCAACAAGAGCTCAGCTCAAACTTTTGCTAATAGGACACCGGGGCCTCCCCTGGCCCATAAGTCAGAGAGAAGAAGCTGCCCTTCCGTACCTTCCACCTCAAGCCTTTACCCACCCAGCTGGCTGCACGGAGAAAGCATTTACGAGAGCCTGGCGGGGTAAGCACTGGGCTGGGACTCAGACGATGCAGGCTCTAGTCCCCACTTTGTTGGGCTGGCCACCGATTCTCAACCAAACTGAGAAGAGGATTGTGTCCTCCACCTTGCATTTCTTGCAGGAAGAAAGGTGCGATAAAGATATAATAAATATGCGCCATGTGTGGATGTTTGGGGCACAAGCCCCTGCAAGCTTGGGCAGAGGAAAACTTTTATCACTCCCAGCGTGCAGAGGTCTTTTTTTCGTCTAAACTTGCATAGAACTGTGTTATTTATACCGCCTTTCCCTTGAACGTTCAAAGGCGGTCGACTCTAGATTTTCCAAAGCTGGTATCTGGACGGATGGTCTGGGGGCCAGAGGGAGGGAGGCGAGTCTCGCCAGTTCTCCCGGGCAATCCTTCCCCCACCCCATTCCCTCGGGGGCGCCCCCTAGAGGCGACCGTGACGCCCCTCCTTCCCCCGCTCCCCCTCACCTGGCGGGAGTGGGCCTTGGGCTCCGGCGGCTTGAAGAAGGAGTCGGGCAGCTTGCGGAGCCTCATGGGCAGCGTGTGGGGCACGTTGGCGCCCTTGGGGTTCATGACGGCATTGAAGAGGGCCTCCAGGTCGGTCTCCGAGTCGCCCCGGACGTGGACGATCTGGTGGCCGGCCGGGGGCGGCCCGGACACCGCGCCGCCGCCGGCGGGCTGCGGCTGAGGCGGGGGCGGCTGAGGGGGCTGCCCCGAAGGCTGCTGAGGCGCCGACGGAGGCGGCTGCTGCTGCGGCTGCTGCGAGCTCTGCCCGGCGGCGTCCATGGCTGCTTGGCTGGCTGCCCTCCCTGCTTCAGCCGCTTCTCTTAAGCCTCAGCTCCGGGCGCTCCGTCCTGCATGCCCCGCTTCGACGTCCGCGGCTTGTGGCACTCACTCGCCTCGCTTTACTCCCGCGGCTGCCTCCCCCAGGCAGTAACTCGGGACTCCCCCGCCTGCTGTAGAGTTCGGCCCGGGGGGGGCGGGCTGGCGGCGGGGGGATCGATGCGATCTCGGTAGGGATAAAAAGCGATTCCGCAAAATAAGTCGCACACAAACACTCCCAAACAAAAGTTCGGAGATGCACCCGCCCGAGCCAGCTCCGCCCAGCGCGGGCCCGCCCGCACCAATTTCGACGGGACTTAATTCAGCCCAGCCGGAGCTAGGATCCTCCTCCTCCTCCCCGCTTCCTGTTCGCGCCCGACCGTACTGAATTTAAGCAAGGGCCGAGGACGAGCTTCTCCACGCGGGCGCTCCCAATCTGTTCCTGTCACTCTCCTTGCTTTTCCTCCCAACAGGTAGAATCGCTTCTGTGACGCCTCCAGTTGTTTCCGATTGACTCGTTTCCTAATTCGCAGTACCCGCCCGCTCACTATTCTGTGGTTCTAATAAGTTCGACAACCACTTGTTTTATAGTTATTGCCCCCCTCCTCTCCAAAAAAAAAGTTTTCCAACCCTCCCACAGAAACGAGGAGGAGGAGGAGAAATTGGGACTATTTTGCCTGAACCACACGGAGTGGGGTAGGGGGGAGGAATCGAGACCACAACTCAACCGGCTTCAAAGCCCCACCGGGAAACGGGGCGGGGGGGAGAAGGGAAGGAAGACGCTTCTCCCTTCTCAGTGATAGCAGGGCTTTTATACCCTCAAGCTGTGCTAAGCCGTAGTTAAACGTAGAAGGATCTTTGTAGGATTTTACCCATTGCACACCAGGCTGAGAAAAGGTTCCCAACTCCGTGCCTGCTCGCCCCACAACACGGTGCGGTCCTGTGGCTACTCAGAACTGCTCCTCCTCCTGTGGGCAGCGGAGCTTGCTCTCAGGTAGCATTCGACCTCGCCTTTATGGCCGCCTGGGAGTGGAGACTGGCGGAGGAAGGACTGCAGCTCTTTACCCTACCGGCGAGAGCCCAGAGGGGCAGGACCTCCGGCCCAGAGTCCCAAGTCCAGCTCTCCTGAGTCTGTCTGGCCCTCGTCAGCTCCCCAGATGGCCCCAGCCCGTTTTCCTGGCCGCCCCGGTTTGGTGGTTTCCGATGAATTTGGGCTGAAAGAGGGTCAACACCTCTCGCTAGAGCTTGTCCGACACTGAGATATCAGTAGGCTCCATAAAGCACTTTCTTGCGCGATTACCAGGAGCATAACTGAGAGCTTATCCTAAGAGAGAGCTCCGTAGGCCTAGAGGTATTTTGGGGAAATGATGGTGGGGAGTTGGAGCTGTTGCTTCGCACGTTTCCGCCTTGAAAATGCACCGGGTTGGAAGAATGGATGCGTGCGGTTGGGTGTAAGAGAAAATTTTGGGGGAAATTTAATTGAATAGTAATTAATTTGGGAGAATCGGTCAAATCAAGATTCGGGAAAATTAATGTTAGAGGACTTTTTAGGGGACAATCCTATGGCCCCCAGACAACATCTGAGGGTCCATGGCAAACTTCATACTCCCAGATCTTCGACAACACTGTTAACCATCCCTTCTTCCCAGATGGTACAGAGGGGGCCACAACTCCGGTTCCTTCTGTATTAAAATCCAGGAGGATGGTGAGGCAATGATTATCTCCAGGGCTCCTCCTGCCCTGCATAGGATGAGTGTAGGCTTCCAAATTTTGGGATTCAATGATCTTTGCAATCATAATTGCATCCCTAGAAGTGATTTGGGGAATATTTTCTGTAAGCTGGGTGTTCTGCAGGAAAAGAGAATTGTGGGTTCAAAGGAGTGGTTTTCTGTTTTGTATCTTTGACCCACATCTATCTTATACTCAGTTTTTGGGCAAGTTTATTTCAATTTTTCGTGACAAACCACACCCCAATGCTTCTCAACTTTCAGAATGTGCACAAATTCAGAAAGTTGCAGATCCATGTTAATCTAAGGATAGCAATGAGATAATGCATGCAAAGCACCTAGAAGCATTATACAAATGTTAAGTATTATTATTGAAAATTATAAGGGTAAATTCAGAACTATTGGGATCAGAACTATTATGTATAATGGAAATTGGAGATTTGAACTGGCTTTCTCTGTACACACCCCAATACATAGTTTTGTCAAATGATTAATTGAATATGATTGTATTTTAGATGTTTTAGTATGCTCTTATGTGATAGTAGTGTTTCTTTTGGTTAGGGATTGTTTCACTCTTTGTGCATTAGTAAACTTTTGAATACATAGGTTTAGAATTTGTAACAAATATAGAACACCCTTTGAAATAGATTCTGTAATCTCAAAAGGACTTAGTTCCCATATCTGGGCTAGACACAGAAGTTCAGAAATGCTGCCTTTCTTAGGGAACTGTCCTGTGGCCCCTAAGGCATTATCTGAGGAGCCATTGAATAATGTGGATTCCTAGCTCTATGTCAGAGAATCAGAGTTCTGCCTCCTCACAGCTGGTATAGAAAGAGCCTTGCTGAGCTAGGGAAAGCAACCTCAGAGAAGGGTGAAGGGGGCATTCTTTGTTTTGTAAGCCGCCCCAAGGCTTTTTGCGAATGGGGCGGCATAGAAATGTTCTAAATAAATAAAATTCTGTGGGGAAGGGGAGGTGACTGGAGAGACCAGGATATAAGCCTCCTTCCCTTCCTGTTTGAAATATTGTTCACTAGGTAGCCAAAAAACCGACATCTGACAAAAATGCAAAGCAGAAGAAGTGTGGAAGCAAAGATCACCTCTCCCACTTCTCCCACTCAGCACTGGGTAAGTGTGAATTTTAGAGTTTGAAAGCTTCTGCTCATCTCCATGTTTGTGCCCATGACAGTTAGAAAAACACCTCACACAAAAAATGTATGTATTGAGAACAATACAGGATATTTCCACTGTTCTATAGTTTATTAATTTTTATCATTATTTACAACAAATAAGACATAGTATACTGGCCAATTCAACAACAGTAAACTGTTAAGGTAGTATACTCTACAAATATTGGTATGGACATACCATTTTAAACATTAATACAAATAGTATGCTTGTGAATTAATACATACTCAATGTGTATATGTAACTGAAAAGCATGAACTAATATTTAAAAACAATCAAATATTTTTTATTGATGAAGAGCAGTCAATTACAGAACAAAACTCCACCAAAAGAATGGTACAAAACATAGATATGTCGTTTGAAAGGATTCACAATGAAATAGGCAAAGTTCTGTTCATGGTTATTGCATGAAGGATAACAAAGGCCACGAGCATCCTACAAAAGAAACAAATAGCATTAATATAATGTAACAGTGGGAATATTTCACATAATATTGTGCAGCCTGATTTAAATGGACTTACACACCCTCTTGTTTATGTTCAGACATAATACAGAACCATAGTACATTATTTTGTACATTAGCCTCAAGCCCATGCACTTCCTCCTCCCCTTGTCTGGCACAGCTGCAAGGAAGAAACGGAAAGCATCTGCTTCCATTTACGCTTAATTGTAATGTGCAGTTATGCCCAAACTAGCAAAAACTGTGGTTAGTGTTAACCATGGTTTATTCATGGACTCAAGGAAATGATAGTGATCTTATAGGTCCTCTAGTCCAACTCCCCCTGCTCAATGCAGGATGTTCAGAGCAGGAAACAACTACAGTATCCTGACTGATGGCTGTCCAGCCTCTTCTTAAATACTTCCAAGCAAAGGAGGGCCTACCACCTCCTGAGGCAGGCAGTTTTCAACAGCTCTTACCATTACATCATTTCTCCTAACAGCCAGAATCTGCTTCCTTGCAATTTCAACCTATTGATCCAAGTTCCACCCTCTGAAGCAGAGAACATGCCTTCCATTTTCTGTGCAGCAACATTTTAGATATTTGAAGACCACTGTCATTCTCCCTTTAATGCTCACCTTTCTAGGTTACAAACAGCCCAGGTCTTTCAACCATTCTCCACAGGACTTGGTTACAAGACCCCTTACCATCCTGTTCAATCTGTTCTACGTACGCTTCAGTTTATTGATCCATTTTAAAACATGGTGGCCAGAATTAGACTGAGCACTCCAGATGTAGCCTCACCAGTGCAAAATAGAGGACACCTCTATACTAGCCTAATACTGTATTAGCATTTTTAGTAACCACTCTTCACTAGTTGTCCATGTTCAGCATACGATAAACTAAAGCACACACCTAGAGCCTTTTCCCATGCAATGCTACCAGGACAGAGCTTTAGATTCTTTATACTTTAATGCAGGGCTTCCCTCTGTTGAATTTTATCTTGAGTTTTTTCCCCCATTCCAGGATTCCAGATTGTCAATTGTTTTGAATCTTCATTATGTAATTGGACTAGTTTGTACCCTCAGTATTTCATGTTTAGATATTTTCAGCCCCCTTATTCTTTTTTTCCTCAGAATGTCTAATAACGGCATCATATCCAACTTTTATCTGAGGTCTTTGAAATCAGCTTTCCTAAACTCCAGGATACATGTCTGATTATACTGTTTCTTCATCCTTTGCCATCACAAATTCCAAGATGACAGGATTTACTTTAAAAGCTCTCTTGACCAGGCTTGCAAGACTCCTGGCAAACACATTTTTCCTAGCCTTTGTGAAGTTTATCCGATCTCCTTCTGAGAGTCCATTTTGATAGCACGGGTCATTAAAAAAGCTAACCAAACAGGAGCCAATTTCTCCCACTTAGGACTTAACAGCTAACTATGGTTTAGTTGAAAATGGAAGCATGATTAGTCATTGGCATGAAGGAAATATAATAAAAGAAAGAAAATGTTTAAAAATTAAGTGTATGAACATTTAAAAATAGAAACAGTGAAATCAGAGTGAGCAGTTCTAGTGTGTGCATGAAATACCACGTGAGAAGGGGCTGCACCATTCATTTATTTATCATGCAGTTCCATTGTGTGAGTACAGCAGTCCCAAATGCAGAACTGATTAAGATAGTGCTACTTCTTAAATAAGTTTTATTTGAGAAATTATAATCCTAAAAAAAAAAAAACCCCAAAAAGAAAACTACAAACAACATCCATCATCAAAAACATCGAGCCCTCTGGGTCAGCCCCCACACCCTTCTTTTTCCATTTATGATAACTTAAAAACATATTTAAATCTATGCAAAATCCCATTTCTCTAGCCAGTAATAAAAGATTCCCAAGTTTGATAGAAGATAGTGCTACTTCTGTGGAGCTCCTTGTTACCATCTGAGTATTAAAAAGCTTTGAATCAATACACTACACACCCATCTATAGCCATACTGCAACTTTATAGTCTTAAGTATTTACTTTCCCAAAGGTCCAACTGAGTTCTTACATCTACTTGAATATTCTTATCACTAAAGGAGTTTTCAGATAGTTCAACAATGATACATTCAATATGGAATGCTGGAAATTTTTAGTTGTATGAGAGTTTCTTTTCCATGAAAAACATAAAAAGAGCCCAGATGTGTCAAACTAAATTCTATAGTCCAGTATTCTCTTCTTACAAAAGCCAACTAGATGTCTATGGATATCCACAATATAATCCACGATACAACTGTAGATGCCCTATAGCAGCTCCCACTTGGTACCTCACTGATGTTTTGGATTTCAGCTCTGATCAGTCCCTACCAACATAGCCAGCAGTCATGCATACTGGGAGCCCTATCTACCTACCTACCTACCTATGTTGCCCAATGACAGAGGCTCTGAGTCTAAAACATCTGGAAGTCATCAGGTTAGTAAAGGCTGATCTACAGAATGCTGTGTATCACCACAAAGACTATGGAATACAATCAAAATAATTTTCTTTAACAATTACTATAGCATTTTCATAGCCCAGTTTTGTGCATGTTTGTTTATTTATTTAATTTTTATACCATTCAACAGCTGAAGCTCTCTGGGCGGTTCACAAAAAATATTTGGATGTAATACCAAGGAGATATATCCTGAAGGCATTAGGCATGAAATTACAGCTTCAATGTACAAAATACTTCAGTTATTAGCTTGTCAATGATGCTGTCAAGCTTTAAGTTTTAGAAATAGTAATCCAGCATGCTAAATAGCCTCACAGCATTGCACCAATCTATTCAGTGTTTTCAGAATGGGATTTGTGCAGAATTCCTATGATTACTGTTAAGTCCCACTGTTAGAGCAGTATGGCAATGGAATCAATTACCTAGGGAGGTTGTGGGCTCTCCCACTCTAGAGGCATTCAAGATGCAACTGGACAACCACCTAAGAGTGATGGTTTGGAGTCCTGAATTGAGCAAGGGGTTGGACCTGATGGCCTTCTTGGCCCCTTCCAACTCTTCTATTCTGTGAGTCTATGAATTACTTCATTACTGACTTCCTAGTAAGTGTTCATCAGTGGAAGCTGCCAGTGCTACAAAAACTCATATGTATCTTTATCCTTGCCAAAAGGATATTCTTGTATTCAAAAGAATATTCTTTTATCCAAAAGATAACCAGAATAACAGGCAAGTTTGGCCTTGGAGTACAAAATGAAGCAGGGCATAGGCTGGTAGAATTTTGTCAAGAGAATACGATGGTCATAGCAAACACTACTTTCCAACAACCCAAGAGCCGACTCTACACATGGACATCACTAGACGGTCAACACAGAAATCAGATTGACTATGTGCTCTACAGCCAAAGATGGAGAAGCTTTATACAGTCCGTAAAAACAAGCCCAGGAGCTGACTGTGGCTCAGATCATGAGCTTCTTAAATTGAAGAAAGTAGGGAAAAGCACTAGGCCACTCAGGTATGACCTAAATCTTATCCCTGATTAATATACAGTAGAGGTGACAAATAGATTTAAGGAATTAGATCTGATAGACAGAGTGCAGAGGTTCACAACATTGTACAAGAGATAGCAACTAAAACCATCCCAATGAAAAAGAAATGCAAGAAAGCAAAATGGCTGTCTGAGGAAGCTTTACAAGTAGCTGAGGAAAGAAGGGAAGTGAAAGGCAAGGGAGAAAGAGAAAGATACACCCAATTGAATGCAGAATTCCAGAGAATAGCTAGAAGAGATAAGCATGCCTTCTTAAATGATCAGTGCAAAGAAATAGAAGAAAACAATAGAATAGGGAGGACCAGAGATCTCTTCAAGAAAATTTTGGAGAAATGAAGGAAATGTTTCATGCAAAGATGGGCATGATAAAGGATCAAAATGGCAGGGACCTAACAGAGGCAGAAGAGATTACGAAGAGGTGGCAAGATTACACAGAAGAACTATATGAGAAAGAGCTTAACGTGGTCACTGACCTTGAGCCAGACATCCTGGAATGTGAAGTCAAATGGGCCTTAGGAAGTCTGAGCAACAACGAAGCTAGTGGAGGCGACAGTATCCCAGCTGAGCTATTCAAAATCTTAAAAGACGATGCAGTAAAAGTGCTACGCTCAATATGCCAGCAAATTTGGAAAACTCAGCAGTGGCCACAGGATTGGAAAAGGTCAGTTTACATTCCAATTCCAAAGAAGGGCAATGCCAAAGAATGCGCAAACTACCACACCATTGCACTCATATCTCATGCTAGCAAAGTTATGCTCAAAATCCTACAAGCTAGGCTCCAGCAGTATGTGGACCAAGAACTACCAGAAGTACAGGCAGGATTTCAAAGAGGCAGAGGAACTAGAGATCAAATTGCCAACATACGCTGGATCATGGAGAAAGCTAGGGAGTTCCAGAACTCCCTAGGGTTTCTTGGTCTTGTGAGCCGTCTTGTCTGCCCTATCCTTCTTAGCCTTCTTGTGGCTAGAGGATTTATCCAAGCCGCCATGTTTCCTCTTCTCCCTTTGTTTACAAGGGGGAGAAGAAGGTTGCTGGGCCCCCATAGCCAAAGCACCATCATCCGATGGGCGCAGTGGAGGTGCGGCTGAGGCAGAGGCAGGTTTTACAGCCTGCTGGTCGGACTGCATAAGGGCCTGGTCCCAGAGCAGTTTCCGTAAGCGGTTCTTCCGATCTTACGGGCCTGCTTAGTAAAGGCCTGGCAATGGCCACACTTATCATTTCTGTGCCCCTTGCCTAAGCAAAGGAGACACAGATCGTGCAGGTCCACAGGGGACATGTTAGACCCACACTTGGAACATTTATGAAACGCTGCTCGCTGCGCCATCGGAAAGGGAAATAAGATAGCAAAGAGGGAAAGATAATCTTTCTCTCTCTCTCTCTCTCTCTATATATATATATATATAGAGAGAGAGAGAGAGAGCGCGCGCACGCGCACGCTAAAGAATGAACGAGAGAGATAATCTAACGGGGGAGAAAAACTTGGAGATACAGGAATGATTAACAAGAATAAGGCACAATAGAGAACAATAGTACGAGAGCAAAAAGGCACGAGGCACAGCGAACAGCGGTCACAAAAGACTGAGAAAATGGCGGACACTCCGCTCTATATACAGTATGGAGGGGGAGGGGAGGGGAGTTTCCCACCAAAAACCGTTAGCTTTCTGATCTTTCCAGCCTTAGGCACTGTGCAGGCGCAGCACCCATATGTGTGATGCACAGAGGCCATGGCGAAGAACATCTGCTTCATTGACTATGCTAAAGCCTTTGATTGTGTGGATCACAACAAATTATGGCAAGTTCTTAAAGAGATGGGAGTACCAGACCATCTTCTTTGTCTCTTGAGAAAGCTATATTGGGTCAAGAAGCAACAGTGAGAACTGGACACGAAACCACTGATTGGTTCAAAATTGAGAAAGGAGTTCGGCAAGGCTGTATACTGTCACCCTGCATATTTATATGCAGAGCACATCATGAGAAAGGCAGGGTTAGATGAATCACAAGTTGGAATTAAGATTGCTTGGAGAAATATCAGCAACCTCAGATATGCAGATGATACCACTCTAATGGCAGAAAGTGAACAAAAGAGCCTCTTGGTGCGGGTGAAGGAGGAGAGTGCAAAAGTTGGCTTGAAACTCAACATTAAGAAAACTAAGATCATGGCATCCGGTCCTCTCACTTCCTGGCAAATTGATGGGGAAGAAATGGAGGTAGTGACAGATTTTATTTTCCTGGGCTCCAAGATCACTGCAGATGGTGATAGTAGCCAAGAAATTAAAAGACGCTTGCTCCTTCGGAGGAAAGCTATGGCAAATCTAGACAGCATATTAAAAAAGCAGAGTCATCACCCTGCCAACAAAAGTGCGTATAGTCAAAGCAATGGTTTTTCCAGTTGCAATGTATGGCTGTGAATGTTGGACCATAAGGAAGGCTGAGCGCTGAAGAATTGAGCCCTTTGAATTGTGGTGCTGGAGAAGACTCCTGCAAGTCCCTTGGACTGCAAGATGATCAAATCAGTCAGTCCTAGCGAAGATCAACCCTGACTGCTCTTTAGAAGGCCAGATCCTGAAGATGAAACTCAAATACTTTGGCCACCTAATTAGAAGGAAGGACTCACTGGAGAAGAGCCTAATGCTGGGAACAATTGACGGCAGAAGAAGGGGATGGCAGAGAATGAGGTGGCTAGATGGAGTCACTGAAGCAGTCAGTGTGAGCTTAAGTGGACCCTGGGGGATGGTGGAGGACAGGAAGGCCTGGAGGAATGTTGTCCATGGGGTCGCTATGGGTCGGACACGACTTCGCAACTAACAACAACAATTCAAGTACTAGTCTGTTAATCATAGGCAACAAACAGTTGCATGCAGGCTAGTAAGCAGGTTACCTGTGTACCTAAGCACAGAAATAAATCAGGTTGCTGGAAGAGAGAAGCTCCCTCCCTCTGCACCCAACATAAAAATGCATTGATCTGCTGTAGAAAGAATAGAGCTTTGTAGTTACTAGCAAGCTACCTATTTCTTTCATCTTATTTACAATGCTGAGTATGTGCCATCAATTTCAAAATAGGTTTTCATGGGTAAGAAGTTAAAATTTTCTATTTTCTACTTTCAGGGCATGAAAGGCTATGCCACAATTAATCCAACATCTCCATTCTAATACCTATATTTGAAAAGTTTATTTTTCTGCTTTCACGCATGATGGTGCATTTTTATGAGATGCAAGCTTAACTGAAAATTTGGGACAATTTTTATATGCAGCCCAATGTCCATCCATTCTGTCTCATATTTTAGGACTGTTACACTCTTTTATACTTTGATCATGCCTAACATATCATGCCACATAATATGACAGAGGATCACGAAATCATAAAATAGTAGAGTTGGAAGAGGCCTGTAAGGCCATTGAGTCCTATTTCCTACTCAGCACAAGACACCAACTTAAAGCATCCCTGACAGATGGCTGTCCAAATGCGTCTTGACTGCCTCCAGTGTGGGAGAGCCCATAACCATCCTAGGTAATTGCTGTACTGCTCTAACAGTCAGGAAGTTTTTCCTATTTCTAGCTAGAATCTGATTTCCTGTAACTTAAGCCCATTATTCTATGTCCTGTGCTCTGGGATAACTGAGAAGAGATCTTAGCCCTCCTCAGTGTGACAGCCTTTCAAGTACTTGAAACATGTTGTCATATCTTAGTCTTCTCTTCTACAGGCTAAAGATGTCCAATTCTTTCAATTTCTCCTCACGGGAATTTGTTTCAGTGCTCTCCTCTGAATGTTTCCCAGTTTGTCTGCATCTTTCTTGAAGTGTGGTGCCCAGACTGGACACAATACTCAAGATGGTGCCTAGTTAATGCTTAATACAGTGGAACCAGTACCTCACATGACTTCCAAACTCAATTTCTACTAATGCAACCCAAAATAACATTAGCTTTTCTTGCAGCCATATCACACTGTTGGCTCATATTCAACTAGTAATCAGAACAATTCCAAGATCCTTCCGGCTTGTATTGTCAAGTATTTCCCATCTTGTAACTGTGCATTTGATTCTTTTTTCCTAGGTGTAGAACTTGGCATTTGTCCCTATTTTGTTGCTTTCAGCCCAGCACTCCAGGCTATCAAGATCATTTTGAATTTTCTTTCTTCTATGGTATTAGCTGTCCCACCCAATGTTGTATCATCTGCAAATCTGATCAGTATTCCCCGTACTTCTTTGTCCAAGTTATTAACAAACATATTGAACAGCAATGGGCTCAGGACTGGGCCCTATAGTACCTTGCTTGTTACCTCTCCCCAGTATGAGAAGGTGCCATTGAGAAGCACTTTGAGTCTGATGCTGTAGCCAACTTTGGATCCACCTGATAATTGTTCCATTTAGTCCATATTTAGCTAGTTTGCAGAACAGAATGTTAGGAGCACTTTATCAAAAGCTTTACTGAAGCCAAGGTATATTATGTCCACAGCATTCCCACAGTCCATAAGGGAGGTTACCCAGTGATGAGATCAGATTAGTCTGGCAAGATTTCTTTGAGATAAATCCATGCTGGCTTCCAGTAATTACTGCATTGTCTTCAAAGTGTTTACAAGCTGACTTCTTTATAATCTGCTTCAGAATTTTTCCAGGGATTAAAGTCAGACTAACTAGTTTGCAGTTCCAAGAATCCTCATTTTTGCCCTTTTTGAAGATAGGGACATTAGCCCTTCTCCAGTCATCTAGCACTTTATCTGCACACCATAATTATTCAAAGATAATAGGCAGTGATTCTGGGAGTTCTACCAGCTCTGTTATGACTCTAGAGTGCTGTTCATCTGGCCCTAAAGATTGAACACATTCAAAGAATTTACGTGTTCCTTGCCTATTTGTTTATTAATCTCAAGCTTCAATCTTGACCTTTCAATTTGTACTTTGTTTCTAGCAGTGGGTTTGCAGACCTGCTTTTGGGAAAAGACCCAAAGTAGGAATTTATTCCCTCAGCCTTTTGTTCGTTAGGTGTTATCAATTTTCCCTCCTCACTGAGAAGTTGAACCACCCTTTCCATTTTGTCTTTTACTGTGCATATACCTGAAAAAAAGCTTTTTTAAAAAGCATTCCTTGCTAGATTCAGCTTATTCTCATCTCTGGCTTTCCTGATATCATTCTTGCATTTCTATAGGTTCATTGGGTCTACTGCTGCTATTTTAGCATTGTTTTTATACTGATGTATCATTAATCATTGATTTTAATGTACTGTTTTTACTTGTACAGTTTGATTATGGAGACAGTCCAGAGTCATCTTGACTACTGAGCAGTAGAGAAAATAAATAAATAAAACATTAAGCATTATTTGTGATTTTATTTTAAAATTACATCCAAGCAAATTTGGATACATAATATTCCTGTTGTGGTGAGATACTTACATAAGCATGGACTTTAAAGACAGTAGATACTATATTTATCTCCTTAGTTTCAGGATTCTTTTGAACACTGAAATTAGAAAAATATAAACCAACTGTTAATGAGGACATCTAAACTAGTCAAAATATACATTTTATGGTTTGCAATACTTATCAAAGAAGTGAAAGAAAAATATTTGATTGGCTGAGTGGATTGTTAACTAAACAAATAATAGAATGGTAACTAAACAAATGAGAGAATGCAAGATCAAAGAGGAAACAATAGGATAATAAGTAGAAACATGAAGTACACCAGAAAGGATGAAGAAAAAAGCTACCAAAAGAGAGATTGGAATGCTCAGCAGGGTAAGAAAAACATTAAGAGAACCAAGGATGAATACTGTTCCCCTATGCTATTATACTGGCAAGCTTCTTTTGGGGCCCATGGGGAATCAATTTTATAAGAAGAGAAGGAAAGATAATACTTTTTTATTCAAGGTTATTCCAGAATGGTTCGATTGATTGGAAATCCTTTATTGCTTCCTTTATTGCTCCTACTATTTGTGGGGAAGGTAGAAGAGGAAAGTTACATGTCTGCATACAACAGTACCCACCAGAATGTTATGGATGGGCATCCTCCCTACCTGGGATTTAGTTTCTTACATAATGGATACAGCAAAAAAATGGTCTACGTATTTATGTTCAACTCTACTTAACCCTAGTCATATGCAACATGTGATGCAAAAGTTACAACCTGCCCATAGCATCCCAGTCATGTCAACACAGAAACCATTAATCAATTCATAACTGCCATTGCAGATACTTAAAGTATTTCCAATTGAATAAAAATGCTTTCTTACATACAGAAATATGGCATTGACCCTTTCAATTCAAATACTCTCATAACTGAAATAGATATGCACAGGGACCACATCTCAGCAGCTTAAATTTACTGCACTGACCCACAAGCTAAATTTGGGATACTGGCATTGTCCCAATCCTTTTAGGGCTTTAAAGGCATTTAAGAATTTCCTCTTCCCAGATGAATCTATCTTGTTAATAACATATCCCTCAAGCCTTCGTTTAGATTCCTCTGCCTTCAGAAGTGAGGCTAGCAGTAACCTGTGTTATTGGTTTTTCAATTGTGGCATCCTGACTTCTTTGGAATGTTCTTCCTAGAAAGACTCACATGTTACCAAGTTGCAGTCTTCCCAGTACCAAGTGAATGCCTTTGGCTAAACCTTTTAGATGCTAACTTTTATATCTGTTTTTAACTGGCTTCTTAAACTTTTGTACTACTACTAGTTTTATGTGTTATTGTCTATTTTTTATTTTAAAATTGTTAGCTACTTGTAAGTTGCAGCTTGAACAGCCAGGTAAAATAGCTCTAAGTATTGGTGCAGTCTGTGCACGATAGTTGTGTGACTCCCTGGTTTAGCGATGCTGGAAGTAATAGGACTTCTGCTTAAACATGCATTAAGATTGTGCTCTAAATTGCATTCACATCAGGAACAAATTTACCTCAATAAATCTTTATATAAAGCTTTTGTTGTCTCCAAGTATGGACCAAGTTCATCTTCATATTGACAGAGAGCTCCTCCAAGGCAAAGATGTTTAAAGAGACAAAAAAGAAACTCCTCACGGTCTGAATGGCTGAATAAGTCATAATGGTCTGAGTCTTCTAGAAGAAGTACCTTTCATGAGACATGGACAAACAATGTGATATAGGTTATTTTTCAAATAGTATAAACTCTCTCTCAATATAGGAAGAAAGATTCACATGTATTCCCAATCTTTTGTGTTTATAAATGTACACACACTAGATTTGGTAATGTGGATATAGTTTTATTTTAAAAATATTCTAAAAGACCTTATATAGAGCCACTTGGTTCTAACTCAGAAACAGGGAATCTGGCCCTCCAAATGGGATTCAAGTCCAGTTCTCATCAGCCCCATGCAACTTGGTCAGGAATTTATGAGAACTGTAGTCTATCATCTTCTGGGGTATCCCAGGTTTCCCACCAATCTTCCAACAGATGCAAGTCACCAGGCTAGTGAAATAGATAGCAGGCAACCTGGCTTCATTTTATCAGTGAAATTAATCTGGAATGAGTTTCTACTGGTGAAATAATAAACATAGTTCAGGACACATAGGGTGTTATCACTGAGAGACAAGGAAAAGTATGCTGGGCTGCAGCAGACAATCCAGACCCTAGCCTGACTGCACTGCTCTTGTCTGGTTTGGAACACATGTTAACAAGGCATAGCCTTATTAGCAAGAAAGGGAAAAGCCACTGTTGCTATAAAGAGTTTATTCTGAAAATTAAATGTCCTATGCATTTGATGTTAACATGCTCCCTCAAGGGCAATTAAAGTATAAACCAACTCATTCAACCAATATAGGAAGCTACCTTCCAAGATTGACTCAGAGTCATTATTTTCACATGCTAAGCATTTCCTGAACCTCAACTACAGAGTGCTGTTGCCCTATCAGTCATGCTTTGAGATACAAGTGTTGAAAGAAAGACTCCCTGTGGCTCTGTGATAGATCTGGTTTCAATGGGAGGTACACAATCAATTCTTGAGCTAAAAATGTTAGCAGCAGGTACCAGGGTTGTTGGTGTCATACTGCACTGAGATATGTCGTGGGTTTTACTGCCCCACTTTGGCACAGTCCTGGTATCAAGGAAAGAGACAGAAGGGACCAAAGGAAAAGGAAAAGTGGCTATCAAGGGAAAGTTAGAAAAGTAGAGAAGAGGATAGCAAAACATTCAGGAAGAAAAGCAAAGGCCAGATGATACAAAACTCTGGCTTTGAAGAATGGAACAAAAATAAAATCTGTTGATTCTGCAGAAGTAAACAAGGAACTGAGTGGCTGAGTTTCTGGCTTTGCCCCTTGACTGAGACACTGGTGCCAAAAACATTAATCAAAGGGAGGGGAATGCACACATCATGGCACAAGCACAGAAGCCTTGAGAAAGAACTGCTCATCTCAGGCTTTTACAGTCTATTATACAATGGTTGAAAAATACAGTTATCTGAAACCAAATGCTTGCATAATAATAATAATCATGATATGACAAGCAAAGAATAAATGTTTTTAATTGCTTGTGTACAGAGGACCTTCATAGGCATTAGATCAACCAACAAACATTAACTATGATAACTATGTACAAAGTGCCAAATTCTGAAGCCAAGCAGGCAACATCCTCTTTATATTCTCTGTGAGCTTGCTGAGAAAGTATCAGACAAGCATCAGACTCTGCTGGGGTCACAGAGTACTAGAGTAGATAGATGTTGGTCTGATCCAGTAAGGCAGTCATTATGTTGTCACAGGTGAATAAACATTCACAGGTGGATTAAAAAGCAATTGTGTACTTTGTTTTCTTTCTGCTTGCTTGTGTTAAATACGCTATTTTTGTTTTTAGTTGACAGAAATGAAAGGTCCACACCTTTATCAAGAATGTCGGAACACAACAACTGGATTCATACACTGTTGTATAATCATTTGGTATTGCTAAAACGTCCCACTACTATTACATGAAAAAGCAAGGTGGATTTATAAAGAAAATGTAGAACTCTGAATCATTAATTTTTCTTATTTTAAACACAAAGGAGGAGATAATAAACTACATCCAGTTCCATTTTAATGGACTGTTCTTCATTGATTCTAATGGAAGATGACTTTTTGCCCAGAAATATATTCCTATGTTTTATTATGTTAACTAACAGGTTCTTTTAAAGGAAACCCAAAGTTATTTTATTTGTACTACACTACACCAGTCTTTCCCAGCCTCCTGACTTCCAGTGCCCATGCCAGCTAGAGATAATAGGAACTGTAGTCCATCACATCCAAGATACATCAATTTGGAGAAGATTGTATTACACTAATATTCTAACTGTGAAATAGAAGGTACAAAGAGTAAAGGCAACAACTCCAACATGTAAGCAGATGTTTTTGTAATCCTTTAGAAATGAAACTCAAGCATCAGTGAACTTCTATATGGAAAGAAGGGTGTTACATAGGTAATCCTTCAAAAAGAAACCCTGGTGGTTTTGCAAAGCAAAATTCTACTGCTGAAATACAGCTGAATTTTATTTTCAGTCCTGTCTGTCTGTCTGTCTCTTTGTTTTTGAAGCTGGAAATCCTATTTCTAGTTTGGGAAAAATCAGTAGAAAATATAACAGAATGCTAGAAATAGCCAGGACAGCCCAATGTATGCACATTGGCAAAAGATCAAAATGAAAGAAAACTCCATATTGACCTTTCTTAGCTCATCTGCAATGAGAATCCCATCATGGTATTCATCCAAACACTTTACAATATTTCCACTTTCTCGAACAACTCCTTCACAGTATAATCGGTCAAAAAATGACATTGAAACTTTTGTACATAGAAGAGTCTTGACCTCAACTTTTCTCACATTGGTATCTGCAAGATACAACAGAAACAAAGGAACAGACAATACTTTTCACTTAACTTCCATAGCTACAAAAATGTCCTAAAACTGAAAATATCATTTCTGTGTGTAATATTTTACACTTATAAAATCTATGCCCAACTTAATGTAAATATATTTAAGAAAGACATCTCTGGTCCCAGAGTGTCCTAGTGATTCAGGATTTTTGGATTCCCATTCCTGAAGCTAGATACTCCTACAACTGTGGGGAAAAGAATCTTAGATCTGATCCTTCCCACCTTCCAACCCAACTTGCAATACACTGCTATAAGTATGTGTATATAAGTTGCCCTATATCTGAAGTTTTTAGGGCAACATATACTAAAACCAATACAGTAAAGACTATAATGAAGCCAGCCATATTACTTAAAATAAGAAGCAACAGTAATTTTGAAAGAAAAAGACAAAAATCAAGAGAAAAAAATCTGAGTTTCTAAAAATATAAAGGGCAATTTTAAAATATAGTTTAAAATACTTCTAAATTTCCTAATGTCTAATTCAATGTCCACATTATTATTATTATTATTATTATTATTATTATTATAGCATTTCTATGCCGCCCCTTGCCGAAACCTCGGGGCGGCTTACAACATGATAAAATACATTGAAATACAATAGTACATAATAAATTACCATTAAATATAAAAATACAAAGAATACATTGATTTACAAAAATAAAATTAAAATTATCAGTATAAAATAAAAATATAGGAGGAGAAAGAGAAGGAAGAAGAAGTTGCCCTGGCCAGATCATATGTTTTAACAATTGAAATGATGTTTAAATAAAAAGGTCTTGAGCTGGCGCCGAAAAACCCATAACGACGGTGCCAGGCGGACCTCTTTGGGGAGTGAATTCCATAGGTTGGGCGCCACCGCAGAGAAAGCCCTCCTCCGGGTACTTACTCTCCTAATCTCTTTCATGGAGGGTTCCCGGAGAAGGGACTCTCCCGCAGATCTCAAAGGGCGGTCGGGCATATACGGATGTAAGCGCTCGTTCAGGTAGCCAGGACCCAAGCCGTTTAGGGCTTTGTAGGTCATAATCAACACCTTGAATTGGGCCCGGGCTTCAATGGGAAGCCAGTGAAGCTGACGGAGGACTGGAGTCATGTGAGCATAACACCCCATCCCCGTCAGCAACCTGGCAGCTCTATTTTGCACCAATTGAAGTGTTACTTTTCAATGTGAGGCATACAATGAAGTAGTACGGGATGAAGCAATATAGAATATAGGAATACAGAATAGATAGAATTAGACATTACAAAGTGGTAGAGGGGATTTGGAGATAAATTTGCATCAGTAGTCCCAAGTACTTTCTAAAGTATTCTATCTCAGTGGAGGGCCTTGGATGAGTCACTATCAGCCTATCCACAGGATAAAATGCTGCTGACTTCCTTAACGGGAGGCCTAAGAATAGAATAAATAATATAAACATTAGGCAAAATTCATTAAGAACTTCAGTGAATGCTCCCATTAAATGAAAAGGAAATATGCAAATATTCTCCTGGTGATCATATATATGATTGTTCAAGCTTAACCCTTTTGGAGTGGCTACAGAGCACAAAAAAGGCCAAATTCAGCTTGCAAACAATGTAAATGTATCTATTTGCCTGCTTTGTACCTGCTATGGATGCCATTTTGTTTAAATTTATTTGAATGTACTGAGAGAGGCATGTTAACTACCCTGATATCAACAATAAGAACGCCTTCCCAAGAGAAAGAGTTGACGGGAGAAGAGGGTGCTGTGGTTTTTTTAATGGCTCCTGCTCCTGTTGCTTTAACAATTTCTTCTACATGTATTACCATATTACATATACAGCCTGGAATATCTCCTAGTTAGGAATTATGTGCTACCTGTCATTCACCAGGGTGTACTTTGGTCCCCTAAGGTACGTCCCACTTGGTTTCATCTGGATGACACTGCTGAACAAGGGACAGAGGAAGCTGCCTTATACTGAGTCAAGGTACTGGGCCATCTACCCCAGTATTGTCAATAGTGACTGGCAGTAACTTTCAAGCTTTTCAGGCAATTTTTCCCCCATAGCTACCTGGAGATGTGGAGGACTAACCTTTCCATAAACTGCCCCCTCCAAGAGCAAAGGATAAAATAAAGGTTCCGTAATTGTTAAATTTTGGTAGAATGGAATTTATGTTAGTAACTAATACCTGTTTTGATTCATACTATATGCAGGTAGCAAGGCTTAAAAAACACAACTGCAATTAATGTCACCTAGCAAGAAGATACAAATGTGAATTTTGCTATTCTTAATATGGAAGTAGTAGTTGCAGTAAAAAAGAAAGAGGAGTTAAAAGAGAAGGATATCCAAAATACTCACTACCTAAAGTAGTCCATTGTCCAGAAGCTGAAAGCAATTTCAAATTGCTATTAACATCTGGGTGATTAAAAAAGGCCTACAAATAGAGATGCAACAATGATTTTTAAGTTAAACAGATTCTGTTGTTAAATAAGATTTGATAGAAACATTGTATAAGGGGGATCAGTTTCATTTCTACCTCTAGCCTCTCCAAATGTTTGAAACTGGGATTGCTTTCCAAGTTTGAATTCACATAATTATTCTTGCAAAGCACTCCAATAATGAAGTCTATAATGTAGCAAGAATTTATAACCATATCTATTTATAAAACAGAAAGATCTTCAGAGGCTTCTCAACAAATCAAATCCAGATTTGCAAGTTCACAGAAATAAAATAAGTTTTGTGGTAAAATAATGTAATTATGAGAATAACTTGTAGAAATACTCCTGTGAAAGAGAATCTAATGTGGCAACAGCAACACAGATCTCAAGTAAAAGATGAACTAATATATCGGGGGGACAAATCTGAATGAGCTATTTCAAAGCAGCTAATAAAACCACAGCACTTTTCAAAACAAAAACCTCCCATTCCTGTTATTTTATATATGAGGCTCTGTAATGATGAATCAGATCACTGGTCAATATAGCACAATACTGTGTGGTTTGTCTGGGTCTTGAAGTGCCAAGATGGACATTTTTGCCAAGTCTACTGTCAGAAAAACATGTAAAAGATATCAAGAATAGAAACTTAGGTATGATATATGCAAAGGATACAGTTTATCAGTGAGCTGTGGTCTTCCCAAAAGATAAATTATAAATGGCAGCTTTAAAAAAAGTTATATGCTGGTTTTCTATTCAAGAAGCAAGCATGTAACAGACTAAAAGTACATTTTGAAAAAAATAACATGTTGAGATCTTACATTTATCAGCTGGAAATTACATCCCTTTGAGTTTTTAGAAGTTTTCCTCAATAACTATCTTCTAAAAGGAAGGAGTGATGAAATGTACTGACTTCTTTACAGAGGGAATTACACAACTGAATTATCACTACTAAAAATATATTTCACTGATTTTATCTATTGAGTCAACAGATCCTAGAATAGGGCATCTCCACTAAAGATATGTGGGTGAGGAGGAGATGGTTAATTTTGACTCTGAACACCTTCTTCTGTATGGGTAGAGACAATAAAATTTCAAACAACCTAAACCTGGGAATAAGTCTCAGTGAAGACAACAGAACTTACTGTTGGGCAGCTGTCAAGTTTTAGAATGGTTTTTCCAGTTATTTGGCTTAGGGCACAATCCAATCTGGAAGCCTATAACCTCCCAACTCACAGGACTGGAGGCATCCAAAACAGGGTGGAAGGAATATAAAGGTAAAGGTTACCTCTATGCTTTTCCTGCCTTGCACAACATCGAGATGGCTGAATTTGGCTATCTAAACTGACATCTTGGAACACAAGGGAAGACGGCTGTGTTGTCACCAGGATGCTTCATACAATGCTGGTGTCTGTTTACTCCCATTCCTGCTCTCCAAACCCCCATCTCTTAGGTATATCTTCCAATGTCAGAAATGCAGCCAGAGATCTTTCCACTACAAGATAGGGAGGGCTCCCTGAGGTCAGAGATCCATAGGGTCCAAGTGTTTTTCCAACTTTGTAACTAGGTCTCCAAAATAGCCCATGACATAGATTGTGCTGCCCTGATCAGCTATGTAGACATAGCATTTCAGCTTCATTGTCCGTTAGTGAAAGGAAGGGTGGGGGGGATGATTTCAACCTATCTACCCTCTACTGGCCCCCACTGCTTCAAAATCTGCTCTCCATCATTGAATTCCATCCTAAATTTAAATCCTATATTGTCAAAATATTTATTTTGTTTAAATGAGTCACACTGTGATAAATATAATTTTTACACGGAAGGTAGACTGTATGTAAAATTCCTGGTTGTTATTCTTTTCTATAGATTTTATTTAATGTTTTAACCATTTTCTTGTTTTATTAATACATGGTACACTACTTGACTTTTTTAACAAAATTGAAAAATGTGCTGTTAATCCTTTAAAGTAAGAAATAAAATTTGGGTAATTACCATAAGAAAGTCATCTTTCTGATAGTCTTTGAGAGTCTGATCAAAGCTGAAAGCCTGTGCTGTGATTCTCCCATCCATGGACCTATAAAAGTCAATGTCAGGGTTAGTCTACACATGCAGCATAGTAGGGTAGTCAATATGTAATGCTTCTGTGTTTTCCTACCACTGCTTCCATTTTTTTTCTTCCATATAACATTTATGGAGAAAAAGATGAAATAGTCACACCATACCTTTTTTATTGGTAGTGGTAGCAGCCCCCCATTTGTTTTTATTTGCAAGGGTTCTTTACTCAGCATCCCCCACCTACACCCTCATTCTGCCAAATGATTAAGCCAAGGCTAAAATACCCCCAAAACATTAAACTCAGGAATGATTGTGGTTACAGCAAATGAGTTCTTTTATAATCATATATGAACAAAAATATACAATACACTCATACATACAATCACAGCCTAACCCTATAGCAATCCCACTATGGTTGGTGGGGGTGGGGGGTGGATTACACTCTAGTAAGAACATTGGGAACTGCAGACTTGATTTAAATTAATTTCAGAATTCACTTTCTTACAAATGAGATATGTGTTTCTAAAGTTGGCTTCCTCGGTCCTGGAAATATTATTATTATTATTATATTCAGAGACATAATATTCTTATAATATTCATATGCAGAATATAAATAAGTATAATTGTGAGTGTGTCCCATCTGAAAATTCAGGTGGTGATAATCTGGGAACATGCCTTCTGTATGATAGCCCAGCATTTATGGAACCCTTTCCTCAGTGAAGCTCACGGAGTGCCAGCAGTGTCATCTTTTTGGCATATTTATTTTCCAAAGCACTTGGAGCCATTAGTTTATGTGGGCTGCTTTTGTGATGGCCATTCTAGACTGTTAGGATGGGGAAGGAGAGACAATACTTGAAAAATACGGAGAATGAAAAATTTCTCAGGTTGCATCACACTGATCGTTTAAAATGCTTGTATTGGTTTGGCTCAGGATGTAGTGGTGATTAGCCCACAGACCCGTAAAAACACACCACATATCATAAAACAAGTAAAACATTCTATCGAAACACATAAATAAAACATTCTACACACAAGCCTGTGCATTCCTATACACAACAAAGATGACAACAAACACTGAACCTTTGAAAATGTGTGTGTTTAAATGCTGTTTAAATTCCTAATGTGGGTCATTCATTACTGAGTAATTTCCAGATCTGGGAGGCCCTTTCTGGCCGCCTGTCTCCTAGCAAGATCCTGGTCGTGAAACGCCACTTATCCTCAGAGAATCTCCGAGGTGTCTGCAAGCAGGTACGATTCCAACCCGCAACCTGACAACGAGCCTGAACCCCATTCCCTCAGCGCGGCCTCCCATCCCTGCCCTCCCGACTACAAAGCAGCCCCAGGAGGAATGGCCGGCTCGCCCCACCATTTGAGGAGGCGGTCTCGGGTCTCTCTGCTTTCGAGGGCTGCGAAGGTTTTCTGAGGGAGGGGGCGGAAAGTGCAGCGCAACTCCACGCCTTGGTCCCCGCAGCCGGACATGGCGGCTCCTCCAATATCAGACGCGGCACGGGGTTACCATGGCAACACTCCCTTGTCCGCCGGTTGCTGTCCGGTGTTACACATTTTCCCTTCCGCATGGAACTATCAGTCTGGTGAGAACGGTTCCGTTTCTGTTCCCCAAAAGCAGAAGTTCTCTAGGACAGGGTAGGGACAGGAGGAGGATCCGGCCACAATCCTGTACGATCATACCTGGGAGTAAGTACCATTGGACTCAGTGGGCCTTGCTTATGAGTAAACATTTGTAGGATTGCCTTTGGTGGCCGTTTTTAAAATTTATTTATTAGATTTACATCCCACCTTTTTCTTAAAAAGAACTCAAAGTGGTTTACATCATTCTCCTCCTCCTCCACTTCTCAATCTATCCTCACAACAACAGCCCCGGAGATAGGTTGGGCTGAGAGTCTGTGACTGACCCAAAGTCACCCAGTTGGTCCCAAGGCTGAGTGGGGACTGCAACTCAGATCTCCTGAGTCCACAGCCACACTTTTAATAAGTGCACAACAGAGCTCTTAAGACCTCTTCCGAATTTGTTTGTAAAAGGTCTAAATCTAGTCCCAGATTTCCTTAGTCGCTAAATGTTTCACCATGTTGGGGGTTTGGTTGTGGGTCTGAAAGGCTGTGGATTTTGTCAATCAGCTGCTCCCTCCTGATCCACCTAAACACCTCCAATAGACCTCTTCCTTCTACACCACCTTGGGAAGGAGGTTGCCACAGAAGTTCTTGCAGTGGACAAGAGCAGCTGAACAGTCCGTAAAGTCGGATGAAAGTGGAGAGTCAATGTGGTGCACTGGTTAAGAGCCCAGGTCTGGACTCTCAGATCTGGGTTGCATTCCCCCCTCAACTATGGGCCCAACTGGGCAACTTGGGGTCAGTCACAGACTCTCGGCCCAACCTACTTCAAAGGGTTGTTGTGGGGATAAAATTGAGTGGTGGTGGAGGAAGAGGAGAATGATGTGAGATGCTTTGAATTTTTTTTTTAAAAAGGGGGAAGGCAGAATATAAAATTAATTGATTGACGTAGTAGGCTACGTCAATTGGAAGTAGGCTAAACATGAGTCAACAATGTGATGTAGCCGCCAAAAGGGCAAATGCTATTTTGAGATGCATTAACCGAAATATTACTTTCAAATCACAAGTAGTAGTAGTTCCTCTATACTCCTCACTAGTCAGACCTCACCTGGAATATTGTGTCTACTTCTGGGCACCAACATTTAAAAGGATGTAGGTAAATTAGAAAGGATCCTGAGGAGGGCAACGAAGTCCTGGGTTTGGAAACACTGCCCTATGAGGAGAGACAGAGAATTGGGCATGTTCAGCCTTGAGAAGACTGAGGGGGGACATGAAATCCCTCTATAAGTACTTCAAATGCTGTCACAAAGAGGAAGGTCAAGATCTCTTCTTGCTGATGCCAGAGTGTAGGACATGGAATAATCAATTCAAGTTGCAACAACCCAGATTCAGGCTGGACATCAGGAAAAGCTTCCTCCCTGTCAAAGCAATACAACAGTGGAACAGACTGCCTAGAGAGGTGGTGGGTTCTCCCACACTAGAGACATTCAAAAAGAAACTGGACAGCCATCTGAGTGGGATGGTATAACATGGTGTCTTTCAACAGCAGGGGGTTGGACTCAATGGCCTTCATAGCCCCTTCCAACTCTTCTATTCTATGATTCTAAATAGCCTAATTAAATTTGGTAGACTTTCATCTGAGTACCAGCATTGGATAACTTTGTCTTGGTAGGACAACACTTAAGAATAAATTGATCAGGATAGGGTATTAGTTTTTTCTCTGGAGGTGCTGGCTTTGATGGCCCACATGATCCACCCATCCTGCTCATCATTGTGGATTTAGACATCATCAGGTTGTCACAGGAAGCAGCTCCAGGTATTTTGGTAACACAGGAATCAGCTGTAATAATGGCACATGCACAGAAAAGTGTTTTAGCACTATGGCCAAAAGAAATAATTTAGGAGAGTAAATGTTAAGAGAACCTTGAAGATATGGATCAGCTGCAAGAGACCCACCCACTCAGGCTACTGCAACAGCTGCCAGGTTAGCCAATGTGTAAGGAAGACAATGAAGGTGTCTTCACTTGCCCAACTGGCTGTTCTAGATTTTTAGGAAAGGGCAAAGATGTAGTGAGTGCAAGTGAATTCACACCTGTTACCAAAAAGGTGACTTACACATAGTCACAATGCTCAAATGGGATTCCAGGGAATGACCCCCATCACAAGCAAGATTTTTCTACTTGCTGTTTACCATCTAGGCCAGAGGGTGTTGCCATCCTGTTCCTGGTTCCATTCTCCTCTGCAAGTCTTTCAAAGGGCTGCTACCAGCTAGGTAGCATTCTTTTTTCCTTGCAGGTGACTGAATTAATTGTGATATTTTGGATACTGAAGTTCTCCTAGTAGGCATCTTTGTTAACATGATGCTGTTTTTAATAATCATGGGAGACATGTACAATCCATGGCCTACAAGTGATCCATCAAGGGTGTCTTTCCCTCCATTCTAACCCCACACACAACAGAACCGGTCTCTTGCCAGTCTACCAATCAGCCAAGTCATCTGAGAAACAAGGTGTGCAAGAATGACTCTCCTGACTTGGAAATCCAGTTCTGCTGGGAAACAAGCTATCATCATCATCTGTTTCATTTCTATACTGCCCCATAGCTGAAGCTCTCTGGGCAGGGTGAGGAGTCATCTCCATGTCCTTGCTTCCCAGCAGAATCAGGAAGGGAGGCGGCACAATCTGAGTGTGTAGAAGGAGGGAGGGGAAATTGAAACCTGCCCATCCCTACACTTTGATAGGGGAGAAGAGTGTGTGTGCATAAAGGGAAGAGTGAGTGTATGCGTGCATGCATGTCAGCATATGTGACCCACAACCCATTGTGAGCCAAAACCTGTACACCCTTTTTTTAAAAAAAAAATTTATAAAATGAAAATAGAAAATACTTTTTATATTTCACAAATTTAAATAAAAAACCAGTGAAAGCTAAATATTACAGAAATGCCTACCCAAATCTATCATAAAAATAATAACTAAGTTGTATAACAGAGAAGTGCAAAACCTAATAAAGGATTAAGTCATTTTTTAAAATGATAGTGTGATGCACAAGTTAAATCACAATGACTGAGCTACCAGAAAAAAAACTTGTACCAAATTATATGTAAATCACGTTGTGGCTCACCTGAACTCATCGTACCTGTCAAATAGGCACCTACTGAACCTCCATCACCAGCCATTCCACCTGGCTGCCTCAGAGACAGAAAGCCCCCCTACTTTTGCTTGGCTGGAACCCACTGCTGCTTGGCTCTTCCCCTCCAAGAATTGTCTATATTAGTAAATATTCAACCTAATAAATGAGGGGAACTCAAGAGGAAGTCCTGCGTAAGTTGAAAGTGTACATAAATGGGTTGTGAGGTCCACTGACTATGACAGAGGACACAATGAGCACCAGCAGACATTTGACTGAAGATGGGAGGAATTTAAAAAATTACCAGTAAAATATACATTGGGTAGTTATCAATGGATGTGTATGGCAACTAGATAATACTTGAAACAAGGTAAGTTCTTGAATAGTTTATCATTGCAGAAACTTAAAGCTATCCTTGGGTTATTAATTAATATTGTTGTTTCTCTTGAGACATGACACAGGAAACGGCCTTCTGGAAAACCTATGGCTATTATGATCTTAGTATATATTTCTGCAGTTAGAAATGGGAGCATCAAAGCTAAGATGAAAAATGAATGATTAAACTGGTGGTGTAGTGGTTAAGAACATGGGACTGGGACTCAGAGGATCTGGGTTCGAATCCCCGTTCCGCCATGGAGCCAACTGGGTGGCTTTGGGCCAGTCACAGACTCTCAGCCCAACCTACCTCACAGGGTGGTTGTTGTGGGGATAAGATGGAGGAGGAGAATGATGTAAGCTGCCTTGAGCCCTTTGTAGGAAAAAGGCAGGATACAAATTGAAAAAAAAAAAAAAAGATTTGAACATAACTGATGATCATTTTCTACAACATAGCTTTTACAAATGTAGTAGAAATTTATTAGTAGTTCATGAAAGCCATAAAGTTAGGAGATGAATTCATACATAATTTTAATCAGTAGCAAAATAACTTCTTTTACTTTTAATTAAAATTTACAGTAAATTTACAAACATCACCACTTATTCAAAAGTGAGGTATTTCCATTCTTAAAAAAATACAATACATTTTACAATAAAGTGCATATATTATTTTTGCCCTAAATGTAAACTAGGGAACAAGCAGTCAATACTTGTGTTATTTTTGTTTATTTTAAGGTTTTTAATAGCATTTAAGGCATGTTGCAAATAATTATGTTACAAATATAGCAGCTGATAATATATTAAAATAAATCCAAGTTCAACAGCCTTCATTAGGCCAAGTCAGTATTTTCTGTGCCCTAGGGGATGAGTAGCATCTGTTATGCTCTTGTACCTCTGTGCTGGAGGCATGATGTCCATGTATGAGGGAGCTGCAACCTGGAAGAATAAATAACACGATGAAGAAATGCATTCATCACAACACACCACAAAATATTTTGTCAATAATACATTACCTTCTTTTATAAGCCAAGTACAGCAATGAATTTGTTTCCAGGACAGAACTAATTATGTATTTACACAATGAAATGAAACTGAAATTTGCCAATGCTCACCAATGGCACACACACACTTCAGAATGGTCAATTTCACTAATTTATTTTTCATACTTAGGCACCTTAATTCTTGCCACTGTGTAACATGACTCTAGGCTTAAAAGTCAAACTTATTATGCTTAAGGTGACTCCAGGCTTAAGATTAAGGTCATACAATCATGCGTATACGAGGACATGCAGGACACACTTTCCTTCCTCTTCCTGAGTAGAATATCTGTGTTGCAATCCAGAACAGTGTTCAGGTTGCAGGCAAAAGGGGCAATGGGAGGAGAGGGGGAAAATGGGTGAGGAGAGTAGTTGTTGGGAGCTGGGTTTCCCTCTCAATTCCTTTCAAACAACAGTCTTTTGCTGATCTCATTATTTCCAATATGCAGCTAGCAAACTCCAGAAGAGTCTCTGTGCATGAACAGAGTGATTCATTAAACCCAAACTAGAAATTATTTCCGAGAACCCTTCTTTTCAGTAAACTTGGGCTTCACCCCTCTGGAAAAGGGCTAGCCTCCTAGGTTTACACAAGCTCTTTAACTGGGTTTCTCCTGATGCCTGGCCTCCTCCTACTCCTCTTCCATGTATCCTCCCTGTACTTCCAAACCCTGTCAGTTGTCAAGGTCTGCCTCAACACCTGAGGATGAAGGCCATGAGATAACCTCACCTTCCTCTGTTCACACTCAACTCCCAGCCTTCACAGTCTTCATCTAAGGAGTTGGTGCCATCCTGGCCCTAAAGTTCACTATGCAGCTTTGAGAAGCACTTCAAGAATAACTGCCTCTTTCATTCCCAATAGTAGCCAAGGGTAACTTTTTTAGAGTCCAATTGAGACTATTTAGGTATTTGTAATTGGTGTTTTACATGTCAAATACTCTATGTATTTGTTTACATTTGTAGCCAACTTCATCACGAACGCTTGGTGCAATCAACAAGTCAGTAATGCTAAGGTTCCCACTATCCCTGTTTAACTCCAAGCCCCAAAGATAGCTTAGACAGATAGAACTTATGATTCAGAAAGTAGGCAGCACATGCTCCACTAATGGCCTTATTTTGCAGCCCCTAGTGCCACACCACCAGCAAAATTTACTGACACAGTAAAAAGCCCCACAACAGTTGGATATCAAAATTTGGTGGTATGGTGACAGCAGCAACAAGGGAATTACTTTGCTTTAAAACAAGGTATATGGTGAGTGTGTACTTCGTTTTCAAGAAAAATCGTGTTTCTGAAAGCGTGCAAGTTTTGCTGCCATGCTGCTGAAATTTGGCAGCAGTATCAACACTGCAGTGGCAAATTCAGTGGTGACAAGGAGATGTGTGGTCTCTTGTGCATCCTTGGAGTAGATGAATTGGACCTTAGGCCCATCAAAGCTGACTTCCTTGGTGTAACTACTTGCTTGCAATTGCTGCTTCAAATCACATTTGAAATCTCACTGGAAAGGGATGTGGGGAATTTTGAAGTATACTTTAGCTCACTATAATTTGCCCCAAGTGCCCAGTTGCTATAAAGTATTATAGGATGGATCGAAGTAAAATCTATTCCAACATTCTGGGTCTAACAGTAGCAAGTCAAATGTCTTTGGAAGTTTGCAAATAAAGTCTTGACTTTTGAATGATTACCTTTCTTGACTCTTTATCAGATACAAATCATATGCACACACAACTTGGAAGAGCAAATGTTTATGCTTACCAAAGGGGAGATAGTTTGTAAAACACTTGCAGATGATGGGGTTTGGTTGATGGTTTCACGAACATCTAAAATGGTATAAAATAAGAGTTTATATGGTGGAAGGGAAACGTGATGTACAATCACTAAGTGCATAGTCTCATAAACCTCTGAACTGGGAGGCTCACACTTATCCAGCACAGAGTGGAAGGACTGCCTGATGCAATTTTTGCTTGCCTGCTCGTCATGCTCTATATTTGTGTAATACAAAACAGCCATTTCTAGCAATACCATGTCAGAGGTGAAAGGAAAGAGTCTGGACTGTATCCTGTATCTGTAGCCTTCATCCTATATCCTCACCACCACAGTCTCCTCCCATATCCATCCACTTTACTCCTCCCCAGAGTTCCTTTTGTGCCCTCAGAGATCAACTGTCATGGTTCTATCCATGTTGGCTATGAAGGGCAGAACTCTGAATCCCACCTTTGAGGTTGGAGCATCGTCTTTGAACTTTGAAGCTGTGAATCTGAACTACTCTATGTCATCTCAGATTATGTGCAGGGGCATGGGATCATTCTGGCATCCAAAGCTAGTGTACTCCCTTTGTCTACAGAGGCTGAAACTGCAATAAAGAAGTGCTTACGTATCAAAATATGCTTTATATAGGACACTAGCATGTGTGTCATGGCTGTAAACATTGTACTGGAAAAAATGAATGTAGCTGGTCACATTCCCACATTCTGTACCATAAACCAAAGAAAACAGTCAGGAACAGTCATTCCACTGTTCATAGCTTGGAAACTAACAAAACAAATGTTATATCCGAAACACTTAAGCCCATTGGCCTAGAGACTGTTCATAACAAGCTTTTTATCTGACTGGATAGAATAAAATTAAAACTGAAAAATGTCAACACATTATGAACAGTTGGATTTAATTTTACACAAGCAAAACGCCTTGCCAAATTTCACATCAAGTATGAGTTTTGGGCTTGAACTACTGCAAGGTATTATTTGTTGAAAGGTGGGAGGCAAGACAGTGCGAAGTTTAAAAAAAAGATTATTCTGTCTGAATTATTTGTTTACACTTAGGTGGCTTGACAAACTGATTATTACACTGGTGCAGGTCACAGCATGACCAACCGTACACTTACTCTGCAGCCTTTGATTAATGCGGTCAAGTGACTGAAGAACTTTGTGCTCTTCGAATGACAGGGAAGTCATTCCTTGCCGTGGGGGTCTGTTCAGCACAACAGTCTGTTTGTGCAGTTGGGCCGTGTCCAAACCAGTCAAGATTTCACTTTCAGTAGCTGACATGTTCACTAAGTTTTCAGCTAACAGAAACTGTGTAGTGCTATCTGAAACTAATAACAGGAATGGATTAGCTATTAGGTTCAATGTAGTTTCATAGCCTTCATTTATAGCTCTTGGCCCTGCTAACAACATTTCTTCATGTTATCTCCTGAATCCTATTTATTTACATGGTACCATCATCATGACCGCCCATAAAACAAGCTAACTACAATCCTGGAATCATAAGGGTGGTTTTTTGAGGAGGAGAAAACTGGATACACAGAAAAAATAGAAATGAAATACTTTTCCTATTTTTCTATTAATATTATTAATAAGAAGTGAATTATGCACACTGTATTGTTCATTTTGATACTATGAAGCTGATCTACCTTAATAGTGTTTTTGTAAGAAACAGAAATGCCACCAGAGTAGTACTAGCATGCCTGAGTGTGTGTACTTCAAATGCAGCTTTAATCCTTGCAGAATTCCATGATGTACTACTCATTTTTAAAATAATGAACTAGATATGAAGGATAGAAAAAACTTTGTTACCCTTGTTCTGTGTAAATCCAAAAAGTGCCCTTGATCTTGTGACAACGCTTGTTCTCTCTTACTGTCCCCAACTAGTGTAATATTTTTCTCCTACCATTTGTCTGGTTTCTTACCTTGGCTTATTAAAATGCCCTGTTAAAAACTTGACTCATTATTCTGACCTTCTCCAGCTGATCTGGAAGATTAGAAAGCTAACGGTTTTTGGCGGGAAAAAACTCCGCTCCCTCCCCCCACAGTATAAATAGAGCGGAGCATCTGCCATTTTACTAAGTCTCGAAGACCGACATTCGCCCCCTAATAGAGAATGACAGTACCACAGCAAGCTACATCAGTACCGTAACATTAGTATGGAACCGATATAAAAGAAGTCCACTCACCGACACCATGCGGGGCTGGTGGGTGGGTGGTGTGAATGCACAGATGGCCACTCAAAGAACATCAGTTACAGGTAAGCAACCTGCTTTTCTTCGTTGTGGTCTCTGTGCATCACACATACAGGTGATTAGCAAGCTTACCAGACTCGGAGGAGGGAGGTGTCATCATTGAAGAATGGCAGAAAGCACCGCTCTGCCAAAGGAACAGTCCTGTCTGGCGCGCACATCAAGCCAATAATGCTTGGCAAAAGTACACGGAGCAGCCCAGGTTGCGGCTCTGCAAATATCTTGAAGTGGAACACCTGCCATAAAAGCCAACGAAGTCGCTACTGCTCGTGTAGAATGGCCCCTCGGAAGTGTAGGTAAGTCCATCCGAGCCAACTGGTAGGCCAACACAATGGTCTGCACAATCCATTTAGATAATCGCTGAGATGAGACTGGAGAACCTTTGTCATTATCAGCATATTTAACGAAAAGTCTGTTAGAATTCCGAAAGGATTCTGTATGAGATCTGTAAAAAGCAAGGCAGCGCCGAACATCAAGTGTATGGAGAGAGCGCTCAATCGGAGTCAATGGAGATGGAAAGAATGCAGGCAATGTGATATCCTGATTCAAATGAAATGATGTAGCCACCTTAGGAAGAAATGTTGAGTCCATTCAAAGAACCACGTTTTCTTTGTGGAAGTTCAAAAATGGTGGGTCTATGCGTAGAGTGCAAAGCTCACTGGCCCTTCTGGCTGAAGTAACCGCAACAAGGAAGGCAGTTTTCCATGATACAAGACGTAGATCCACCGTCACCAGAGGTTCAAAGGGTGGCTTTGTTAGCGCTTGGAGTACAACAGAAAGACTCCAAGTCGGCATGACCGGGCGAATTGATGGGTGTAGATTCTGAAAATGACGAATCAGAGGTTGAGAAAAAAACCGATGAGCCTTGTATGGTACCACGGAAATGTGAGATAGCAGCCGTGTAAACCTTTATGGACGAAGGCTTAAGTCCCAAACGGTGAAGTTCGAACAGTTTGAATGGTAAAACGTTCTCAATGGATGCTGATTCAGGAGAAAAGGAATGACGGTCGGCAAAGGAGGAAAATCTTTTCCATTTTGCTGAGTAAGACCGGCGTGTAGTAGTGCAGATTCGAGAATCGCTCTATCAGGATGTAAAAATGTCGAATCCGAGATGGGTACTGTTGATCCCGAAGGAGGAGTCGGTCGCGTATGCAATTGAGGAGAGGGTCCAGTGAATCGAGACAGTAACGGAACCGATAGAGAGACCGAATCTAGCGAATGCTCCACGCTGTCAGTTTGACCAAGGCTAGGTCTGGGTGTTGGATTGTTCCATTGCACTGAGTCAATAGGTGAGGGACCGGTGGAAGTCGATGGAAAACACCTTTGGATTGAAGGAGGAGAGCAGTGAACCAGGGTTGCCTCAGCCACCATGGGGCTATTAAAATCCCTGTAGCATTGTCCTGGACAATCTTCGATACCACCTTCATCAGAAGGGGAATTGGAGGAAACGCGTAGAAAAACAGGTTGCTCCAATCGATCATGAGGGCATTTCCCCTCGAGTTCTGTCTGATACCCGCTCTGGAGCAAAACAGTTTACATACCCTGTTTGTTCGGGTAGTGAACAAGTCTCTGTCCGGGTATCCCCACAACTGGAATAGTTCAGTGCAAATTGTCCGGCCCAACTCCCACTCATGGGTCGTTGACATCTGCCTGCTCAGTGTATCCGCTTCTACGTTGTTGGTCCCTGCAAGGTGCACCGCCAGTAGCATTATGTTCCGTGGGATGCACCAATCCCAGATCTGCATTGACAATCGGGCCAAGAGGGGCGGAGACCTGGTTCTGCCTTGCTTGTTGATGTAGAAGACAGCAGCCATGTTGTTGGACGCAATCTGCACAACTTGGCTGTGTATAACAGTTTCGAAGGATTTGAGAGCGTTGAAAATCGCCAGAAGTTCGAGGAAATTGATGTGTCTCCCCACTTCCTGTCGGTTCCAAGCTCCTTGGACCCGAAGTCCTGCACATGCCGCACCCCATCCGATGAGGGACGCATTGGTGTACCATGTCACAGTTGGATGGGGCTGATGGAACAGAACGCCTGTAGACAGCTTGCGTGTAAAAGTCCACCATATCAGGGAGTGAAGGACCGAGGATGGGATCCGAAGAAGCCTGGTTTATAGGTCCCATTGCGGGTGAAATGATCTGTTGAAGAACAATTGAAGCAGCCGAAGTCTGAGTCTTGCGTAAGGCACAATGGCCACTGAGGCTGCCATGTGCCCCAGTAGTCTTTGTATGGTGACGGCCTGCACTGTCCTTAGTCGTCAGATCCGATGGATGTGGGCACACAGCGTGGCTCCGCGGGATGGAGGAAGAAACGCTCTTTGTAGAATAGAGTTGATACGTGCCCTGATGAAATCGATGACCTGTGTCGGGATAAGTGATGATTTCTTAAGATTAATGCATAGTCGAAGGTATCAAGCAAAGTACAAGTTGCACGGACAGCCGCAAGGAGATTGGCCTTAGTCTGTGACACAATGAGCCAGTCATCTAGGTAGGGGTAGACTTGTATACCCTGAAGCCGTAGGTGGGCGCATACTGGAGCCATGCATTTTGTATAGACTCTCGGTGCCGTAGCTAGACCGAACGGGAGCACACTGAATTCGAAAATATCGGATCCAACAGTAAATCGCAGGAAGCGTCTATGGGAAGGATGGATAGAGATATGAAACCAAGCATCCTTCAAGTCCAATGAGGTGAACCAATCCCCTTTTTTCAGCAACAGAAGGATATTCTGTAAGGTGGTCATCCGGAACTACTTTGGTTTAATGTATCTGTTGACATTCCTGAGATCCAGGATAGGTCGAAGACCACCGTCCTGTTTGGGGACCGTAAAATATCGGGAATAGAATCCGTGAAGCTCATCAGTGCAGGAAAGTTGTTGAATCGCACCTTTACAAAGAAGTTGGTAGACCTCATTGCACAGAACCGAAGATGGTGGCATAAATCGGATAGGGCTCGATGGTGGAACAATGTTGAATTCTATTCTATATCCGAGCTGAATGATGGACAACACCCACCTATCAGATGTAACGGTCTCCCAAATGGGGAGTCGGTTTTGAAGCCAGTTCCCGAAAGGGAGAGGGGAAGGTGGGGAATGGAAAGATGGATTGGTTCGCCAGGACTGTCAACGAGGGCGTTTCTCGGAGTTGAAGTGCCAGTGGCCCTGAGAGAAGCGCTGTTGAGGCTGTTGCCTTCTACGCTGCTGCCTCTGCTGGTAATGTTGGCAGGGTTGGTACTGTTGGCGTCCATAAGGCCTGGACCATGACCACTTATGTTCAGTTTGTGGGAGCTCCATGCGACGCGCTGTCATGCGGGATTCGTGGATGGCTTTGAGTTTTTGATCGGTCTTCGAGTGGAAAAGACCAGTGCCATCAAATGGCATCTCCTCTATCCTCTGCTTCATCTCTTCAGGAAAATTACAATTCCTGAGCCACGCATGCCATCGTAAGGAGATAGCACTGACCATGGCCCAAGAGTCAGTGTCCACGTGATGTCTTGCTGTGGACAACTGCTGTATGGCCACTTGCATCGCCTCTTTTATAAAGACCCTGGCTAGATCTGCCTGTTGGTCCGGAAGGGAGGAGGCAACGTTATCCAGCTTCTGCATTATGAAGTACTGGTAACGTGCCAGAGTCACTTCATAATTCGATATGCGCATGCCGAGTCCTGCAACCGCATAGACCTGATGTGCAATCATATCAACCTTCCTCCCTTCTTTAACTCGGGGTGTTGTATGGCCCCGAGCCTCCCTGCCCTGGGACGACTCGACCACCACAGAGTTGGGCTTCGGGTGGGGCTGCAAGAATGGAATATCTTCCTCTCTGACCCGGTAAATAGACTCGTACCAATGAGATGTTGCTTGCGGTTGTGCCGATTGGTCCCAGGGCTGGACCACTGCCTGGTGGAGCATGGTAATTAGAGGCAAGGCAATGGTTGCGGACTGTTCTCCCCGGACAATATCATAAAATTGGTGCTGGGGCCGGGGCGATGGTAGGCCTCTATTTCCAGCGACTGAACCAGACGAGAGACGAGTTCCGAGAAGGAAACATGAGGCTTGTCTGGGGATCCAGGGTCTTGGGAGGTGATGGCCACATCCGGGGACGTGGAGTCTACTTCTGACTCGTCCGAGTCCTGGTGGTAGCGGTAGTGTTCGCTAGACGAGGAGGTCTCAGGAGAAGGCGGAGGTCTTTGTTCCGCATGGCTGGACATGGACGGCACCTCTCTCGGGATCGACGGTGAACGACGGTCCCGAGGGTAATAGGCATAGGGTGGACAGCCACTCCAGCTGGGAAAACCGCCATAACCCGGCGTAGGCCAGTCATCCCCCTGGCGTTCCAATGAGTAGCTCCTATGCCTAGGCGGCGACTGTGCTCTCTCAGGTGGCCCAGCAGTAGGCATCGGAGTCGGAGAACGCTGTCCTGGTGGGGAATCTCTAATTTCTCTGTCGGAAATGGATGCCTGAAGCGGTGGCTTCGGTGGGGGAGACATGCTCTCAGGCCGAAGCACAGGCCTGGGGGATCCCGGCGGAGTCACCTGCATCGCCATTTGCAGGGCCGGTCCCAAGTGAGTCGGTACCGTAGCGGTGGTCGGTACAGAGAACCCCGACGAACCCGAGCCCCGGTGCTTGGAGCAGTCGAGTTTCTTGCCCTTATGGGCCGCCTTAGCCACCTTGCCTTTCCTCGGCTTCTAATGCATGGAGGATTTGTCCGGTTCCGAGTGCTTACGCTTCTCCTTTTGCTTAGTTGGAGGAGAAGGTAGCTGTTGCACTTCCGTCGAAGCAGCGCCTTCATCTGAAGGACACTGCAGTGGCGCGGCCAATGCAGAGGTGGGGCACTTAGAGGGCGCGGCTAAAGCAGAGGCGGAGCGCTGCGGTGGTACAGCTGAGGAAGGGGTAGGCCTTGGGACCAACTGGTCTGATTGGAGCAAGGCCTGATCCCAAAGCAGCTTACGGAGACGATTCTCCCTATTTTTCCTGGCCTGTTTAGTAAAGGCCAGGCAATGCCCGCACTTGTCGGTCCTATGCCCCTCGCCAAGGCAGAGGAGGCGTAAGTCGTGCGGGTCGGCGGGAGACAATTTGGAACCGCACTCACTGCACTTGCGGAATGCCGCCGCTGTGCCACTGCGAAAAAGAAGAAAGAGATGATAGTACAGAGGGTAAGAATAATATTTTTGTTTTTTTGTTTTAGATAGAAGAAAGAATTACGACGAGGAAGAGGAAAAAGAACTGGGAATATAACGAGGAACGAGGTTAGTAGAAAAAGGTATAACCGTAAGGAGCACAAGGCAAAAAATCTAGCAAGAGACGTTAACAGGCACGAGGCACAGCGAACGGCGGTCGCAGAGACAGTAAAATGGCGGACGCTCCGATCTATTTATACTGTGTGGGGAGGGAGCGGAGTTTTTTCCCGCCAAAAACCATTAGCTTTCTAATCTTCTGGCCTAGGCACTGCACGGGTGCAGCACCCATATGTGTGATGCACAGAGGCCACGACGAAGAAATGACACATACACCAAGCACTGGGCAAGTTCACACATCACACCAACCCATCCTGGCAACAAGTCAAAGTAGGTTGCTTGTTGTCCAGAAAGCCACAGGACAGCCAACAGACAAGCAGGATCACCATGGATTGTTTACCGCCCCTTCCCTGCCATCCTCTAAGTATCCCAGGGAATACCACTGTTGGACTGACATGTCTTCCCTCCCCTTCCCACCATGATCATGAGCCATTTTTGGATCACCATGGTTATTTTGCACATAACTCCTTCTGAGATTCTAGTCCAAGTACACCACCCCCACAACCACTGATTAGCTCAGTGCCTATTTTCAATTTTTGGTAGGGATGCACTTTAGAACTTTCCTAAGCACCAGGAGCTTTGGGGAAAAGTGCAAGCTGTACAGCAGCCTGTGGACTGCTAGGGAGAAAAAAGGTAGAAATGCAAAGAGTATACAATTCACAATACCCCCTTTCAGAAACAAATATCACTCACACCTTTGCATTCTCTTGGAAACTTTCATTTTGACGCATGTCAAGGAAAAGCAAAGGGGGGACATACCTTTAGGGCCTAGGCAAGGGTTGGTATCTGTTGAACAAACTTATTTTTGCACGCTGCACAAAAATTTAAAAAATGATCTGATGACTGTAAAGCCAGCTTTGCAATTTCAGAAAAAAAGGGTAGAGTGCAAGAGTTTTTTGCTGCTCTTGCCAAGCAAGTTGCTAGCCAATCCCTGGGACCTATGATAGGGTTGATTGTCCAGGTTTGAATAATGTGGTATCTCATCATGTGCTCAACAAGATCTAGAACAAGCTATGGGTTGTCCAGTTGGTTTGCTGCCTTCAAACAAGCCACAAGGCAGGAATTGCTCTAGGTTCACATGACACAAAAAACCATCATGAGCAGCCACCCAACACATCAGGGAGTGAGTATACAAGATACAGCAGCATTACCTTCATCAGAATTACTGATAGCACACCTGGCTTGCACTGGCTCATATGCACACTGAGATGGAGCCTGCTTCAAGGCCTGTAATATATTGTATATTAAAAAAGGGATATTTAGCATCAAACAACATCACAATAGTAAGCAAAATGAATTAAATTAAAATTAATAAAATAATACAGGCAAATCACAATCTAGAAGTACTGGAATTATTCTGTAATCTAAAGCAAATAAAAAGGGGGAAAAACAAAAAAAAAGTCTTTAATAATATGCAATTGTATTACAGAGGACAACAGCCTGTAATTGTGGGAAATGATTCAAATTATTAGTAGTACTCAAAAGTTATTTCAGCTATTGACTAAAGAGGACTGTAATGCTTGTACACTAGAAACAACAGAGAAATGTCACCATATTGAGATTTAAAACAGCCTGTTATTGTAAGGGTTATTATGCTTCACTGCCACAATGAAGGTCATATTTGGGAGGGGTGTTTTCTACTTATCATAGGATCATAGAAGTATAGAATACTTATTTATTATTCATTTACAGAATAAATTATTTATTCCCTTTTTATTCAAATTATTAATTCAGTTTACCCTAGATGCTCAGGAAAGTGCAAAAGTGCACGCCCCCCTGTAACACTGCCACCAGGAATTCAATTCCAATCTTATTAACTTCTCCCACTATATTGTGTCCAAGCTATAAGGCTCCTTCCTTGGACTATGTGATCCTGAGGATGAGACACTGCTATTCAAACCTATGATGCTGATTTAACAATAAACAAAATAAAACTTTATTTGTATAATAAGTGTATTGTTTTCAAGATGTTCTGTAACTTATTTTCTTAGTAAATAAAACAGTGTTTAATAACAACTTTTGACAGCGGTATCTCACTCTTTCCCTTTTCTATCTTTCCTCACTCTCAAATCTTCCTTTTTCTCCTGAATGTAAATTTGGCCAGGCTTTATTCAATTTCTCTCAGTTCAATCTTTCCCTTCTGCACACAGGTTTCTGTCAGCGTCTATCGCTCACACCCTTATAATACTTGACAATATTAGGTAATAACTCTCCCTAAGTGCTCATATGTCCTCTAAGTATTCCATTTCCTTTCTTTTCCCTTTGACCTCATGAATCATAAATGCCTTCCAGAGCACTATCTAGGATTCTGAAGAGAAGGCTGCCTCTTCATTTTCTGCAGAAAGCTGACTGATTCCAACTAACTGTGACTGCTGATAGACCACAACCTTGACTGTTAACTTCTGACGGACTGATAGCATTTTTTCCTTCATTCTCATTCCTCACACACTGCCAAGCCCTGCCCACACACTCTCAATCACCAACCAATCCCCTCACTCATTCATCCCCCTCTATTACCCCTCTTCCCCTTTTGAAATTGAGTTTTAACAGTTATCAAAATGTATTTCTCCCCAAAATGGGCTGGAATGCACTTTTGCACTTTTCCCAAGCTCTTTCCCAAGTCTCATGAAAAAGTGCTAAGTATAAAGGATCCTGAGGGCAGTCGAGGCAAGACACAAAAGTGAAAGGGGTGATTTGCCATCCCAGTTTGCAAGAAGAGATGCCTTGTGGCTTTGCCTTTCCTTGTCAGCTCCCCTTTCAACAGCTGTCAAGAAAATCCCTATCTGGAGTTTCTCTCAATCAGTGTCCGTCAGTGCTACATCCTGCACTTTGACAACATCCAAGGACACTGCCAACCTGAAGTGTCCTGTTTTTGTGCTCACAGAATAATAAGCCTGTGTAGTTCCATAAATGCTGCTAAAGTTTTGTTTTTATAGTACAAACATATTTTTATGCATTTAAAAAAAACAGCTTGCCAACCACTGAAATCACCACCTCCAGTGTGCCTCCTGGGCACTCTCAAGGGGCTGCTACTGGCTGTCAGAGCAGAGATCGCAAACACTGGCTGTCAAACCATGTTGTGCAATCTGAGGGGAAAAAAGATAAAGTTGGAAAGAAGCTGCAGTGAGTGAAAGGAGTTCATGACCATAGTAGAGGGCACTCAGCAAGTGACAGTCACCACAAAGTGACACTTGGGCACTTATGGGCAGCTGGCAGTGGCCTGAGCAAGCTTGGCAAGAGAAGCAAAGGTACTGCCGCTTTGGCCAAGACCCTCATTTACTGCTTCTCTTCACCTACAATGGGGATGGCTGCTCCTAGATTTGGAAAATACTATCAGTGAAACATCCCCTACAACCAGCCATGGGATTTCAGAGAGGCTTCTTTCCATTAAGAAAGCAAGTCTATGGAAAGGGTTCAGTTCTGCACACTCAAACAACCCATCATGGTTTATAATCCATAGTGGGCTGACATGTTTTGTGAACTCTGTCTATATTTCAGGTGCAAAATACCCAATCTCCGCATTCTGCCAGGTCAGTGTGGTTGGAACAAGACGTCCAGAGACATCCACAGAATTATTTTACTATTTCTGACAATGTCATTCAATAATTTATTAGCTATACCTTTCCAACATTATTGGGCTTGTGTCCCACAGATGCTGTCACTTGTCTCCTCTGTTCTAAAAGAGCCTTGCGTTTATTTTCATTATTTTCATTACCAAGTTTTCTTCTTGCAAAAGTAACTGTTGCTGAAAGTGATAAAATGCCCACTTTGAACACATGCTAGAAAAGTGGCACATACATTTTTAAAACAAATTAACCATAGAAACATATAATGAACTCAAAGGTACCCAGAAGTAAAACTGAAAAAGAAATGCATAGATTGCTTGAGTCTGCCACTAAATTCAATCAATAATATGGAAGAGGCTGGATGCAAATCTGCCTGTATGTTACCTATATGGTTTGCTTCAGGGGATTCATTTGTAATTTGTAAGGGAGACTCAGATCAGAAAAAAATGCAGGAAGGAAATAAAAGAACTTTACAACTTTGTAAGAACCTGCTTGTGCTTACCCTCCATACATCCATACTTTTCCTTGGTCAGGAAAGATGCCCCAGATTGCATGGTCCTGTATTGCCTTATGAAGCATCTAGTCTGTGTGCCAGGAAAGGAATTCCTCTTCCCATTTAATCCATCCTGTCTGGCATGGGTCTCATCACACAAGGTCTCCTCTAGCAATACTGTAAGGCTCATACGCCAGGTTATCAGAAGGAACATCTCATCTCTTATGTACCTACCTGGACTCTAAGATCATCTTCTGGGGTCCTTCTCTGGGAATCCCCTCAAAGGAAGTAAAGAGGGTGGCCACCAAGGGCCTTTTTGGTTGCGGCATCCCAGCTCTGGAATGAGCTTTCAAAGAGGTGTGCCTGGCACCCAGTCTCTACTCCTTTTTATTTGCCCAGTATTTTAACAGTTAACTTTTTAATTTTAGTTTTTAAACTGTATTTCTGCACTTCTGCTTCTATACCTTTGTCCTGACTGACTGCAACTGCTGTGGTTTTGTTGTTTTAATATTTTATCATTCTATCGTTCTACATGCTATTTTCGTCATTGCATGTTTTTAACTCGTGTTAAATTTCCAGAGAGCCTTGGGCTATTGAGCAGCATAAAAATGAAATAAATAAGTAAATAGGCTTCATCAGACAATACATCAAAATCTGACAATATTTCAGTTATGGAAAAATATTGTCAATACTTCAGAAATTTCCAATATCAAAATGTGACAAAAAGAGAACCTTACTGCTTGGCTGAGAAGAAAAAATTGCATTCACCCTAACACCTGATTTAACTGTGCCCATCAGATTGCCACCATCAATAGTGATGTGAGACAGATTAGGTCTACTGGGTTGTAAGTCGCCGTTGTTTGAATTATTGCAGGGTGTGGCACAATACTGTGAATCTCCTGGAGGAAAGAAAGAACACAAAACAAAATTTTAAATTGTGAAGATTGCTAATACCATCCAACCACAAAAATTAATCTGTGTTTTCCATTTGTGCTTGTTCTTTATCATATACTTCTGTATTAGTTCAGGCCCAAGAAGAACATTTATGCAGTAGTCCTAATTCACCAGCAAAGGCATGGATGAATATCCAAGTTAAAATGTCCATTCAAGATATGCAGTGTTGAGGAACAAAGTACACTGCATAGGACTCTACCAGATGACAACCGAATTACTCAGTCAGTGCAGGAAGCTGTTTCAGAAAGCACTGTCACATCAGTTATCAGTTACTAATATATGAAACTACTCAGCCTGTTTTACCAGTTGTCCTGCACTAGCCAAAGGATTACATGGATAATTCCATGTAATGGCAAAGGGTAAATGTGATAATACTTAACACCTACCAAAGCCCTACCTCCTTCTCATACCAAGAGAACATTTATTGCAATACGGTGGCTTTACAGTTTTACAGATACTTCTCTTTTCCAAGGTACACTCATATGCAATCAATATTACAAAATTTCTATGTGGTAGATTGTGAATAGAAATTATCTCTCTGGGACATGTGCCTTTTGGTTAGTACCAATGATGTTAAACCCACCCTTGCATACACGTCTGGAGAGTTTTGAAATTCTCTTAAAAATGTTTACATTGTTTTTTTAATAAGACAAAGAATGGTGATATAAATGATACATATAGTCTTTTGATTTTGATTTAATAAAAAAGAGGTGGCTGAAGAGGACAGAAGAGGCAAGATGGAGAAATGGACAAATTGTTAATAGTCCCCTGCTGTTGGAGGGTATAGAAATGAAATAAACCAGCATTTGCTTTATGTACAACAATCTTAAAAAACTATGAGCTGTGGCACAACTCTGGGTAAATAACCTTCAGTAACGTCTCTTTTTATATTGTGTCCGACTTCCCTTCTTTAGTATTGAGAGAGAGAGACTGGCCACAACAACAGAATGCATTGAATGGGGGGGGGGGCCCTCTCCTGAAAATGGAGCAGGACTCACAGAAAGCATAAAAAACAGCAGCTAAATTATTATTTGGAACTAGATGTATGGAACACATCTTCACAATCCTGAAAAAGTTGCTCTGCTCCCTGACTATATTTGGACCCAATTTTCTATAATCTTTAAAGCACAGTCTAGTCTAAGTGCCTTAGCACCAGAACACTTCAAAGACCACTTCTTCCTTCATGAATATGCCTGGACATCAGAAGTCCTTCTGCAGTTCCTTTTCCTGTCTAAGATAAGGTGGGAGGGAGTCCAGAATAAGCTTTTCTCAGTTGTGGCTAATTGATTTCTTTTCCACACCACATGACAATCTTTCATCCAGCCAGCCTTTTAAGTCCTTCTGGACCTAAACAACTGGGTTTATTTGGTATTTAAAAAAAATGTATTAGATGGGCATCAGAGGGGGCTGTTGCTGATCTCTCTTTGTTTTTATTACATACATTATTCTTTGTCTCTCTGTTTTAATATTTTTTTAATCTAGCACATTTTACTCTTTTAAAATAGTTTATCTACCATTTTTTCTTATTTTTGTGTTCTTTTTTATTTTATGTTGTACATCATCTTCATATGTGATTTAATGTGGGTAGAAACATATTTTAAATAAACATATAAAACCACTTTCAGAGGCTGGGTACCTGGTCCAGCATCAGGACCCAGCATACTGCAGTGTCTGTCATAGTGGCATTACTGCAGCCCCCATCCTTCTCATCAGGTATGGCCTAACCGCTCCATTTTGCTACTTGAAACATAGAAATAAACGGTATCCCCTCCCATGCAACTCAATGTGCAGTATAACCACACTAAGTTACTGTTGACACATGTTCCAGAAAATCCCAAAGCACTTCCAGCAATGCTGGGCGGTAAATGTACAATACAGTAATACTAAATTAAATAGGAACTATTTACTCCCTTCTCATGAAACCACAGATCTGTTGCTTGAGGCAGCAGACTGCTTTTGCCATCATGGACCCACAGGACAAAAGCAGCTGCTCAGCTCCAACGCATAATAGCTCCAGCGCTGCTGCTAGGTAAACCTGTTTGTAAAGGCATGTGCAAGGCTGACAGCAGCACTAATGCCACCATGAGGGGACACATGTAGCACTGATGGCCTTCCAAACATCACCAATGGCAGTCTGCCCACACCCCCAAAACCTGCACCCAAGCCTTGCTGTTTATACCTAACAATGAATTACAAATGCTGTCCTAAATTCATCCCCACCAGGGATAGCTTTGCTTCAGTTCAACTTCTTAAAATGAAAAGGGAGCTTCCTTTCTCTTGTCAACCAAGAATCCATGGTTTAATACACTGTGACACTATTTCTCAGGGCCAAGAGAGCTAGCCCACCCATACCCCCTTTTAAATGGGCTTCAGTATCTCCAAGATCAGACACTGAATATGATTAGGTATAAGATAATTTGTCTGGAAACAGTTCCTTACCTTGATTTAGAAGGGGAATATGTCCAGCCCTGTCTATTGGTACACCACTTCCTCTTATTATTTCTGAGATTAATATAAGATTAGCACAATGAATTTTATTCTTCCTAAATCCCTCTGAATTGGCTTTTGTATCTTTGATCAAGTATCTTTGATTTTTCATATAATTTTTACTCTATTGATTAAAAAGTTCAAACATACCAGCTGCACCATCCCTTTGACCCAGTGCACGATGTACTCCTTGCCACAAGATTGTGATTTCTTCATCAGTTGGTGTGCGATCTGGACTTAATCCATTTTCTGAGTACATGGAGCCTTTTTTGGTAAAGCTGCTATACTTGCTAATTGATTGAGCACACTTGGTCCTTTTCAAAGGCTCATACATGAATATACTGTAAGAAGGGCTCATAGTGGCCATGTGAGCTGAAGTTGAAGGATTTTCTGTAGAATCGCTTCCTAAATCTTGACTTTCAGGCAAAAGATTCCTTTCATTTAAAAAGTGACTCTTTTCAGTATCTGTGTGAGCCATGCTGTCTGATGGATTTTCATCCAGTCTTTTGCCTGGGGTAGGTTTACATGGAGGGTGAGGCATTATGATTCTTCCCTGAGTTTTCATGACCTTGGTGGCTTCACTAGCAGACTGTGGTCGAATAATAGTACCTTTTCGGTTTTTATTTATTAAAGCTGCTGATGATGAAGCTTTGGCAGATTTTGGACGTTTGATCATTTTTGTTCTACCTTTCCGTGGATTGCTTCTTAAGCTTTTAGGGTCATAATTATATGGAAAGGGTTTAATTTCTTCACCTCTTGGTGCCATCCATGCCTGTTTAGCAACATGATATCCTGCAGATACAAATGCATTCTGTATCCCATTATCTCGTTCTGAGCCAACTGTAGTAAGTTTAGCAGATATTTGAGAATTCTCCTGGTGATCTTCTGAAAAAACAGAATTGATCATACAAGGTGGGATGCTTCTAATATTAGTTCTAGAATTGCTAACTCTAATTTGAAAACTGGGTGGTTGGGGCTGTTTCTGAGGTATTTCCGTTATAGTTTGTTCTGAACATTTCTCATCATAATTTGTTCCCACAACTTCATTAACTTCATCAAACCACCTAAGTTTTTTAGAGTTCTTTTGAATGTTGGCATCTTTTCCTTTTATTTTTGCCAATTCAACACTGTCTCGAGCAGATGACACAGGCTGATTCCCAAATTTGACCCCTCTATTTATAACTATTGCCTTGAAATACCGAGATTCATATTTAGATTCTTTTTTCAAAATGCTTTTTGGCAATTTCACTACTTTTTTCTCACTGGGGGTATTCCTCTGTTGGTCATAGTCAGATAAATTGTCCATGAGGTCTTCATGAGGCACAGATAACATTTCATTCACTTTTTCCTCCCCATTGTCTTTCTGTTGATCACTATTGCTTTTACATGTCTCTTCAATAAAAGGTGTATCAATATTAACATGGTCAAAGTATTTTTCATCTTTAGCACATGTTACATAGTCTAAATCTTCAGTACACCTTGCTGCATGAGCACTTTTCCCCTTCTGCATGCAATTAAGCAAGAAGCTGTCACTGTATGGAACAGTAGTACTCCACTCTCTAACTGGAAAGATTGAAGAGGGTACCGAGTGTTGAGTGGAAGCCTGCACTGATGAGGTTGCATTATTCTGGGGAAATTCAGAATTCTGTTCTTGCACTGAAACCACTGGAGAAGAATCAGGAATAGCCCAAGCTTCGTCTGATTTGAGTACAGGTGTGTCAGTGGTTAAAGGGTATTCTGCACCAACTATTCCTGGAGATGGATTTTTCAACAGAAAGCTTTTGTCTTCTCTCTTAAATTCTGCAAAAGTTAGATTATCATCAGAAGCACACGTCTCAGTCTCTCTTTGTTCGGCTGTACTTGAACCAGATGATTTCTGATCAGGATTGCATGTATCCTCATCAGAAGGTACAACATTGTATTTAATTAAAATATCACGAAAAGGGGAAGTTGTCTGAAAATCTGAGGTATTTAAATTTATGAGCCAGTTATTTACATGCTGATTTTTAGAAAAAGTGATGTCAGTTTCATCAGAGAAATGTTTATTTCTAATCTGTGATCTCTGTGAATTGTGGAGTGAAGAATCCTGCTGTGCAGTCAAAGAAGATGTTTCACTGGGCGTTGTACAACTTTCATTTGGTTCTCCAGCCTCAAGACTGTCCACACTGCAAACACTTTCTGAATGGACTATTTCATTCACTTCTTGATGAAACTCCTGAGACAGAAAAGTAAGCAATCTATGAATATACTAAAACAGACTTATTTATTCATGTTTGAAATTCAGTCACACTTTTGGAGAAAATTGGGAAAGTACCATATTTTCCCGTGTACAAGATGATACTTTTTCTTAAAAATATTTACCTAAAAATGGAGGGGTGTCTTATACACGGGGGCTTGCGGCAGCGATTGCGGACGCACTCGGGGGGGGGGAGACTGGCGCAATTGTGGGCGCATGTGCACAGGGAGGTGGCAGGTGCATGCACGCAGCAAGTCAGCAGCTTGCTCATGGGGGGCGTCCTATACATGGGGCGTCTTACAGATGGAAAAATACGGTACTCTATTTTGTGAAAAAGAGATTTTCAAATGTGCAATTCAAAGGAATAAGATGCTCTTAGAGAAATGTTTCACTATATCTATTAATATATGTTTCAATACTAAAAACAAAGTAATGGGAATAATTTCATAAGAAACAATAGGTTTCTTCAATAGCTGTATTTATACAGTCGTTTTTTGAGTATCTAGGACACAAAATGCCATCTTGTATACAGCAACAAGTGTGTTAAAACTGCCATGAAAAGTTAATATCCCTAACTGGAGACTGTACTTGGTCACCGAATTCAGGGTGATTTTTTTAAAGTTCTCTAACACCACAAAGCTTCATTTTAGGTTCTGCACAGAGCCAAGCACAAAATTTACTTTTCTAGGTGCTGATTTATTAGATTACTAGGCAAAAGCATGGACACAATATTTATACCTTTAGTGTTTATAGCTTTAAGAAGTTCCCCCTCCAAAAATGCACTTCTAGATGGATTCTGCAAGCTTAGACAGATTACTTATGCAATCTCCTGAGACAGACACAAGCTGATAAGTGTGGCACTTGGCAGTTTCAGATATATTGATTTTTGGAAATAAGCATTAAAACATGAAGAATGCTTTCCTTTGCTATTTTAATTTCAGCCTTTAAAAATATTTTATCTCCCTCTGATTACTTAGAAATGAGAGCTAAACTTATTTATCTAGAACAAAAATATTAGCTGATACCACTTCAATAACTGCATGCTGTGAAAACTGAATTGTATTTAAAGAGTTAAAAGATACAACAGAAAAACACTTTAAAATAGCAAAATCACAAATATGTAAATACATATATTGCTACAATATTCAAGATCAGAAAAGAAAGTAGAATTATTTTTTAGAGATATAAATAGTGAAACTATTTGTACTAGTGACAGGACCTGTATTGGTTCTTTTATAGACCTTAAATGAAAGGAATTTTAGGAATCTTTATAATCCTACTGGGCCTGTAAAACAGCAAAATAAGAGGTCAAAGGGCCTCAATATATAATCACAGAAATGTGGCATATAATCTGTGCTTTGCATTTCTCCGTGCAACTGTTATGTGCAGTTAACTGAAAACAACAGAAATTAAAAGCAAAAAGTCTATTTGTGTTACAGTTTGCATTTTCAACAACAGGATCATAAAATCAGTTTCTTACCACTCATACCTATGTAATTAAAAATGGAACCAGGAGTTTTTAGCTGCAAAATAAAAGCACCGCGGGCTGAAATACTATCAGTAATTACTCTGTTGTATTTCCAGTTGTCTTTCTGTATGTTTGCATTAATAATAAGAAGGGAAGGGTCCTAAACACTGTAATTCTGATTTGTAAAACTACTGATTCAGTAGAAAAGCCTCAGCGGCCCCTAGTGGCAATTTAATTATATAAAACTAATATAAATTGTAGTATTACTTGTTATTGAAGCAGGATTCCTGATTCAATCTAAAAGAATGCATTGAATGCACTATAAGACTTTCATTGATAGAAGTACAGTAGCATTACTACTGCCTAACAAGAACAATTTTCTCATCAAAAATACTTACATCACCAGAATAATGCTAAGGCCTTTAAAGTCACAATACTATGCAAATTTAGACAGAAAAAAGTCCTACAACTCCCAATATTCTTCTGTCAGAATGGGATTTTAAAAAATTGATTCAGTAAGTGGGTGACTTTTGGCTAGTCACAGACTCTCAGCCCAGCCTACCTCACAGGGGTTGTTGTGTGGATAAACTGAGAGCAGGAAGAGGAGAATTATAAGTTGCTTTGAGTTCTTTGCAAGAAAAAAGGGGGGTATAAATTTAATAAATAAATGTGCAACTGGAATTTTTTTAGCCATCTTTATCAAATACACACTTAAGCTATCCAGTATGAGAACTGACAAGATAAGATTTGCCTATCACATAATTTCTCAAGGAGGACGTAGGGGAGAATAAAACTGTGGGAAAGGAGGGATCCAGTAGGACAATTCAAAGGCACCAAAAACTACAGGGGAGTCCAAAGGGCAAGTACATCAAAAGAAGGGAATAGGAAATGTATTAAATATCTCCCCTTTGGTGCCCACCACCTTTTCAACACCTCCCTGAACACACTGTCCAGCTACTAACTCTCAGACCTGTTTTTTGCACTTCCTTTTCAGAGCAGTTACTGTGTTCCCTCAGGTTTTTAAAAAGTGCAGAAATATACATAGATTTAATGGCCAGAAAGTAAATAGAAGGGGAATTTGCACATCTTCATGAACTGCTACATTACTGCAGGTGCACTAATTTCTCCTCCATCTACTTCCCAGTTATTATATTTCTATATATTAGTCTTCCATTTACTCCCAGCTCTAAAAACCCTCAAATATTCCCAACAGTTAAAACAAAAGTACCCATAGAAGGTGGAAGAATGGGACAGAACAGACTGTCCACACCAGCAGTACACACACCTCCAACCACAATGGATCCCCAAGGAGCTGTGAAAAGTGGGGTGAGGGGAGTTAATATTTCCCCTTTCTGGCACTGCTGGAGAGCCACCAAAATGCTGAAAATCTGAAAGACACTGAGATGTGTCAGTTCAAACCAAAAGGATCACATCCCAGGCTGCCTTGGTTGCCCTGTGCTGGGAGAGAGACAAAGGGAGCACAAACGTTTATCTTCGTGGACCTCTCGGTGGTTTTTGATACCATCGACCACGGTATCTTTCGGGAGAGGCTGGCTGGGTTGGAAGTTGATGATACGACTGTGGTGGTTGGTGGATGGTGGCTCTGCTTCTACCTGGCTGGCTGTCTATAATTGGTGGAGCTGGGGGATCGTTGTTCTGTCCCATGGCACTTGTGCCATAGAGTTCTGCAGGGCTTCATTTTGTCCCCTATGTTCTTTAACATCTACATGAAACTGCTGGGAGATTTGGGCTGAACCAATATGCTCTACCTCTTGTTCTCATCTAATCCAGGTGAGGCAGTGAATGTTCTAAACCAGTGCCTTGGCTTAGTAATGGACTAGATGAGGGCCAGTAAGCTGAGGCTCGATCTAGACAAAACGGAGGTGCTGCTGCTGGGCAGTCCATCCATCCAACTGGGAAATTTTTAACCTGTCCTGGACAGGGTTGCACTCCCCCTAAAGGGCGAGGTTCATAGCTTCTGGATGCTCTTTGACCTGAGTTGTTGCTTGTCTCACAAATGACCTCAGTGGCCAGAAGTACCTTCTATTAGCTTAGGCTGATCTTTCAGCTACGCTCCTACTTGAAAAAGTAGACAGTTATCCATTCGCTGGTAACCTCTTGCCTGGATTACTGTAATGTGCACAACATGGGCCTGCCTTTGAAAATGGTCTGGGCACTCTAGCTAATTCAAAACAGAGCACTGTGGTGGCTAATGAGAACCAGTCCTAGAGAGAACATTTATTTATTTTAATTTTTATTTATTTATTTTTCGATTTCTATCCTGCCTTTTTCCTCCAAATGGCTCAAGGCAGCTTACATCATTCTCCTCCTCCATCTTATCCCCACAACAACAACCCTGTGAGGTAGGTTGGGCTGAGAGTCTGTGACTGGCCCAAAGTCACCCAGTTGGCTCCATGGCTGAGCGGGGACTAGAACCCAGATCGTCTGAGTCCCAGTCCCATGCTCTTAACCACTACCCCACACTGGCTCTCTCCCATATCACAGCTGTCCGCCACCAGCTGCATTGGCTGGCTGTTGTCGCTAACATACAGAGCCTTAAACAACTTGGGGTTGGGATATCTGAAGGAACGCCTATCTCCATATATCCCTACCAGACCTCTAAAAGTCTTCCACAGAGACTCTCCTTTGCAATCCCCCTTAAGTAAGGGGGGGAAATGGCAAGGAAAAGGGCCCTTTATATCTTCCCAAGGAAGTACGACTGGCACCTTCACTACTCAGTTTCCAACACCAAGTAAATACTTTTTTATTTACTGTTTTTAGTAAAATTCCTGATCCTATTTTACTTATTTCTGCTTACTTTTATCAATCTGTGCACTTGTTCTCCTGTTCTGTATTTTATATTGATTGGATTTTATGCTGTGCTGGATGTAATAGTTTTAATATTTTTATTCTTTTATGGTTTATGCTGCTGTTTGCTGTTTTTCTGAGCTGTCCAGAGAGTCCTTGAGCTATGGGGCAGCATCCAAATGTAATAAACAAACAAACAAACTCCTTTGGCTCTTCCAGCCAGCCCTTTTCCATGCTCCTGACTTACACTACCTGATCTCCTTTCTCTTTTATTTTTCCCCTCATATTTTGCTACTGTGCACAAATTAGCCAACACAAAACTCTGTCTTCTCAATTTCCTTGCACACTGCCTTCTGCTTCCCTTTGTTAGCTGAAAGATACATATTGACCAGCAGGACTATTCATACTGGAAAGCTGTAAGAGTACACTTACAAAAGACTGTCTAAAATAAAATTACAGGGGCACTCTGCACATTTTAGTCACTGAAAAGCAAGGTAGGGAACCAAAAATGATTAGCAATCAGAATGGGGAAGGGGCTTGAACAAGGAAACAAGACAGGTTCTGCTGCAAACTGTCCCGGGATATATGCCAGAGCTAGCTGGATGACTGGAGAGGAAGGAGAAGCAGAACAAGCCACAGCAAGCCCAATTTTCTGTTGTTTATTCACAGAGTGGCTTGGGCACGACCAGCTATAAGTAGCATGTGAAAGCCTGGTAAGGAGGTGGTTTCTGGGAGCAGCAACATTGGGACAGCAATGACACCTCCTTGCGAATACTGGAAAATGCTTGCGCTGACACTGAAGCTGGTATACTCCCATTAAAGGCAGTGGGCCTAGGCATTCCTGCTTAGCTGGTTTATGAGCTTCGCTTTAAAAAAAAGAAAAAGAAGTTTCTTGCCAGGTTACCTGAAGGTTGTCAAAATGCTGTTCTTGCAGCTGCTGTTGCATTTCATCCAGGTTTTGTTGGAAAAGAAACTGGTCACTATCCAGATTTGTCCTACAGTTTTCATGTGTTACTCTATCAAAACCAGCTTTTTCTGAGCTCTGTTTCCAATGAAAAGGAACATTTCTGGTAGCTGAGGAAGTGGCATCAGTTGTTCTTGTGGGGAAGAAACATCATAGTTACTACCAGCTTTTTTTTTTAACTTTCATGGCTAAGGTTTCACATTAATCACGTTTAAAATAAACTGCCATATCTAGAATGTAGCATTTGGCACATCAAAACTATCTAATAGCTATACAATATTATACATGGTATTAGTAAGAAATGTATTATAATGAAAAGTTTGTCTCAAGCTATGAATAAAACCAGAGAAATATTATTATATTGTTGTTGTTATATATGACTGCATTGTTATATTTGATTGCATTATTGAATACTTTTGAAGAATTTTTTTTCTGTTGACCAAACAACAAGCGTCAGTTACTTAGTGTTCTATCAGAGGGTTGAAAATGTAAAATAAACCTCTGTCAAGGTCCGAATTTGTGTAGATAAACCTGGAGGCAGATGTTTTGACACCAGATGTCTTAAAAAGAAGTGTAGGTCAAGATAATCATGCACAAAAGTAACCATTTTTTTCTGTTATGATGTTTTCTGTTACTAACCAGTGCCCAAAGCTAAACATATAAATTCACTATGCATGATGACTGTGGCAGCTGGTCCTGACGGGAGAAGGGCTCACACTCTATACTGTTAGTGTGCACCTACAATAAAGAGTCTTTTAAAATATAAACCACTTGCTGGTATTGCCTGTCAGTCTTGCAGTCAGACAATGAACAAGAGGGACTTTTTCCCCCTCAGCACTTTGGTAAGACTCTACTTAAAGACTCAAATCACAGCTGTGAAAGGAAGTCTAACTGCTGTGGAGCAGGGCTTGTCTGTGTGGAAACTTTGTGTCATGCACAGTTTGTGTGATGTGCATCTGTTTGTGTTTGTGCATGAGAACTTGTGTACATGTCTGAATGCATGAATGTGTGAATGCGGGAAGTGCCTCTCTGAATGTATATGAACGGCTCTACTGGCATATGTGCCTCTCTCACAAAGATTACCCAGGAGGGAATGCAGCTACCAGGGTGAAAAAGATTATCTAACCCTGCTCTATGTCAATGGAGCATAAACATGGGTGTTTATATATATTTTATTTATTTATTTATTTATTTATTTATTTATTTATTTATTAAAGCATTTTTATGCTGCCCCATTCACCGAAGCCTCGGGGCGGCTTACAACAATAAATAAAATGATTATAATATTACATCCAAAATAGAAACATTCAAAATATAAAAATCCAAAATATAACATTAAATTAAAAATACAAAAATACGATATAAAATAAGCCGCCCTGGCCAGATAAAATCCAGTAATATTAACAGTTAAAATGCCGCTTAAATAAAAAGGTCTTTGCCTGGCGCCGAAAAACAAATAACAAATATATATATATGCACAGAGATTTTGGAGGGGAACAAAGTCCTCCCTTCTTTATTTTGGGCAAAGAAAGCTCTCTGAAGAACAGCAAAAAGTGAGAATAAAAGAAGGAATTCAGTGATGATACTGTACAAGGAAAACTAAGAGATAAGGACTGTGCAATAAGTACACTGAGTGCTGTCTTGAAATGGAGAGGTTGGGAAATGTATGTCCGATATGACTAGTATACTTGCAAAAGAGAAGAAAAAAAGGCAACCAGGCCAAAAACGTTAAAGGTGGCTCCATAAGAAAGATACATTAAAAGGCATTTAGAACTTATAAATCTATCTAAATGGAAGGAATAGTCTTATGAAAGGAATGAAATTTAATGAGTAATTTCAAGTTATCAAAACAGCGTAGTATGAAGAAGGGAACTCAGAACATATTCTAAACACAGTAACCAAAATATCCACAAAAGCAATTTTAGAGGAAGGGGATGCAATATTTGAGACAATTGCAAATAAATCATACGTATAAACATGCAGATTTCCAAACCTAACTAATCACCATGGTCAGATTTTTAAAATGAAAAAACAACAACTCCCCCCCCACCCCAAAATATGTTATTCAAAGTACTTTCCTTTCTGAAGTCTTATGTTGTATCTTTGTGTCACATATTTTACCAGTAAATCCCCCAAACTGACATTCAAGTTTTCCTACAATGACTTGCATGCTTGAATTAAACAGAATATATACCTCACAGTGACTCTGGTTGATGGCAATGGTAATCCTGCTCCCTGAATTTTCTGAAGAGCCTCATCCAATTTAAGTTCTGGTTTTCTTTGCACTAGAAGTTAAAAATAGGGATATTGTAAAATGTTGAGTTTTTAACATAAAATTTTGTTAACTGCCCAGAGAGCAGGTAGTGTGAACATGAAATAAATAAAGCCACAGGGATCACTTTCCCTCCCCCACATGCAGTTCTAAAAGCTGTGCCCATGCCATACTCTTCTACTCAGCATTTGTTTCCTGCTTCACTTACCTTGACAACACAGCTTTGTGAGTTTTACAGCTCATTGTATCTTGCTTAAAGACACACTTAAGGTACACTTAAATCCTGCTATTTTTCTGCTGTTCTATCAATTTTTAAGGCAGCCAGTAATTATGGTATTTTTATAAATAAATCCATAAATCCATGACACTGATAGTGGGCAATGAAAAAGAAGAAGAAAGGGAAAGACAATCATGACTTATGCTTGTGGGATTGAAAAATAGCAAGGAGCCTGTTACATATGACACAAAGGTACAATCTAGGGCAGAGTAGTGGTTAGAATCCTGGACTGGGACTCAAGAGATTCACTTAATCATGAAGCTGCCTGGGTAATTTGGGCCATTGTATAGGGCCTGTGCTGTAAAGTCCAGGTCTTGGTTTCTGGCTTCTTAAGTATAGAACTTGCTTAGCATGTGTAAAGTGCTGCACTCTAGTTACCTTGTTTAGCTTAATTAACTGGAATTTTAGTTATTTTTTTCAGGCCCCAAAAAAGATGCCCAAAGAAGAAGCACATACTATGCTCTGCCTGGGATTCCACCTTATCAGACCAGTTAACAAGCTTATGCTTTGTCATACGATTAGCTTAATGAACTCATGATACTACCTCCTATCATTTTGGCACATGGAGGGGGAATATCTTGAGCAGCCAGGATGGGAAATATTCACTGTTATGTCTTGTGGCATGCTAATGAGGATGGAAAACTTCATGTGTTATAGAGCCCATGATGGGAAGCTGCATATAGTATACATTTTGGCTTGCTGTCAAGGTAAACAAATAGATTCAAACTGCTTAGGTCACAGCACCTGTGTAACAGCCATTGCTTTTCTCACAGTTAATCTATATAAGTTGGCCATTTTCCTTTGTGTTTTGTTTGGATGTCAACATCCTTGAGGGCGCTTTGCTGATTGTATGTTCCAGCTGATTGAAGCATGCCTTGTAGGCTAGTCCAGGCTGAGCATTGTAAATGACTTGCTACTAAACCCTTTGAAAAGCTAGCTACTAATTTGACTATTGCAACAATTAAGCCTCCTTGTAAGCAAATCTGATACAGCATATCAATTCCTTGGGATCTCTCAATCCTTTAGCCCACAATTGGGGCAACACAGGCAGTTACAGCCTAACTAACTTACCTAAGATGGTTGCTATGAAAATAACATGGAAAGGAGGAGAAGGATTGTGTAAGCTATTCTGGGTTCCTTGCTGGAAAAAGACAGGTTATAAATAGAATGAATGAATGAATGAATGAATGAATGAATGAATGAATGAATGAATGTAGAAGCAGCAGCTCCAGTTCATTTCAGTAGGCCTGTAAAAGAACTTCCTGGGGGACTGAACCATTAGACATTTATTGACAGACAGGAAATAAAAAGTTCTGACAACAACTGGGTAAGATCAGTGCTCATGAGAAATGACAATATTCTTCATTTTAAAAGTCATGCTTCCTTAAATAACATTCACGGTGTCTTGGTGTGCAATCCTATGGGAGTGCTACCTGAACAACAGAAGCCTCCACATTCAGAGGCTTCCAAGTAACTAATACCCCACCAGACTTTTGCCAATGAGGCAGGAGGACCAATGGAGCACCCCTCTTGACTGCATTTCTTTGTTAGATGGGCCTCTGAACCTGTCCAGCTGAATTGAGCTGCTGGAGGTTAAGATGGGAACTCAACAGCTTCTGACTTCACAGCTCCTCCACTTCCACCTATTTGCCCACCCTCAACACAGCCATTTCCTCTCCTTGAAAGTCACAACTCCACCCTTAAAAGAGGAAGCTGCCCTGGAGCTTTCCATGGCAAGTGGGAAGTATAGAGTGTGTGTACTGGGAAAATCACCATTCAGATTTTACCCTGTAGTGTTGTAGTGTCTACTAAGCCTCAGACGGAAAATCTCCAGCTCTTAGTGGCCCCTCAGATTCCATGTAGAGGACATAGGATTGTGCATTTAATAATTTATCATAATACTGGTTGTATCCAAGCTATCTCTTTTTGGATGCACACAAGCGGTGAGGGGGATTAAGGCTGTCAGAGATGATAAGAGCAATGCTATCAGAAGGCCAGACTCTCTCACTAGTCTGGTCTCCTGGCAGGATCACCAAAGATGGAATGGTCAAAGCTATGACACCAGACTACCCTCCTGAGTCCCTCCTGAGTAACTGTAACATCAGCACCGAAGGGCAGCTACTAGGCTGCAGTCATAGCAAAAGATGACACAGGTGGAGGATATTTCACAATCAATAATAGTGATGTTCAAGCTAGTTTTGGTTAGTACTGTAAGGAAGGCAATAGTAAACCACTTCTGAATATTTCTTACCTTGGAAAACCTGTGATGAAACAATCCAAAATGAAAGAAGAGATAGTGCCAGAAGGTGAGACTCCCAGGTCAGAAGCCACTCAACCAGCTACTAGGGAAGAGCAAAGGACAAGAACCAATAGCTAATGACACAACAGCTCAAAGCTGAAAGAAGTCTAGTGGCTGACATGCACAAAGGCAAAAGGAAGGACTGAAGCTAAACAACACATACAGTTCGAATATGGAACATGAGAAGTATGAATCAAGGTAACCTTGAAACCATAAAGCAAGAAATGGAATGATCAAACATCACAGTTCTTAGTATATGTGAAGTAAAGTTGACTGAAATGGGACATCTTCACGAAGACAAATTCAAAGTGCTTTACTCCAGAAATGACAAACTCAGAAGAAATGGAGTGGTTCTAATACTGAAGCAAGATGTAGCACAGGCAGTAAGGAGCTATAATGCAAAGTATAGCTGAGTAATATCACTCAGAATTTGAGGAAATCCTATCACCATAACCATCATTCAAAGTCTATGCTCCAACAACAGACAAAGCTGAAGAGGAATCCAAAACTTATATGCAAGCAACCAAGAAGAAACTGATAACACATCAAAAAAGGACCTACAGATAATACTAGGCAATTGAAATACAAAAGTAGAAAACAAAGCAGAATCCAGCATTGTAGGAAAACTTGGCCTAGGGATCAGAAAAGAAGTAAGAGAATGTCCCAAAGAATTCTGTGAAGCCAACCATCCGTTAATTGCAAATATATACTTCAGACAACAGCAGACTATATACATGGATAACACCAGATGGTCAATATAGAAATCAAATAGACTGTACAACTGGAAGTAGGAGATGGAGAATCTGGACAGTCACTGGCAAAACAATGTTAACAATTACTACAGACAGCTGAGAAACAAAAGCAAAAGATAACAGAAAAAATACAACTTTACAGCCACTATCATTTAAGACAGAAAAAACTATTATAATGACCAGTGCAAAGAAATGAAAGAGAACAATAAAGGTGGGAGGGACAGGAGACCTCTTGCAGAAGATCCAATAAATTAAAGGAAAATTCATACCTAGGCTAGGAATGTTGAAAGACCAACAGGGAAGGATACTCTTTGACCAGAAGAAAATAAAAAGTGGAAATAATATGTGGAAGAACTATACAGAAAAAAGATGGCATACTTCTTTGAAAAGAATCCTATGAGGAAGAGCCTGCAATATTAGAAAGTGAACTGAAAGCTACTTTGAAAGCAGTAGGAAGGAATAAAACAACAGGAGTAGTTAGGGCACCAATCAAACAATTCTAAGCTGCAGAGACTGGATGAGTCCAAATCCTACATTCAACAGATATTCCAATCACCAAGAAAGGGGATGCAAAGGAATGCAGCAACTATAGGACTACTGAATTAATTTCCCATATATGCAAAGTAATGTTCATGGTGTTGCAACAAAGAATTTTACTGTATATAGAGTTAGAAATGCCTCACAGTTAATTTGGATTCCGAAAAAGGTATGTAAAAACGTATCAGAAATATAGGAAAGCCACAGGAGCACACCAAAGAATGTCAAAAGATCATTCTATTGCATTATAAACTACAGCAAAATATTTGACTGTGTAGATCACAAGAAGCTATGGAGGATTCTGAAAAAAATGAGGATAGGATATAGAGAAACAGATTGTTTTCCTATTGGCAAAGGTGTCAGACAAGGGTGTCTTTTATCTCTCTCTTCCATCTGTACACAGAACATATCATAAAGGGGATAAGGAACAGAGGAAGGAGTGAAAACTGGTAAAAGACACATCAATAATTTAAGATATGCAGATGATGCCATACTGTTGGCAGCAATAACTTGAAATGACTTCTGATTAAATTCAAAGAAAAGAGTGCAAAAGCAGAGGACTGCAGCTGAATATTAAGAAAACAAAAATCATGACCAGAGAAGGATTGTACAAATTTAAAGAAAACAATGAAGAAATTGAAATAATGAACAATTTTGCATACCCTGGCTCAATCATTAATTCTAATGGATACTGCAGCCAAGAAACCTTTAGAAGTCTGAGATTTGGAAGGAATGCAAATTCCTTCCAAACTAGAAAAGATCATCAGGTGTGGAAAGCAAGGTCAAGATCATTCACACTAGTGTATTCCTGATCATTATGTATGGGTGTGAATGCTGGTCATTGAAGAAAGCAGACAGGAAGAGAATTAATGCATTCTAACCATGGTGCTGAGGAAGAACTTTGCAAATACCCTTTGACTGACAGGCAGATATATAAGTGGGTCCAAGATCAAATCAACCCAGAACTAGCCCTGGAAGCAAAAATGATGGAACTGAGGCTTGGCTACTGCCCCTGGACATGTCTCGCTGCTTTGGTTCAAGGAAGGAGAAAAAAGGAACAGCAGTAATTTGTGCCCTGTGGAGGTATACCTCTGCAGCCAAGGTATAAACAGAGCCCCTGCTTTAGGAAAAGTCTTGTTGCTACCAAGATCTCCCTAAAGCCAGCAGCCCTCCCTGGTGAAATGTAGTAAATGGAAATGTTTTCTGCCAGAAATCCAGTAAGAATATATTTATGTATTTGGAAAACATGTATAATATATTCAGTAACTGAAAAAGGAGCCAATAATCTGAAACTTTCTTATAGGGGTTAGGTCAGTCTGCCTGAATGAGTGTCCTCCAGATGTTTTGGACTTGAAAGTGTATCACCCCAATCAACATGGCCAATGCCAGATATTCTTGGAGTTGCATTCCAAAACAATTGGGGAGTGCCAGATTGCTGAACTTAAAGAATTAATTCAGGTATGAATGTCCATGAGCCATTCTAAAGGAGAAGCCAAAAGGCAGTTGGACTTAGCTATGTCAGTGAAAGGGAACTTGCTTACCATTTTACCTCTCTTTCTGTTGCTACAGATCTCTCTTAAGAGATTTTCATTTTTCAATATATATTGTCTGATTATAGAATAATACTTTTGCTTATCAAAAGATTTCTTTTAAAAAGATTATTACTTACTGTGGGTTCATGTGTTTTGGGTAATTTTAAGTAAAATAATAAGTATTATACTAAGTATATTGTAAACAAGTAACCAAGAAATTGTGACTCCATCCTCCCTGTCTCCTCACAAATTTGTGGTGAGATCAAAATGCTATATTAACTTTTCTTTCTTTCTTTCTTTCTTTCTTTCTTTCTTTCTTTCTTTCTTTCACTTCATTCATTTGATGGAGGGACAGAAAATATTACTTCACATCTGGAGCTGATGCACTTATGACTGTGAGACTGGAGAATATTTAAGTGAAGTACCACATTTCACAGTTTCAGCCTTTTGACAAGACTGTTCTAGCACTGTTATATGTGCATTACAGTATGCACTCACTCCAATTAGAGACTGGAACAAAACTAAAGGGACAGAAAGTGCTGGAAAATACACAATGGTTCAACTGTGGAATTACCGAAACCTAGCAGTTTAAAAGCAGATTCCTGTACTTAAATAAAAACAGCACTGAAATATACACTTTTATTGTATTTCATTGGGCTGTCCAGTGACTAAGATAAAAAATTAACTTTGCTCACATACAAAGCCAACGTCAATGAGATATATTTGAGATTAAATAGCTGTAACAACTTGCACCCTAGAAGCCACTCACAGTTAAGGCTTAGCATCTTTTCAACCCTCTTCCCACCTCACCCATCCAGCAAAGAACCCCTATTTTCAAAACAACAATCACAGACTAACAGGGAAAAGGCATTGGTTAATACTTGACAATGAAATAAATAGTGTAATGCCTTTTGAAAAGAGGTACCAGCCTGGACTCGCCCTGAGTAAAATCATAACTATCTAAACCTAACAGTGGTAACCATGGTTAGGTTAGCACAAGGTGCAAAGCCTTTTCAAAGCACTGACTCCCCATTTCTCCTTCTTCAAATATTGGTGATGTGCTGTTGTCTCCTTCCCAACCAAAGGTACAATCAATACTGTCAGTCTGGATAATACTAATCTTCAAGCTATCCATGTAATTTACAAACCTCCTACTCTCTTGCGCTGTGAAGATGAAAGATGGCCACGCTGGAACCTTTCAGTTGCTTCCTGAAGTTTCAGTTTCCTTTGCAGCAAAACCTGTTCTCTAAATTTTCGTTCTTTTTCTTCATCCTCTTTCCATTTTTCTTCAAGTGCTCTGTTTAAAAACAACTATACCTTTTAGTAAAAATAACTTCCATGACACTGCATTAGCTCAGTACTGCTCCATATTAAGATGTTAGACTTATCTGGGAACAAGTTTTAAACAAAAAAGTGTTGTACAAGTGACAACATTGTGAATCTAGTATATATTTTAAAAGATACCAATGTTGCTGAGTTTGTTTTTAAAACAAAACCTACTACACGGATAAACACCTAGTTCCCACAAAGTTTAGGCATACCTTGGTGTAGGGTGGGAAAGGGCAACTGCTAGCCCTCCAAATGCTTTGACCAACAATTGTCATCAGTCCCAGCTAACACAAGCAATGGTGGATTATGGGAATTGAACGCTAAATATCTGGAGGGCCACCCATTGCCCTTCCTAGTTTTAAGTGCTGCATAGCCCATATGGCATGCAAAAGCTGTTAGTGTGCACTGATATGGAATGTTACTATTCCCAGCCAGCAACTACAAGCCTGTGGCACTACTGAAATAGCCCTGCCCCAATCACAGGTACTATAAGTAGTTGCCAAATAGCCACAGCACCACACAGTAGCACAATTTCTCAGGTATATTTGGGATTTCATAGTGGTTAGCCTTCAGGAGTTATATCAGGAAAGCAGAATTATGGATCATGTCCATAGATCTACTTGTGGAGCTTATTTAAGCTATATTTATGGTGTAATCCTATGCATGTTTAGATGAGAAAGTAACACCTTCCCCAGCCAACATGGTAGACATTGTAGGTCAACAGGCACATAAATAAAACACAAGTTGCTTCATCTAAATAGCCAGTGGCAGGGGGAGGAATTTAATTCCAATTTGTGTGCTTGACTAAAAAGGAACACATTTTGTAGAGGCTTAAACTGATAAAAGCAATATTCTGGAAAAGTTAATTTCTAATACTCAAGTGTTTGTATTAATTATGGTAGGAGAAGAGGGATTAATGTTAATTTTAGAAGTGTTCCACTTTTTACTTGCTTGAGGTCAAAACCTATGAAGTCTAAGTTCCAGTAGACTGTAATAAAAATATCTGAAAAATATTGTTATATGTCTCTTTCCATATGAAAAAGAGAATATCTAACTTCTCTCACTGTTTTGCACAACCAAAGGAATTTAATCTTTAGCTAATAGGAAAATCTATTGTATCCATCTGGTTTCAGGGTCAAATGTAGCTCAAGACAGCCATCAAAATAAAATAACTGGGAAACAGAGTTTATCTTGACACAATTGGCAAGTGCCCCTTCCACCAACGAACTGCAATACACTCTCGTTGTTTATGGGTTAAACAACCCAGAGTGTCCAGGTTTGTACATCAGACAACAACCTACAAACTGGATGTTCTTAGATTATAGCGTGAACCAAAGCAGCCTGCTCATTCCATGCATCCATGGAAAATCATGGATTGAGTAATGCCACTGTGATAGAACTCTGTCAATGTCTTGGACTTCTGAGAAAAGATAAATCTTTAGTTTTCAAGTTAAGGATAACAAAAATATTAAGTGTGCAGCCTGATCCTGTCTTTATTTGAAGGTAAGACCTAATAAGCTTGACAGGAACTGGAACATTAATGGAGTATTGTTTTGATATGCTATGACTTGGGAACTCAAAGCAAAACTCAGGCATATTTGCTCAGAAATAAGTCCTGCTTTGTTTCATGGATCTTGTGTCCATGATTGTGCTGTGCATTCCACTCCACGTATAAAAGTACTTAATATGATCACATAATACTAGCAATAAATGCCATTAAAAATATTCTTGAAGAAATCAGATTCTTAATTCCTAGCACTGCAGCAATGTAATTTCTGAAAGCCATACATTTTAAGTATTCTCCATCCAACTGATCTAACAAATAGGTGACTATTATTCAACCATCATCCTGGTAAGTGTGGTTATTTTTCACCTTGCTGGAAGGGATCTTGGATGGTACGTGGTAAGTATGGTGCATAGGTAAGCCTCTGAGGGCACAATCCTATGCATGTTTGGACAGCATAGGGCAGACAGGCGGTCTATGGAATGTTGGGAGTTGTAGGCCTTTCTTCCAACTAAATGTGCACAGGGTTGCACCTGAAGGCTTCGCTGGCATGGGCCAATATCTCTCTTCCCAACATCTATCTTTTTCCCTTCCCAGCAGATCAGGACAAGAGGCTTCTAACTGCAGTATCATATTAAAGCTGGCCAGCCAGGAATGGTTTTTTGATGCAAAGAGATTTAGTTCAAAAAACATTTCAAGAGGCATCCAGCAAGTTAAAACCTTCTAATTATGGATTTAGTTTTGTCCATACCAGATGATTCCTCTTGTCCCTTCTCCCCCAAATATAGTTGGTTCCATCTTTGGGGAGATTTATGCTGCCTAAGTGCCAAACAGCAGGAATGCCAGATGCTACTAAACTGGTCTGCTCCTTTTATTTATTATTATATTTTTACCCCACTCTTGACTTGACATTGGATCCTGGGCCTGAGAATTCACAGCTCTCCTCCTCTGACTCTCCCTATTCCAGTTTCTCCTCCTTCCCCAACCAGAGGTGGTACTGTTCTCACCACTCATTTGGCTTATCTCAAAGACTGTTAACCCTGGCATCTCAGCTAAGCATTTTGATTCTACCTGTTCTTCCAGATCCGATTCAGAGTCTGAAATATCCACTTTGGAATCCTATGTTTTGGGAGAAATGGGCCCAATCCTTACATTCACTCCTATGCATTACTTAAGAGTAAACCCCCATGGACATAAATGGATTTATTTTAAAGTATAACCTATACCTTTTTAATACCCTTTCTGAGTCTTTCTTTTACTAAGGCATTTGAGCCATGAGTAATTGCTCCCACTTTAGTGGTTTTAACTTGTTAAATGCTATGAGGTTAAATTATTACTCATACCTATTTTTATTTTTTCTCTTTTTACTTTGCTGTTATAGTGTTTCACATTAGCTTCCAATGGATTAGTGTTATTGTATGATTCTTTTAAACATTCTTATTGTTTTAATTGATTGCTATTTGCTACCTCAAGCTCCTTTAATGAAAAACAGACTATAAGTAGATAAAATACCCCTTGCATCATCCCCTCTCCAAACCTGTGATTTTTCACACATTTCTGCTTGTTGACACCCGTAAACACAATATCTTTTGTACTGCAGTGAGTGTAACATACAAAAGGAATACCAGCAGTCATTTACCAGTGCATTACAGAGACAGCTCACCTACTCACTGAATCTATTGTTACATGAAGTATTCGATTTCACTTCGTGCAGACTGATGAGTGCTATACAGGTCTAGATTGCAGTGGGGTAAAGCAGTAGCAAGTGAATAAAAGATACCTTATCTTCAAGCTATGATTTAGTGTTTATCTCAAAAGGTCACCAATGTATTAGGCTTGATCACTGTTATTTTAACCAACTACATTGGATCCAGACTTAAGGTGTATGGTTGGCTGAAGCATGCTGGGACTTGTACATCATTTTTCTGTCTAAACATCCTTACGGTTACACCTTTAATCATATATAGAACAGACCTATTTAAATCACTGGCACTTAAGGCTAGCATGACTAATCCAAGTTCCATTGATTCAACAGGTCTATCCAAAGTATGACTCAGTCTAGATCCAAACCATTGCCCATGTAAGGAACTGAAATACTTGACTATTACTGTATAAATATGGAACATTACTTGTATATTTCAGGACACACTTGAAATTCACCATAAGTAAAGAACCACAATTGTTTTTATGAACTTGAAGTCCAAATGTATATTTGAATAAATACGTATTTTAAAATATCAAAGCATACTCTATATTTGCATACCTCCTCCTTTTATTTGTTTCTATAGAATGTTTTCGTGCTCGGTTATGAAATAGTCTTTGATCCTTTAGCAACTCATGGCGCTCTTTTGATAAATCTCTCTCAAGAAGAACCTTTAGATTTCTGATCAAGGCATTAAAGATAATGGAATCTGTAGCAAAAATCCTAGAAACCAGATCAAGTGCTTGATTATGATTAGACTCTAAGTCATCTAGATTCTGTTAATTACATGGAACCTTTTATAGAAAGCAAGCTTTTTTGGTTTTAGCCCTGATGTAACATTATGTTACACAATAGTTACTTAACCAAGATTGTAAACCTATGGTCTCTAGAAGAGTGTCCCAAAGGCTTGGGTTTTTTGGATTCCCTTTCCTGAAGTCATAAACATTCCTATGACTTTGGGAAGTAGACTTCATGATGTTATTTATTTTTTGATTTATATCCTTACTTTTTCCTACAAAGGGCTCAAGGCAGCATATATCTCCTCCTCCATCTTATCCCCACAACAACAACCCTGTGAGGTGGGTTGGGCTGGGAGTCTGTGACTAGCCCAAAGTCACCCAGTTGGCTCCACGGCTGAGTGGGGACTCAAACCCAGATCGTCTGAGTCCCAGTCCCATGCTCTTAACCACTACACCACACTGGCTCTCTATCAATCCTTCCTCCTCCTTCTCCCCCAGTAGTGTCCAAAAAGAGGGCATTCCAGTGGGTGGGGAATAAAGAGGCAGGGATCCATAGAATGGCCTCTCCAGCCCTGACCCTGCAATTCTTCTGGTCAAGTTCAGAGGTCCACTGAGAGAAAAAACTAAAAAGATGAGGACAGACAGACAACTAGTGGGCAGCCACGCAGTAGGGCTGCACTCAAAAACATTCATGTTCCATTCATGTTAATTTACTATTAAAATACTACTTTATATGCCCCATAGTACACTTCTTTGGAAATAATTCTCACAGCTATTAACAAGATTTCCCTGTAATTCCATGCAGCTACAGTGATCTGTTGTGCAAAGTAACAGATGCCTAGCTTTAGTCTCCTGTCCCAGTTCAGCTGCATTTAACAGCCTTCAACTGCATCTTTCTGTACGTGTGAAAATAAACCTCTCAAGTAGTAACAAAGAATGGGTCTAAGACTGCAGACTTATGCCCACTTATTTGGAACTAGCCCTATTGAACTCAGTGGCACATATATGAGAATAAATATGTATAAGATTGCACCAATGTTAAAAAAAACTGGATGTTAGTAAAGCTATAGTAATGTAATAAGTAAAAACAGTAATGCTGAGCCAAACTAGCAGTACAACATTCTGTTTTCTGTGAACAAAAATTATTCTGGCACAAAGATAAGGTGCTAATTACCAGTATGGCATACTTCCAGGAAAATGTGGACAGAATTGCAGTCTATGCTTCCTAACTATTTGAGTCAGGTGCCTCAAGGTGGTATAATCACACCAGAAAAGATTAATCCTTCTATTCTCCCCTCTCAACATACAGTAATTTAGGGTTAAAAACTTAAAGCCTGCATGTTTAGACAGAAAAAAGTGCTACAATTCCCATGGTGGACTGAGGAATGCTGGAAATTGTAGGATTTTTCTGCCTAAACATACACAATTATGTCCTTAATATACTAGAGAAGGGTTCTGCAGCTATGGGTTAAACCTGACCATTCAGCAGTTTGAAATGCACTTCAGGGAGAAAGACAGGATTATCATCATAGAAAGGAGAGGCTGGTGACTCCTATGTCCATGGGGCTGCTTATCAATTGCAACTTTCATTCTGAGTCTTGATAAAAGCTGTAAACTGCCTAGAGTTTGGACTACTGTGTGGTATAGAAATAAAATAAATTATTATTATCATCATTGTAATTATTGTAGTAGTATCCATGGTGCTCCATGGTAGTGAACCTACTGGGGCAGGGAGGTTCAGTCCCATGGATAGCTCCTCTAAAGCTCAAAATGAAAGCTGCAACGGATAACACAGGAGTCAACAGTCTCCCCATGTTTTTACTAAAAGATGTATTTAATTAATCCAGCTGGTAAATAACTATCGACCACCCAGGGCCTCGCAGCTCTTTCCCACCCCTTCCCTGTCACATGGAGTCCACCCGTCTCAGGCCCGGAGGCCCGACTGCTGTGAGGATACGTGCAGGGGGGGCCAAAGGCGTTCAAGGAGCGGCGTCCCAGGCCCCGCGGCGGGGCGCTTTCCGAGAGCCCCTTCCTCCAGCACGGGGCGCCGGGGCCGACCTCACCCACCCCGCCTGCGGTGGCTTCGGTGTGGCTCCCGCTCCCTCGTCCGTAGCCGGAGTAGTAGCTGTTGCCGCCGCCGCCGCCGAGCTCCATCCGCCCCTTCAGCCCCCCGCCGCCATCCTCTTCCTCATCCTCACACAGGCCCGCTCCGTCCACAGCGCCCGCCCGCGGGGAAGTCGGCGTCTGTTTCCGCGCGTTCGATCGCGCCCGCTCGCCGCCCGGATCTCACTCAGCGCCCAGCGGGGGGGCTCCGCGGAGCCCTCGCCGCCGACCCCGCAGCGCCCGCGGCGGCCCCTCGCCTGACTCCCGGGCGCCGCCGTCGCGACGCCATCTTAGCAACCGGGGACGCCGCTTCCTTCGCGACGGAAACCAAGGGCGACGCCGCGGCGGCGGCGGGCCAGGAGGCGGGGAAAGGGCAGCGCCTCGCGACGGAGGCGCGAGCGAGGAGGCCGCCCGGGCTGCGCGTGTGGGGGCGTACGCGGCGCAGTCCCGCGGCTCCTGCTCGCGCGCCGGGGCTGCCTCGTGGCGAGGCTTCGGCAGCCTGTTTATCTGAGGGCCGCGTTGCGTTGAGAATGTAGGGCCTGTGAAATGCATCAGCCTCAAATGCGGGATTGTTAGGCATCCCGACTTTCTGCACAAACGCTCCTATGACGGTTTTAAAAACAGCGTATATTTCCAAGGGAGTTTGGTGACTCCCAGGTCAGTGGGGCTGCTTATCCGCTGCTGCTTTTATTCTGAGCTTTGTAGGATTATAATCGTAGGGGTTCATCTATTTTGGGGATGGAGCTCAGAGCCACGGACAGTTCCTCCAAAGCTCAAAATAAACCTCTTCGAGAGCTTTGGGTATGGGGCCGGAGGAACTGAAATAAAATTAACTTTAATAAGGCGTTAATAATGGAACAGTCTATAAAAGCTTTAAATAAATAAGTAAGCTTTAAATAAATAAGCTTTAAATAAATAAGCCCCGGTGACCTAGTAGCCAAGCAGCCAACTCTGACAGATAGAGATATATAGATGAAATGAAAGTAGGAGTGTCCCTAATTTAAAGGCTCCACTAATTTCCAGTTGCTGCTCACCTAACCTTGGGAAACAGAGATACCCAGTGCAGAGCATGTGATGGAAGTTTTAAAGTTTTGACTATGTGGTGGTGTAGAAATGTAATACAGTAATTATACCAAAGCTATCTGTCCCATCCTTGAGTGCTGCAGCCCCCTCATCACCAGCCAAACCTGTGCCCAGATGGTGGTTAAACTTAGGAGAAATTTGCATTTTAATTAAGAAGCTTATTCGCCAGGCAGTCGTTCTCCGGTAGGGACGCAGCTGGTGAATCAGCCGAAGCTGAAAGAAAGTGCTCCTCACCTCCTCGCCACCGCTGTTGCTTGAGCTTCCAGCGAAAACTCTGGATCGAGGAGCACTCCCAAGCTGCGGACCTTGTCCTTCAGAGGGAGTGTAATCCCATTCAGGACAAGGTCAAGGTTCCCTTCCCCAAAGCCCGAACCGCCTACCAACAAGACCTCCATCTTGTCTGGATTGAGCTTCAGTTTATTGGCCCTCATCCAGTCCATTACCTGGGCCAGGCACCGGTTCAGTACAGTCACTGCCTCACCTGGATTGGTGGAGAACGAGAGGTAGAGCTGGGTATCATCAGCGTACTGATGATTTCGCAGCCCACACCTCCTAATGACCTCTCCCAGTGGTTTCATGTAGATGTTTAATAGCAAGGGGGACAAAATGGACCCCTGCGGAACTCCATGGCATAACTGCCATGGCGCAGAGCCATAGTCCCCCAGCACCACCTTCTGGAATCGGCCATTGAGATAGGAGCGGAACCACTGCAAAGCAGTGCTTCCAACCCCCAGTCTCGCTAGCCTATCCAGAAGGATACCATGGTCGATGGTATCAAAAGCCGCTGAGAGGTCCAGGAGAACCAACAGGGACGCACTCCCCCTGTCTTTCTCCCTGCACAGGTCATCGTACAGGGCGACCAAGGCAGATTCAGTGCCATACCCGGGTCTGAAGCCGGACTGAAATGGGTCCAGATAATCAGTTTCATCCAAGAGTGCTTGGAGTTGTCCCGCCACCACCCGCTCCAACACCTTGCCCAAAAACGGGATGTTGGCCACTGGTTTGTAACTGGAGGCCATCTCTGGATCCAGGGATGCTTCTTTAGGACTGGTCGGACTTCCGCCTCCTTTAAAGGGACAGGTACCCGGCCATCCCTCAGAGAGCCGTTGACAACCTCCAGGATCCAGGTTCCTATCCCGTGCTTGGTGTTGTTTAGCCAAGATGGGCAAGGGTCCAATAGGCAGGTGGTGGGACGTACTTGTCCAAGCACCTTGTCCACATCATCAGGCCACAATAACTAAGTTTCTACCCTCTGAACTCCCTTAGTGCACTAATAGGGAGTGTAGCATGAAAGCACTAGCCTTTTGAAGCAGAGGGAAGGCTGCAATCTTTCCTTCCACAAGTCACTCACTGTGCATTAAGCAGAAAGACCAACATGGCCTACTGCCACCATCACTGGACTTTCTTGGAGTGAGCCTGACTCAGCAAAGATTGTCCAGCCAGTTGATAGTGGACAATTGCACTTGTTCCATGGAACATTATAGGCTTTGAGGCCCTGAGAAGAGGGCCACTCAGGTATCCGTGCCAGAGCCCTTCCTCGTCTGTTGCATCCCCAAGCTTTCCTAGGCCCCTTAACCTTGGGGAGAAATAAAAGTGACCATGCTTGCAAGACACTCCTTAATACACAGAAATGTCTATACTAGGGGCAAGATAATGTATAATTGTACAGTTTGCTGGATTGCTTGAATGTGTCTGGACCTCCTTGGCTCTGTACTAATCAATTTGGGGCACATTTAAAACTTACTAAGGTTCAATGGGGCCTTTGTGATTATGCCACAGCTTCTTATGCCATAGGAAGAGCTTCCTCCCTGACCAAGGCAGTATGGGGATGAATCCCTATAATTGCATTTTTATGCTGGAAGCCCCCAAGGAGCCCCTAACCTTTCATTAGAAATAAACTACTGGAGGACCATATAGGAAAATGCACCTGCTTCCAAATGTATCTATATGTAGCACTGCATGCATGTATGCCCAGAAAACATCTGGGTTGAGATTGTGTAATAATTCATTTTTATTGTACAGCCAACATTTGACCAAGAAACTTATAATTACATTATATAATAGAAGTCTTACTGTGATCCGTGGCACTTTATTGTGTAAGTTCCTGTGTACTGGACTTTAGATTACTTCCAGATGATCAGTTAGTGAAATCAGCAGGTCAGATTGGTGCTGTTTAGTTAACAAGAACAAATGCCTCTGAGCTAGAATAGGGATTGGTAACTGTCATTCTGTAAACTGAATGTGTTTCCAGATGCCAACCCTCTCTTTCCTTGTCTTCAACACTTCTTGAAACAGCTCAGAAGGGAAAAAGCAAGTTCTGAGCACGTAAGAGGAGAAACATTTCTTATGCAGATATGTTCAGCTTACTTCAAAAGAAGGTAAAAGAGAGGATGGTCTTCTAAACAATGGTAATCCAGGAAAAAGAGGATCCCTACCTACTTAACTGGCAGACTCCCTTCCCCAACTCTACTTCAGGTAATAGAAAGGTCTTGGAGGCAAACCACTCTATCAGGAGGGGTCTCTGCAAGCACACCTCTCAAAGTGGTTCATTCCAGAGGTCTGGAGGTTATGGACAGAGCATGGTTTTGATGATAGCTGGCAATTATCCTTGTTTATTTTTTTTTAAAATCCTCATAGTTTATTCGGGAAAACATTGGCACTGACCCCAAGCTGTCAAAGTAGTTATTTTCACTTTTTAATTACATGGCAACTGTTCTACCTTAGTAATATTTGCTTTCAGGATCCGATCATTTTATGGTTTATAATTACTTTGTGGATCAAACCATATATGGATTACATGAAAGCAAACTTGTGTATATTTTCTGAAATCCAGACATAAAAGGGTTGGCTTGCTGGCTAATGTTTCTGCTGTACACATTCCTGAATTCCTAAGTGAAGACTTCATCAGTTAGTAGACAGTCTTTTCCGAGGCAGTTTGAAACCTTCCGAAACCTTTTCATTTCTTGAAATCAAAGATGATCTATCTCAGTGCATCCTCACTGATCTTCCTAAATATAATATTTTTCATTGGGGCTGATACTGTGTTTGCTTATGTCAAGCCATGTTCTGCAATGGTAAGGTTTGCAATGTATTGCCTTGATAAATTATGGAATCATAGACTCAAGACAGCCAAGTCTGTTTCAACATTATTTGTCTGGGAGGGCTATTGCATATATGAAGTGGTTGAGATCCTGATGGAAAAACCCTGCTAAAACTGTGCTAAAGAAATTTGTAAAGCAAATAGTAGATTAAAGGCTCCACTCAGGTTTTGCTGTTGACATCTGTGAGGACAGGGCTTTTTACCAGGTCATTAATCAAAGTGGCACAGAAAGACCTACCTTTTAATGAATAATATATGGATTTTGTAATCTTTAGATTAGCTTCTAGACACATTCACACAAGTGAAAAACCAAAATTAAATATATGTGCACATTTTACTTGTGTAATAATGGGGGGAAATATCCTGATCCTTTTAATCTGATATGGTTTTACAGTAAATATACAGTAAATCTGGAAGTTGAAATGGGTTGTGATATTTTATTGTGTGATACTTTATTGTGATATTTTATTTTTTATTATTTTGTAGACACAATTGCATTTCATTGTTATAAATTTCTGGCAATTATGTTTTAACTAAAGCTTTGGAAGCTTTGGAAGATATGGAATAGGGTCTGGGTACTTTATTACCTTTTTATATGCCTGAAGAGTCACTTAAATCTGTTAGAATGGTTGCTTTCAGCAGTTTCTGATCCACAACAGCTTTATCCTTTCAGGAGTATGTCATATAGAGTATTACATATACAGTGTTAGGATGTGAGCAATGCCAGAAGTAGAAGATAAAACAATGAATTTCTATAAAAAGAAAACAACAGAATTGACCATGTGTGTCCATGTTCATTCTAATCCTGCACAAATACACTGTACAGCATTCAATGAGCATTAATTCCTACTAAGGATGTTTAGGCTTGTGGCCTTAAAACACTAAAGGCAAAATCATATGCATGTTTAAACAAAAAATTCCTACAACTCCCAGCATGCTAGCTGGGGCATGTTGAGTTCTTCCTCTAAACATGTGTGGGATTGCACATTAAATCTTGTCTTAAATGGGAGAAAAGAAAAACCCAAGGCATAGAATCTGTTACTGACTTTGAAAACATTTCTTTATATGGGAAAGGAAAAGAATTCAAGGAAATATTTGGAAAGCCAGCAACATTTTTTTTTGTGTGCTTTGGGAAACTGACGAGTTCAAGTGTTCAGATTTTAACTCTTTCTCTGAATTTTCAACTTTGATGCTAAAAAGGAAAGTTTAACAGTAGTCATCACCAGCATTTAAATTCTAAACTGAAATAGCTGGGTGCAAAGCCATACTCTAAATGCTACATATTGTGCCTTAGCACGCTATGGCTCTAACCCAACACATCCAGGGTCTGCGCTTGCCTTTGACATTCTGAGCAACCATTGTGCATAATGTGCTCCGCAGCTGAACCCTGGCATCCTAGACAGACTGTAGAGGTCCCCAGGCTCAAAGCAAGTTTTAGGACTTGCCAGTTTGGGGAGGCTAGAGTTTTGCTGGCTTGTACTCCTTAGCCCTGACAATCTAATGATGCATTAAATGAGCATAAACTTATTTATTCATCTTTTCTCAGGCTTTGACTTGTATGAATTTGACAGTGGTCAAGGCATATTACATGACTGGTAAACTAAATATATTTCAAATATGACTGGACAGTCCATTGCTTTCTTGATAGATTTCTAATCATGTTTGAGTACTGTACATGTGCAGGTTCCTAAATCTTGTAATCCTTACGTCTCAGCATGGTCTGGGCACAAGATATTTAAAGTCCACCAACCACAAATGCACAGACATAGGATTGTATGTGAATAATCACTATATAAATGGAAAATCGAATATGGTAAACATAGGTCAGAGTGGCTGTGACCTTGTTTTCCTTCTCTGTGTTGAATTAATCTGTGTGATCGGAACATCAGTGTATTAACATGGTGTCTTCTAGACAATATTCATATGGTAGCAGGAACAATTTTTTAAATGCACAAAAATTTATTTAATATTTGGAATATTTCTAAGCCCCTCTTAAGCAAAGACGCTCAGGGTATCTGATAATCACAAATCTGGATAGTAACAAATATTCTGACACTACCATGTTTTCCCCCAGATAATAATTTCATTTTCACACTGATTTATTAAACAAATTTTTCTCGTGCAATTTTCAATTTATTTATTATATTCTTAATCCACCCAATAGCAAACATTCTCTCAGTAGATTACAATCTATTAAAAGAATAAAACATAATATATATAATTAAAAGACTACAATGCCAATATGTAAAATAGAGAGTTGTCATGACTAATGGGTGGTATAGAAATTAAGTAAGTAAAACAATGCAATTAAGTATAAAATGGCAAGCATTCCATTAATAGACAGATATAAATAGCTGCCATATCATCTAAAAAGCAATAACATGTTTGAGAAGAAAAGAAACACCTTTATGTCTCAAAAAATTAACAGTGTAGGCACTAGGTGGGCCTTCTTGAAAAGTTCATTCCATAAGTGGGGTGCTACAACAAAGAAGACCCTTCTTTATTTCAGCCAACTGTCTATTTTCCTTCAACTGGAGAACCTGGAGAAAGGCCTCTAAAGAAAATATGAAGGTCCAGGCAGGTACACATAATCTTGATTGCCTATGTTCCAATACTGCGAGATACTACAGACTCAGTTAATTGTACCAAAACAATTGACTTTCCCTTTAGCGATCGCATAAAATTTCCCTGTAGGGAATGCAACCATTGACCTGTCTCGACCAGTACTGTCTGTTGCTCCAGCACCAGTTCTGCAGTCACACTTTTTACAGCCCTGCTACCTGGCCTGTTGCTGCTAGAGGACTCCTCTAAGAAAGAGCATCTAGAGCTACCGGAAATGGTTGCCAATGGCCCATCCACACCTGAAGAGCAGGAGCAAGACACTGAGCAAGCTTGCAGCTCCTGGGGGTGTCATCACCCCAAGCAGCCGGCTATTGTGCCTCCTGGGAGAAGGAGTACCTGCTTGCAGAAAAGGACTGCTCAAGAGAAAGGAACTCCTCTAACCAGAGAGTTCTAATACACTTAGCTGAGTTTTCAGTGGGGTTCAGAAGACTGGTATTAAAAGTCTTGAGTAGCTGTCTAGTCAGCACGGGAAACAACAGTTTCAGTGTTTTCTGCCCTGGTTCCCTGGACCTTACCTTGATGATAGATACTTTGTGCTGCTGACCCTTGGACCTCTGCCTGACTCTGCTTCTGGGCTATGTAATCTATCAGTTTAACCGTGCTGTAACCTCTGCATCTACTTTGATGAGTCCTGCCTGCAGGCTCTCTTCCTGGACTGAACTCTCAGTGCTTGGCAGTCTGCTTGTGTTGTGACCTTGCCTGTTGGATTGCCATTTTGGTCAAAGCAGGATAGCACTTGAGTTTCCTTTTTTAACTGGCAATCTCATGCATTGAATTGCCAAAGTATAGCTCATTAAGTTATAGCTGTAACTCTTCTCTTTATAGAAGTGGCTTTGCACAGTGGACTGGTTCACACCTTACTGGAACCCATTTTCCCCATGAGTTCATTCATTCATTCATTCATTCATTCATTCATTCATTCATTCAATGTTTCATTTGATTTATACCCTGCCTTTTTCTTTCATAGAATTCAAAGTGGCTTACATCATTCTCCTCCTGCTCTTCTCAATCTTATCCCTTTGAGGTAGGTTGGGCTGAGAGGCTGTGACTGGCTCAGAGGCATGTGAGGAGTGAGGACCAGACCCAGGTTGCACAAGTCCCAGACCTGCGCTCTTAGCCACTACACCACACTGGTCCTCTCACTGAATGAATCCTAGATTGCATTTTCCCTTCATGACTGCAGTGAGGGAATCAGAAGTCTTTGCTGTAACAAACCACAGTTCCCTCTGATGTCCAAATTCAGGGGACTGCAGTTTGTTTAAAAACTAGTGAGAACAAATGAGTATCAAATTCAACAGATCAATTCTTGTATAAGAAAAGTGTTTGCAAAACTGTGTTTCTCGCAGGTACAGCGTTTTGCAATGTTTTGCAATGGTTTACATGTTTTACAATGACTAATGTTTTACAATGACTGTTTACATGTTTTACAATTGAAAAACAGAAAGTGTGAAGTATCCCTTTTATTTGCGTTTTATTTTATTTTTTGTTTGTTTTATAAAACCACAATCCGCAGTCCCAAATGAGACTCATCATTTCAGTGATGCTAGTTCTTTCTTTCATTTTGCACACTGTTTTAAATTTTCTTTTGTTTGATATTGCAGGGTAATTTCACAGCAAATACTGTGGAAGAGCCAACCAATGCAGGGGGAAAAAACCTCTCAGCACTTAATTCTCAGGAGAAGAAAAAATGCAATGTGCCCTGTGATTTTCAAGCTAAAATGTTAAGAGAAGAAAAGCATTATATGTGTCGTATGTACATTTTTAATTTAGCAGCTCTTCCCTGTTATTCGCTGTTACAAACCAACTTATATAATATCCCTAGGATCACACTATCATACTTATTTGATGGTGTTCACATACCTGTTCATTATGCACTGATTATGAAGTACAGTAATGACTTGTATATGTGAATAAGTGATTACCTATTAATCTCTGTAGCTAAAACTTTCATATTACTCTCTCATACCACTCAAGTTAAGTACTTTTTAGTGGACAAAGTTCAAATATTAGGCCAGGAATTGTATGTTTATATACAAAACTGTCCTTAGGAATAGCTCCTGGAGGAGGAGGAAGAGGAGGAGAGCTTCAAATATACTATCCCAGGGATCCTTATATTAAATCTGTAACATAGCTCAATACTTCTAGGACTATATTTAAGATGGGGAAAGAAATTGGGGCTGAGAGCACAGTGATTTATGGCTGATTTGTGGTTTTTTATTACAAAAATCAATTTGTTTAAATTGTATATCTGAAACACTTCTGAGTGGCAATACCCTGCAGACTTACTAACTAAAGCAGGCTTAATACAACCTTCCATTTAACGGCAATATTTTATTCCACATTTTTAACTCATATCTACTTATTTCTGAACCTCACTAGTTTGCCTTGTGGGAAATGGGTATTTTGTGATGGGTGATGCTCACCATAGCAACCATTTTGTGAGGGTCCACAACACTACCAAAATTTTAAATGTGCCCACCATACCAAAGAGCTTGGGAATTCCTGGTGTGAACTAAATGCATTGTGAGAACTTTTTCATGGCATGTAACATGTAGTGGCCCAGCACAAGTGGAACCAATCAGAGAAGACTTTCCTGCAGAATTTTCATCCTTGTAGACACTGTAGGAAAGAAGGTGTGATTGTCCTCCTCCACAAGGTTATGACCTGTTAAAAATTCCAGCAGCTCTGTGGAGGCACCCACAGAAGAGTAATACTTGAGCCACTGCTGTAATTTGTAAAAGCACCTAAGATGTGTACTTCCCCTGGCCCCAAGAGAGTGACTTTTACAACTTGGTAGCCACATGGAATTGTTTTTCTGAAAGCTTCAATCACATTTTAGACCAACCTATGCAGGGGTCTACTGTGTGGTGGCTTTGTAGTCAGGCACCTTTGGCAACTTAACTCATGTGGGTTCCATACTACCTTGAAAGCCATTAGACAAAGAGAAGAAAGAAGACATAAACCCATAATAGAGATACTCATGTGGGAGTGAGAAAGGAAGCTACACACACTTAGGATAATATAGATGACTTAATATTACTGGCAGTGTACAGGAACCATTTTAAAGGCTTGAAACAAGCAAATATGTGCCTCCAAGCTTGCTTTTTTGATCATCCCATCACCAGCACTGAATACCAGAGAACATGATTCAAACCCCACAAACCACCCAAATCCCAGTCTACCAAAGAAGCCAGCTGGCTCCACTTGATCCATTTTCATGCAGTGCTAAAGAAAACTCCTTGGTGTCCTATTTCATTATTTAAATAACCTCAAAATAATTGACAATCTGTGTTTTTAAAGGAAATTTGCAGAATTCTCTGATTGAATATGCAAGAAGTACCAAAAAAATGATACGGAATATGATGGATGATCACCAGTCTTCTCTGGATTATCTTTCCAATCAGGTACCATTTATTACTATTGACAGAATACATTTCTTTCTGTAGAAGGCTAATATTACTGAAAAATCTTCTTCAGCTCAGCTAAATGTCAAAACCTGGCTTACTGAATGTCTTGCATCAAAACATCTTGTACCACAGGCCTTCAGCAGTTGGTACTTGTTCTCTACTCTGTGCAAAGCAAACTACTGTTCTCTTTCTCAGTGTTAAAGAGAAACAAAACAAAACCAAGTTGTGCAAATAGATATCCAGATTAGTAGTGATTCAGAAGAGAGCCTCTGAGAGCTTTGCCCAGAATACCCAGAACTAGTCTGAAATGTTTATCCTGTATGACCATGGGTAGTTCGGGATTTTGAAGCTAATATCCTTTAAAATATGGAGTTTAAGTTATGCACATGATCCAGCCAGAATTAAGCACTCCTTGGTCACCTTAATTTTATTACAAGAGATGAAAGGCTGAACTGCTAGTGGCATTATTAATGCAATATATTAATAAGGCAGCATTACTAATGTGGTATACAGGATTAAAGAAATGGCATGGGTTGTGTAGGGATTTAAGGTTTTGCATCTCTGCTGGTCCCAATCAGAACTGCCCCATGCTGTGTGTTTGTTCTTCATGATGAAAGAAAAGGTCCCATTGGTGCCAAAGGTACTTTCCCACCATCAGTAGGCTTGTGGGGGTAGGTGGGTGTCAGATGCTGACTGGGACCACTTTAAAAATCTTTTTAAAAAGCCCCTTCCCTCACAATACAGTTCCAGTCCTTTTAGGAAGGTGATGTGTCCTCCTTTACAGAGGACAATCCTCTATTCAAAGGAATCATCTGTTTGAAAGTCTGCCCAGTTCAGAACTGGTTTAAGGATGGAAAAACCTAAGAAGGGGGAGCAGCAGAAGACATGAAGGTGCTCATCAGCAGTTAGTCCCTGGACTTCGGACTGAACAGACAGGCACATGCTTCTTCCTCAGCATGAAATGGCCTTTATTGCTACATTTTAATAATTCTATATTTGCATGTATTACATGTACTCTTTTGCTCTCCTTTTTGTGACTGCTAAGAAGCCACCCTACACACAGTACAAGTTGTTTGCCTATAAAGGGTGCTCACTAAATTTGTAAATGATTTAGATTTATAGAACAAGTACACGTGGCCAAACCTTGTTGGCCTGTAGTTTGGGCGATGGGACACCATCTAGTGGGGGTTTCTACTGAATAAACATGTGTAGGCACATCTTTCTCTCATTAAGATCAACGGGACATGCAGCCTCATGATCTGTATCTTGATGCAGAATTAAGTCCTGCTTAGTTCAGTGGTGCTTAATTGCAAATGCATCAGACTAGGAATACAGACTTAGACATACTTTGGTTGGATCATGTCCCATGTTAATATTTTGAGGCCCTGAGTCTGATGATTTAAACATTCCTCTTCTTGTAAAACACACAGGTCAATGAACTTATGAGTCGGGTAATGCTTTTAAACGCAGAAATGTCTAGAAAACCAATTGAAGTATTTCCTCATCGAGCTGTTCAGTCTCACGGTAAAGACATTTTCTCCCTAACATTTACAGTTTCTCTTTTAGCTCTCTAACACTTCTGGAAAAGCAATGGAAAGATAATAAAACTGTAAGATGTTAAAGATAATAAAACTGTAAGATGTTAAAGATAATAAAACTGTAAGAACAACGGCAAACTTTGTACCCACCTCCCCACCATCGATATATTATGACATTGCTCATGTATATTACTGAGCATAGTCAAGTTTGGTTTGTAAGGGCTAATTCTCTGAGCTAGGAATTTCCTTCTTCCTAACATCTACTTACATAGCCCCTTAGAATTGTTGTAGAATTAGTACTAATAATTTCTATAGCATTCATAACATGTTCATTCCGTCTTAAATCTTACTGTGTCCAGTGCTTTGTAATCTTTGGTTTATAGCTTGATTTACTTATTTTGTATTGTTCTTATGCATTGCATTTTAATTCTTTATTCCTTTATTAATTTATGTAAACTACTCTGGAATTGAATTCAAAGAAGGACTGTATAAATGTCTAAAAGAAAGATATAGATCCTCATAGTGCACTGGAATCTAACTTTCCAGACTCCCCAGAAGCAACGGATTGGCCAAGCCTTAGACTTAAAGCACTTGTTTGACTCAGGAGTATTGAACTAGCCCCAAGCTAGTCCAGCTCATTAGTGGTCCCAATTCAGCCTTCCAAATCATCACACCCCCTTCCCCAGCATCCACCCCCTTTCTCCCAATCATCAATTGTTTTGCACATTTTTCAACATTCTAAAAGTGTGAAATGCTTCTTCACAGACTTAGTCACTGGCAACAAGGAGCCATACCTTAAAATATGTGGATAATTTGGCCCTGCCCGTTTTGCCTTGGGTACCACCCACCACTGGAACATGGCATCCGAGAACTCTGAAATCAAATCCAATCATCAAGCATAAAGAAATTCAACTTCAATAGTTTAAAACACTCCATATATTCCTTTCCTATGGTAAGATTAGCAAAAAAGGGTCACTGGTGCTGAGGGGCAGTGAAAGTGAGCTCCCCTGGCCTTCATCTTTATGAATTTTCTTGAGAGATAAAGCCTTTTCTGAGAATTCTCTGAGAAAAACATGTTCTAATCCTGAAGAAGCAGTTGGGTGCTTACTGACCACTTGCTATGTGTGAAATTAGTAGCAAACAATGCTATTTGGAATAGTGCAAGGATCTGCTGGCCAAATGACACATTACACAATGCAGCTGTGCTTGACACTAGCTTTCAGAGAGGCCACATAGCCCAGCCTGCCACAAACTGGTGTTCTCTAGATGCAGCTCCCATAATTCCCAGCAATGGGGGTAGGGAATTAAAGGAACTGCAGTCCAACATTTCCAGAGAACTCCAGATTGTGGCAGGCTGAGGAAAGCTGGGTGAACCTTTTCCCATCCAGCCACTTTCTTCAGAAGTTTCCTCCTCACCCAGTCACCTCTTTATATCATATGCATGGATCTGTTAGGGGATCACAGTTAAGGGTAGGATCAATGGAAAAGTTACTGTCAGAGAAATGGCTAATTCATACTTCAGTTTATATTTACTTGCCTGGGAGTAAGCCCCATTGAAAATGATGGAATTTTGGTGCAAAAGGGTATTGGGTTGTGCTTTCAGTGTTTCCTGTTGGCATTTTTAAAAATAAAGTTGAAGCTGAACTTCACTGGATAACATTGCCCTGCAGGTTTGGATTGCAGCGATATTAAGGATACTATTGGCTCTGTTACAAAAACGCCAAGTGGTCTCTACATAATCCATCCAGAAGGATCAAGTTACCCCTTTGAGGTAATATGGATTTTTCCTGTTGATTACTTGGTTGGGAGGTCTTTTCCTTTTCCTTTCCTTTCCTTTCCCTTCCCTTCCCTTCTCCCTTTTTCCCCGTTTCTTTCATCAACATTAAAGCAATCCCAGTTTCCATAGCAGTGGAATAGCACTTCTTATACTGCTTTGCTCCTTCAAACCTGTTCTCCACTCTACATTATAGAAACTTGGTGGTAACTCATCCAGCCCACATGCCTGCTGCCTCTACATGTAGTGGGTCTATTAAACCTATGAGAAAAACAGAGTTTTAATAAGTGCCTTTGCTTCTTCACTACATTGTGATATTGCAGCCAGCAGGGCCTTTCACAGCCATGCACACAATACTTGCACCAGAGATCAAAACTCCCTCTTGGGTTCAGTTCAGCATTGTTGTTTTTGCCAGATCAGCCTTGTGTGACTAATAAAGACCAAGAAAATGTGTTTTTAATACAAAAGTTCAGATCTTTAGAATAAGGACTGAGCAGAGGGAGAACATGAAATTAAAGTTGAGTTGGTGCTTGCAAACTAAATGGGTACTTTAGCTGCCAATGTTCTGAAATGATAAACAATCTGCTTTTGAAAGGTGCACAATTAATTGAACCTTTAAAAGGCCACTTTATAATAGCTCCAGCCAACTGCTTATTGGTATGATAAGTGGAATAGAAATCCTGCCATAAACACAGGAGGATTGTTTTCCTCTGTCTCGATCACAGTGGCATAGGGTACCCAATTAGGTGTTACCAAAAAAGGACAAAAGGGATTACCGATTTGCATAAAATTTGCACAAGCTAATTGACATGAATCAGTGAGAAGTTAGAAAAATATAATTTAAATAGACGTAAACATTCGTAGTGGGGAAGACTGTCACCAGGTGATCTGTGTACATTTCTGGTAAGTTTGCTATCTGGGTGCTAGATGTTGATGGGCAACATAAAGGCCCTTGATCTCCTTCCTCCCTCTTTAAACTGGAGTTGTATTGGAGAGCCTTCAGTTCTTCAAAGAGAGGGCAGCCTTCTGCGAGCTCTTTCAATGCTAGACACTCACCTTTAAAGGGGGACCCAGGGCCACCCTATAAGAAGTTACTGCATCATCTTGAAACAAAGACATGCATTGAATGAGAAGGCAAGTAGCCTCTGCTAGAAACTGTGAGGGACTGGGGTGGGTGGATCTGTCAGTTTTGCTTTCTGCTGCAATCGGCATTTTATTTCTCAAGTTCTTTCTATCCCAGATAGGAAGGACTTTGTTAATTTTGGTAAATTCTTTGAAAATGAGCTGAAAAGAAACTTTCTCTTCACCCATCTAAACTATCCAAGTTAGGTAGCTGCTCTTATTCTCAGCATAGAGAGGAATATAATTACCTTGCATTCCGTAGAGCCGTTAAAGACGCCTGCAAGAAAAAAAGAAGTGGTCCTAATTATGGATGAACACACAGAGATTTGATCCAGGCTTTTAAGATCAAAGTACTCAAAGCCATGGATCTAAGATGGATAAATTTGTTTTAGCTTTCGCCTACACTTGATTTTTGAAATAACAAAGATGATAATTTAAGGTCAGTTTTTCCTCTTTTAAAAAAGTTTCCAACATTTAGGAATTAGTGCCAATGTCTACAGAAGCTGAAGTCATCAAATAAGTTTGCTTATGTTTGCTTGTAGCACTGGCTGGAGATCAAGAACCAAAGGGAAAAGGAAAAACATGGTTATATAATGTGCAATAATAACCAAGATGGAGGAGTTAACACTGAAAAGAAAATTGGGTAACATTTCTGATTTAAAAGTGTCTAGGGAAGGAAAATCAGATACAGTTATGTCCAAAAGCCCAAGAAATGGGTGCGCCTGAGGAATAAAAGGATGTGGTGGGAAGCTGGGATTGGGAAATGCTCACATGAACAGAGCCTCCACAATTAAATTTTTATGGAAGGCAGCAGGAGGAGAAGGACATTTGGGCAGCAAGTCAGATTGTCCTTGGGGATCGAATGCAACTTTTATTCCAGCAAGTGCCCATGGACAGCAGTGTGCTGGGGCAGATGACAGACGGGTTTGGGGCACCAGTCATACTGGAAAACCTCTCAACCCCACCTCTGATGCCAGTGCAAGCTTGTAGAATTCAGAGAACAGGGCACAGGGAAAATTGGCTATTAGTCCCTACAGAAATGAAATTAACAACAGTTGTGACTGACACACATGGGTGAAGGAAAAAACAGCATTCCAGAGATATTCAAATAGGGCCTCCTCTTGAAAAAAGTGATATATGCATGCTCAAAAGAGCAAATGGTTAAAATGTTTTACTTGAACAATAAATTAAGCTTGCAGATTGCTTTACCTACCCAATGAATCTATTTATGCTATCATTTATCCTGACATAGCAATCCATAGCAATCCACTTCAGTACTTGGATTTGTTTTCATTGGCAGTTTGATAATGATCAGGATTCCTCATAACAATAACCCATCAGTTTAAAAACTTGCAGGTCTACTGAGTACCATGTGCCTGTCTCTCCTGCTTTAGCATACAACCCATGTTTAGCTTCTTTGTAGGCTGTGCAGCAAGACATGCAAACCCTGACCACTGGGTTGCTGTAGGGCTAAATAACCCAATGGTTAACCTATACTTGGTTTTTAATCCAATCGGTTGCCATTGCATACAAACATAACCAGTCTAAAATAAGAGAGATTCCAAACAAAACCTGGAAATGTTACAATGGCCCTCTTTGATTAATATGCAGTATTGGTTTTGTCACTTGATTGAATGTTCAAACCCTAATGATGGCTGGAATATTGACTAGTTTTAGATGTTAGTTGGCACTCATATATGCTGCTTGGCACATTAAACAACATTTTTATGCTCAGTCTGTGCATTTCTGACACAGATAGAGCTCATCTAACCAAAATCTTAGGTTTGGCACTTGTAGCTATTCCTGTCATGCCCAAATTTAGAGATGCTATTAATCCATAAGTTTTAATCCAACTCAACTTTTGAGTTGATGATAATTGATTCTAAGAACCATATAATCCTTCATTTCTGGAACCCATATTTGACTTTTTATTTCATAATGCTCCCCTAAAAACCACGGACACAGTTATGGTGTGATCTAAACTGACACCTCCATCAGAACTGATGACTCGTGCAGTGATGTCCAGAGATCTGGAGATTTTGTGACATTCTACCCATTTAAAAAAATCCACCGCTGGCTCTGGCTGTGTGAGTCTTAGAGAAGAGTCTGGGAATTGGGTATACCCTGCAGTAATTTTCTTCTTGGAGTTGATAAAACAGCCATGTGATGCTTGGAGCACAAATGCCACAGTAGCTGAAGGTGATGGCTTTGCTGAACCAACTGAGAATTCCAGATCCAAATTAAAAGCAATTGTTCCACTATATCCCCTTCTGAATAGATCTGACGATGCTGCCTTTTCTGGGGTGGTGACCTCTCACTTGAATAAACCATTCCAAGATTTCTTTAAGCTAGGAAAGTTCTTTTCCTTTAAATCTATATTTTATATACAAATGTCAGTATTTATTTTGCATCATGGGTGCACAGTGTGGATGGAAGAAAACCATATTCCAGCTTTATTATTAACTGTTCTTATCCAAGAGTTTTCCCCGCCTTTATTCATTTTAGGTATTGTGTGAGATGGATTTTAGAGGAGGAGGATGGACAGTGATTCAAAAGAGAACCGAAGGGATGGTTGGATTTCAAAGGACCTGGTCTGACTATTTGGATGGATTTGGTGACCTTGCAGGTACAAATTACATGTATGGGTGCACACGTACACATAGTCGTCTTTTTTGTAGTCACCCCAACCTAGCTAAGTTGGACTCAGGAATGTGGTCTGCAGGCAAGGGCCGAGCCCAGTCCAGCAACTGGAGGTGGCATGTTGCTTATTTATCATTGCTACATCTGTGTCACACACTTTCATTCAAAGAGCCCAGGGCAGTATGCATCATCTCCCCCCCCCCCCACTGTATCTGCACAACAGCTCTTCGAGGTAGGCGATACTGAGCGTCAGAGGCCGGCCCAGAGTCCCCCAATGGCCTTCAAGGCTGAGGAAGGGCTACAACCTGGATCTCTGGAGTTTACACTGCATTGGTTATGACCTTGAGAAGAATGGTGTGACTGTTCTGAATGTCTGAATCTCTACTTTCTGAAAGGTGGGACCTGAAGAGGGTATTGGAGGGTAATGCCAGAAAGATATTAAAAGTGGGGAAGTGTTGGAAATAGTTCATCCAGTGCACACATTTCCTGTCCGTGAAATTGAATGTTCTTTTACCTCATTCAATTACATGGTCAGAGCATATCTATGTCACTTTTAAGAAGAAATCCATGGAATAAACCTCACTGATGTTTCCTACTGCATCCATGGAGCATTTCCCATTGTTGCTGTCTTCAGGGGCAGGTTTTCATTCAGCTGAACCAGCACTCAGAGTATCAGAATATTAGGGTGTTTTTTGGTGGAGTGTTTTGTGGCAAAGTGACCAAGGGTAACTTAGAAGGAGAGAAGGCTTAGTTTCTGATCTTTGAAAGTTTATTTAAATTCTGTTTACAGGGGAATTTTGGCTTGGGCTCCGAAAGATTTTCCACATAACAAATCAGAAAACTGCCAGCTTCATGCTCTATGTGGGCGTGGAGTCTGAAGATGATTCGTATGCATATGCATCATATGACAGCTTTTGGTTAGAGGATGAAGCCTGCTCCTTTAAAATCCATTTAGGACGTTATTCTGGAAATGCTGGTAAGACTTAGATATTCAAAGCAGGTTCTGAAAATGGGAAAAGGAGGTGACAAAGACATTCTATGTGCATTGCATATTCTAAAAGGGCGTTGCAAAGAAATGACCTTTGGAAGCCATAGCAATGTAAGAACCCAACATAGAACACAAGTTTGTTTCCCTAACTTCTCCATCTTTGTTTTGTAATGGCCAAATTATATGCTGTTTATGTTTTCTGATATTACAGTCCAATGGTCAAAACAGATGTGATGCCATTCACACAGCTAGTTTGGTAGGTGGGCGTTGTTGTTGTTATGGTTTTTTGTTCTTGTTTTTTTGTTATTTGTATGCTGTCCAGAGACTTTTTAGTAATGGGGCAGCATAGAAAAACTTCAAATAAATATATAAATTCCACTAACCATTGGCTGACTCACCCAATCAGCAATCCCATTAGTTGCCTTTTGAGGTAAATTGCAAGAGAGGGGACCTAACCTGGACTGAGAGCCTTAGATGGAGGAGGCTGTAAATCTTGTCTCCCTAACTGTGGCCCCAATTCAGATCAGGGTTCTTTTCTTTGCTGTTTGCATTGGAAAAAGCTCACACTGAAGAACATGGGAGCTTTCTCTAGCAACGCATATAATATGGTCAATGTTCCCCAGTCCAGGTTGTGGGGGACCAAGATTTATAGTGTACTTCCATCCCCATGTGAATGGCCCAATCTAGATTAGGTCCCCAGTCAAAAGGGTCCAGAGATTCCATTTTCCCTTCCATTTGTGAACTTTCCATGAAGCAGGTGAATAATTTTTACGAGCATATAATCAATGAATATGAATGCTGTTCCAGTACATCTGTGTGTCATAACCTTTCCCTCAAAAGAAGCAACTGATGAACATTGCCAAAACTGTTTTTTTTTAAATATTAGCTGTTTAATAGTTAGCTGAATTAGACAAGTGCTTATGAAAGAGAGGTTGCAACAGGCATAACAGATACAAAAGGAAAGTCTTTGCTGAATAAGATGCAGCCTGAGGTCCAAATTCCCAAATATCCCACAGGTTCAAAAAGGGTTGGGGACCCTGGAATGGACACCTGAGATTGTCATGATAATGTAAAGCTGGGTTGTAAGGCCAATACTTAGGCCAGCTAGTTTGGAATAATCTTCATCAGAAACTTTACATGCAGAATAGTGCAAAGGCAGAAAATGAAGGAAAAGATCACTAAACGCTCTGTTAAAGGCTCCAGAAATGGAATCCTGACCATTCTGTGATGGTTCCTTTCTTCATTTCCCTATCACAGAGCAGCCAGTATAATTCTTCTCAAAGTCCACACTTGGTCTGTTGCTTTTCACCACAAGACAGCTCAAGCATTAACATTCTTGCAGCAATTCTGTCAAAGTTCCTGTTCAAGCTGTTCTGTTCCAGAAGAGAATGCTGGGGTTGCCATCGGGAACACATATGGGTCAACTGTTATCACAAAATTTGGCACATGGTTAGCACAACTAACAGAAGCCTCTTGGTCATTGTTTCATTTCTCCCATTTCACTGTGTGATTTGCAAGGATTTGGGGTGCCAAATATTCACAAAACAACTGCTCGAGTATGTCAAGCCCAAGTTAATTAAACCAAGAGCTTGAACTGTAATAATTTCTCCTTCTTTTTGTACCTACAATTTAGGTGATGCATTTCGGGGATACAGAAAAGAAGACAACCAGAATACATTACCCTTCAGTACTTTCGATGCTGACAATGATGGTTGCAATCCAGTTTGCTTACTTCAAGAACAGCCTGTAAAGAGCTGCAGTAACTTTAGTGAGCAGACAGGCTGGTGGTTCAGCCAATGTGGTCTTGCAAACCTCAATGGCATTCATCGGCTCACAAGGAGGAAGCTGAAAACGGGGATTCGGTGGGACACCTGGACAGAGAATGACAAACCTGTCAAAATTAAATCTGTTTCAATGAAAATCAGAAGAACATATTTCAGATAACTGGATGATGTCATTGAAATATATATCTTCCGGAAATCAGGCTAAGAGCTCAGACTAAAATGCACAAAATTTTAGCTTACCCATCCATTCGTAGAAATGTTGGAGACATTTTGCACATTGTATTACTTTGCAATTCTGGGTTCCGCGTACTTATAAATTCTCCATGATGTAGCTGCATTGGCAATATTCTCCCTTCACTGCTGGATGTCACCAGTGGTTTATCACTTTAGCACTTTTATTACATGGACGGGTAAGCCAGAAGCACGATCGCTACAATTTCGATTTTTTCAAATTTTCTCTTTTTTACCTTTATGGTGGGTCAGCAGATCTGGAAAATGGCTATAGTGGCACTAATTTTAAAAAATAGAGGGGACTTTCACACAGTCAGTATTGGACAGCAGTTGCAGAAGGTATCTCAGTAAATCCCCGGGCATGTAGGAAACAAAGCTGTGCAGCAATTCTATTGTGAACAAGGACTCTTTCCCTGAAGAAGGAAAACAGCCACCTTTTTATTTATGTACAGGCACAGCCTTAGCAAGGGCACAGGTGCAGTCACTGGCCATCATTCCAAGGACAGCCAACAAGTGGAGGAACGCTTAACCCATCTGCCAAAGATGAGTAATTGGCAAAGTGCGGGGAAAATGCTCCATAAAGAGGCGCACCATGCATCTCCATGCACAGAGGTTATGCCGGCTAATTTCAGTGGTCTAAACTGCCATAGCATATTAAAATAATTTGAGATTTCATCCTGATCAACAAGGACTGCAAACCTGAACAACTTCTGGAGGTGCCACCTGTACCTGTGTCTCCCTTCATCTCAGAAACCCCAGCAACAGTTTGTCAACATATATTCTGTATGACAGGAGAGTATAACATCAGGCCAGGGGGCCAATGCATCCCACTTGTGCTCCAATCCAGGGCCACACCCAATTGTTCCTAATTGCCCATCATTTGGTGGTTTTCAGGGGGTTTTTGGTGCAGTTTGCCCCCTCACATTCTAAAGGGTTGCAATTACTCTCCTACGGCTTAATTATTGCAAGAGCTTTAGCTCAGATATGCTGGTATTTTGGTCTTTCTCCCCAGTCTGCCCCTGGAATATGGCGCCTAAGAGCATCTCTCAAATCAAGATTAGCCCTGCTGCAAGGCAAGACCATTCCCCACCACCCTTCACTCTAATTGGCAAGCTAGGTACCCTCCCTGGAACTCTATGGAAATGCCACCAATATATCCTTGGAATACAGGTGTGGTCATTTGCACTTGGGGAGCCAGCCTTGAAGGGAACATTCTCAGGAACATGACCTAATTTTGTGTTCTTAGTTGAAGGTAATATGAGCTAATTTTTCCCTAGCAATGAGGCTGTAGGGAGACTATGGCATAAACCAGATTCGAAATAAAAACACATGTCTTGCAAGACAGTATATTTGGGGTATGCATATCATTCCACAGAAAAATACTCTGTTTGTGATACTCACAGTTTTGTCATCTGGCCAGATAGACACAGAATGCACGAAAATGTACTTTAAGTGTACTTCACCTCCCAGAAGTGCTAAAACAGGGAAAGGGGAAGAATTCATGGGCTGGGGGGAGGGGAGAGAGAAAATAGAGGTTTCTGTTCTTCAATTTCAGTGATTCATGGGCTGAAATTGATACATTTTTCTGAGTATGGAAATAGAGCTAGAGTATTTGATGGTTTAATAATCTTGGCTTTGCACTTTGTCTACAAATTCAAGTTGTTGAGTGAGCTGCAGTAGGTATCACTGATCTGTTTAGAATCTAGCTGCTAAGATGTATGCATAAAATATGCATTTTTTATCACCAGAGTTAAGAGTACATCCAGATGCTGGTATGAAGAATACTGTTACATTATTTTATTTCAGAAAAGTATGTTAAATAATAGGAATTGCTTTTTGCACTGTTAGTTTCTAAAGCATGAAACCATTTTTTCCTCTGTCTGCTTTAACTAGATATTTTCCTGTACTAAAGAATATTAACGATATTCCCAATCCCTTAAAAATAATCATTTTATCTGTAGTTGCTTTGTATTTTCAATATGTGGAAATCTTAATTAAAGAAAAATGATACAGCATGAGTCCTGCCTGTTTTTTTTCTTTTTTATGTATTTTCTTGTGTTGTAAGCCACCCCGAGGTTTCAGCAAGGGGTGGCATAGAAATGTTATAATAATAATAATATATTAGTAGTGCTAATGACTGAATCCACATTTGGGGGAACTTTCTGAATCCACATTTGTGGGGAATTTTCTTTGTTTGCTTAGAATAAATGTTGAGATGTGATTTCCTAACTGTTCTGTTTAGCTGCTGTTCTAGCACTGGTGAAGCCTGGGGTACAGAGTTCTATGACTGATCCAGGATTTACTGATCTGGGAGTTGTTGGAGGGAAGATTGGCTTTAGAAGGCAATTAGACCTTCATGGATGATAAGGCTGTCAATGACTACCAGTCATGTTGTCTACATATCACCTTCCAATACTGGAGAGAGTATACCTTTATATTGTCCACCAGTTGCTGGGGAACATGGGTGGGAGGGTGCTATTGCACTCTTGCTCTGCTTGTGCATTTTCTGAGGGCAGTTGATTGACCACTGTGGAAAAGGAAAGCTAGACCAGCTGGATTCTTTGTTTGATCCAGTACAGCTCTTCTTATTTTCTTAGAATCTTGTTTGGAGGAACATTGAGACATGGGGATGTCCAAGAAAGTGGGGAACTTACCTATATCAGTCTTCCTCAGCCTGTTCCCCTCCAGATGTTTTGGACTTCCATTAGTCTTAGCAAGCATGGCCAATGCACAGGTATGCAGGGAATTATGCTCTAAAACATCTGGAGGGAAGCAGGTTGGAGATGGCAGGAAAGGTCACTTTCTATCTGCTCCCAAATATGTAGCATAATGTATAGTGTGCAATTTAAAAATTGCCCTCGAAAGGTCAAAAGAATTTACAGATTTGCATAAAATTTGCACATGCTTATTCATATGCCTTTTGTGCATTTAGATTTTTAAAAAATAATTTAAGTAGAAGTACAGTATACTCCCCATATAGCAGCAGGCTGTGACATGGTGTCTCCACCTGCCCTGTCCAGGTGCTAACTTGATAGGTGATGCTTCAGACAGTTCTTTAAATCAAAATTGGACAGGGCAGCTGTTGCAATAGAGGATACCTTCAAGAAAACAATCCTCAGTCCATCAAATAGAGAACTGTCCTATGTCTAAATATGAATAATAAATGGAGATATAGCCACATTTTCCATTTCCACAGAGTTCGTCATGTACTTTTTATAGGTGCTTGCACATATTATAACAAAAACATAAGTGAACAGTCTCAAATACAAGATGTCTTTTAGTGCCACCAAGCAGCTGAAAAAAATGTTTCTGCCGCAGTTGGGAAAGTGTACGGCCAGACTGCATCTGACGTGGCAGCAGACACTCTGTCTTTTAAACATCTGGAAAGAACAGAGCATTTCAGTCCAAAAAGTTTCCTTTTTCTCTGAAAAGCCTTTCATCTGGGTTTGCAGTCTCTGCAAATGTACTTAGATGACTAGCATCGGTGTCCATTTGCATTTCTTAAATACAGTTCACTGAATCCTCAATAAAGTTTATGTATATATTATCATTAATTGCTCAGTGCAATGTACTTGCACCATTCTGGATTAAGGAGCAGATTTTTAATATGGTGCAATGCAATATTAGAAATGAGGATGACTTTTATTTTGCAAGAATTTCCAAAACTATGGATTAATGTGCAACTGGGGTGCAGAAGTGCTGTTGCAGTAGGAAACTGCACTGTCGTTTGGGAGACTCCTGCTCTTAAACTAAGCAGGCAGGTATACTGCAAGCATCTGCCCCAGTTAGACCTCTACAGGTTGATAAAACAAAAGTATTCTGCTTTCGATGAGGTGCTGTGAATTCTCTCTGAAAGCCATCACTCCCCACTTCAGTGCCCTGCTTCATCCTAGAACTACAGTTCCCAGATCTCTCGGGTTATAAGGAAGGAAAACAAAAACAGAAATAAAAGACCACCAACTAAAAGTCATTAAAAGCATCTCAGATATCATTAAGGTGCAGTAGAACACATAGTACTCCACCCAGACTCCAAAAGACAATGAAGATCACATCAAGTGAACATATCCAATGATAGTGCCATTATTTGGATACCAAAAGGCTCCCTTCATAGTTGCAAACCTAAACTCAGAAGGTTTTATGTTCTTTATTGTGCATTGCCATGGACAAATTTTTGTAGAAAAGTGGCTAGTGCAATTTAAATAATAAAGTCTAGTGACTTCTTAAAGTCTAACTAATGTAATATTGCAGAAGGTGATGAAATGAGCCTTACTCCCAAGATTTGTGTTAAAATAGATGTGCTAGTTTCCAGGGTGCCAGCAGATTGTTGCTTTGGCTGCAATCAATTCGAAATGCTGGCCAAGTTCTCCCAAGCCAAGCTTGCAAATGAGCGTTGGGGGGTTATAGGAATCCTCTCCAAGGAGAGATGAGTTTTAAAACTCTGAGCTGGAAAAGAAATCCTGGCTGCTCCCACTTCTTTCCAAAATCTTCTCAGCTGCCAAAAGCTCCTTTAGACCCCCCACTTCATAAAAGTGGCAGAGGCAGCAGCAAGACAACAGGTAGGAGATGTTGGAGATTTTGCTAAATGGCATTTCCTGTGCTGCACTTAGTGTAATGGAAAGGTCCAAGAAAAGGGGAAAATGTGCCGCCATGTTTTTGTCATACATTCTGAAGCCAGCTTTCCTTTTCAGGTGTGGCAGCTACATTTCTGGAAGAGAGGGGTTGTTTGGGAGGGAATTCACAGAGCACCAAGCAACCTACCTATTCAGTGGACGAGAATATGTGTGAGCCAGGCCAGGGGAAGGGATGGGCAGTGACCCCCTTCCTCATGAAGAGAGTGTGTTAATTTATATAGGCCATGGAGAAGACAAGTTGAGAGAAAATTCTCGATAAGCACCAAGCATTAAATGACTGGCATATTTTTGCTTCGTAAGAAAAAAGGATAGGAGACCTCATCCTGCATCATGGAGTGACTGGCATGCCCCTAGCTCATGTTCTTTACTGTAATTTACACATAAGTAATCCTACTGTTTTGTCTTTCTAGGACATTACTGCAACGTACCTTGTCTAAAACGTCCCTAGCTTTCAGCCCCCTGTCTTATGACGTTTTTCCTCTAAACCAAACATGCCCAGTTCCCCAGAATCTCCATAGGAATAATTTTATAGGGTACTTTTATGCCTCAAAGTATAGGCCCCCAAAGACGGAACAAAAAGTGGATCAATACAAATAATCTTGGGCTCTTCTTGGCTAACCCCTCCATCAACCAGAATTAAAACCTATTGAGAGAAATATGATCTTTAAAATTTAATAGGCCATAGATGAGTGCCATGCAGAGAAAAGGTCAATGGGCCAAGTATTGCTATGCAGTTTTCTTTGTTTTGTATAGCCTTAGGGTGGATTAAACCTGAAATTATCTGCACTAGCCAATATCTAAAAGCCATTCATATGTTAACTGAAGCCTCCTGGGAGGAAATTTCAGCTAGAAATGTGCAGCAATTTTCTTGCCTGAGGCATTTGGCCTGGGGTCAAAAATGACCCCAAATGCTACTAATGCTAGTTTCTTTCTGAGGCCAGAAGAGTAGACAAAGAGATATTGTAAGATATAAAACAAACCAAGTATCTGGCCATCTAGATAAAGTGTAAGGAAAAGGAAGGCAAGGAATTTGGGATGTTGATAGGTAATGGTGTAAGTCTTTGGCCCCAACCTACCCCTACTCCATGGTATGCCCGTTTTCTCCCCTTTAAAGTGTATTCAAATCTATGGAAAGAAAGTTGACATTTTTTCCCCACACCAGCTGTGATAGGGGCACGGAAGGAGCCCAGTCTTGGCATTTCCAGCTTCAAGATCACAGGATATTGGGGCAGGGACTTTGTATTTTCCTCCCCCTTCCCCCCCCCCAACCCAATGTCAGGCCATAGGATTACACTCTAAGATTGTGGAGTTTGTTTGGTTAAATATTCAGTTTTAGTCATGCATCAAAATCAACACCAAATGGAAGAACCATAACCAAAACAACTTCTTAAGAGCACACATTAACTGCAACCCTAGTCAAGCATTGAGGACAATATGCATAACTTTCCTGTTGAAGTCAATGAGGCCGAGCCCTTAACACTGTGAAATACTTACTGCGTAACAGATTTCATTTTGTAAACTTTTTGCAGAAAGAGAAAAATGTGTAGCACCTAAAACTCATGCTTTAGAACAATTGCAGCATCCATTTCCTCCTAGAATTAAAGTAATGTTCTTAATGCGGAGGGTTATGTGGACACCCTCAATGGATGCACCCTAAGCCGTTGGAGATTCATAGGATTTATTTTTTCCTGCCCAGAAACCATGAAGAAGCCTCATCCTGTGTTGCATATACTGGGAAAATCAGAAATTGGGACTGACTTTCAGCCTAGGTGGCCTGCCAGCCAGCTAACTGTAGCATGCAGAGCAGTGCTTCTAGTCCCCCTCGGCTGTTTTCATTCTTTGTCATCAAGTACTGAAGAAAAAGAAGAAAAAATAGCCATTGTGATTAGAGTGAGGGCCGTATAAGAGCAAAAGGTAATTTAGATCTTTTTCAGAATATCTCTCTATTTCACCCTTTAGCAAGACTCACCCATTCCTGGTGTACTCATCTGAGTCACTTCAGAATAAACAAACTTGTATTTCTTACTGCAGGTGAGCAAACCTGCTTCATTATTATTATTATTATTATTATTATTGTTATTATTATTATTATTATTATTATTATTATTATTATTATGGATACCACCAAAGAAATAGAAAGGAGAGTGAAGAAAAGTCCAAGAGCCTGTTGTACTGAGTTTTAATATTTAACTTCTCCGTCCAGTCCTCCGTCAGCTTCACTGGCACCCCATTGAAGTCCGGGCCCAATTCAAGGTGCTGGTTATCACCTATAAAGCCCTTAACGACTTGGGTCCTGGTTACCTAAAGGAGCACTTACGTCCATACGTGCCCTCCCACCCCTTGAGATCAGCGGCAGAAGCCCTTCTCCGGGAGCCCTCCATGAAGGACATTAGGAGGGTGAGTACCCGGAGGAGGGCTTTCTCTGCGGTGGCGCCCAACCTATGGAATGTGCTCCTCAGAGAGGTTCGCCTGGTGCCGTTGTTATTTGCTTTTCGGCGCCAGGCCAAGACCTTTTCATTTAAACGTCATTTTAATTGTTGATTTTATTTATTGATTTTAACAACTTTGGCCAGGATGTCTCCAACTGTATTTTATTGTACTGATGATATTTATTTATTTGTAAGCCGCCCCAAGGCTTAGGCAAATGGGGCGGCATATAAGTCTGCTAAATAAATAAATAAAATAAACTCAAGGGTTTTGTTAGGCTGTATTTTCAGGATTACTGATTGGGAGACTGTGATCATGGAACATTTATCCTAACGCAGAGGAAGTCTTGAGTGAGCAGACCTTTGTGGTATCTTCCACATGAAGCTTTTCTCATGTACTTGCCCTGTCTTGTTCCATGGATGTTTCAGGAAGCCCAATTCCTAAATCACACCTGTTCTTTTCAGAAGCTGGAATTCTGTAAGGGCAGCATCCTATGGCTGCTAGGATAATGTGGAGTCCTGGCATCCAACTTCAGAAAGGTCAGAGGTGCAAGCTCAGAGCTGGGATGCTGAACTCGGTATTCAATCTTCACCTCCACGCTTTTCCATCGTGAGAGGATGCTCGTAATCCTTTGAGTTCAGAGGGTTCAGAGGGCAGCCACACTGAATCATGCTGACCGCAGAGGAGGTCATTGTCATGTGGAAAATTAAAATGGCAGTTTCTCAAACCAGCCTCCTCAGGAAACAAAGTGAAGCTGTAGGGTGCGGTGTGGGGGAATGATTTGCCCCACCCGGGCTACAGCGCTGATGTCAGTCAGGGCCAGCCCGAACATTAGAGTTAAGTGGCTGCGTCATTCCCTCTAATGGGAGGGCAGGCCCAAACAGCCATCATTTTGATCGTGAAAGGACAGCAAATTGTTAGCTGTTCAGTTGGCTATTACTATAATTTCGCTGGGAAGAGGTGCTCAAGTGATTTTCATTTTATTTATTAATTTATTAAGGGCATTTCTAACCTGTCCATTACTATACATCTCTGGACAGCTTACAATAAATTATCCAATAAATACAACATTATAGGTACATCATAACAACCCATACCTGAGGATAAAAGCATAATTTGAACTTTAAAATACCGGGTAAATAAAAAGGTCTTGAGCTGGCACCGAAAAGCATCTAATGTCAGCGCCAGGTGAACCTCTCTCTTGGCTTCATGCATCACCTGGCTGGGTTTGGGTTGCCTGCATCATGACTTGGCCATGTGTGGCATGACTTACTACTTCACCTGACGCAGCCAAATGCCTTGGGCTGGCCTTGCTGACCATCCCAATGTGACTGGTTCCAGAATGGTTTCTATTCTTGTCCCAGAGCTTCATGCTCACCTTGAATTTACTAGGCTATCACCCAGTTTCTCCCTCATCCCACCCCCCCCACACTGCCCAAGCCACTCAGAGGGCTAAGAAAAATCACTATCCCATCCCCACCACCCTTCCTTGTCCCCAAATCCCCCCACTCTCAAGGAAATCCACAGTGGTAGAGTAAAAGAAACCTATCTCTATTCTGGCAGTGTTAGAGAGGGGGAAAGGCTGTGGGGGATGATGCCCTTGGGAACAAGGCAAGGCAGTATGAAATGTCACCATGTGGCCACTAGCTACTAATGGTAGTCCATGCTTTGGAGCTTCTTAAAGTTAGTGTAGCTTTATGTGCCAGTAGCTGGTAATAATCAAGTCAGTAGATGGCAGCACAAGCAAAGGAACTGAGTGTTTTGATTATGGGTGCTTTCACATTTGTCTCACATGAGTTTTAATGGGGGGGGGCAGGGGAACAAATATGGATGATAATCAAGGCATAGCACAGCATGAGATATTAATAGCAGTTTCATGTTATTAAAAGTTAATCCACTTTGTTTTTTTAAGAAGAGCCTTCCATTGTTTCACAGTAACTGCTATCTAGTTTGATGCTGTAACTAGGAGAATTATAATCAATGTGAATGATTGGTTTATCATCTATTCTTGACCAATAATTGACTGGCTAGTGGAACAGATCTGTTCTGACTGGTCAAATGCACATCTTTGAACTGGGACCTGCAATTAAAGTGCTGCAGTATATCCTTCTTCCTAGTAGGATTGTCCAGCCAGCCATTTCCTCCAAGAAGGGCTTCCTTCTACCCCTCATCCTCCATGGCATGTTTTAATTTCCTAGTTGTAACTCTACATCCTAGTGAGTGTGTTCATTCTTCATCAGGCTGTATTTTTTGTCTTACTGCGGGTGTGTTTTGCTCCCTGAGGGGTATTTCTTTCTGGTTTCCTTCAGCCAACCTCAGGGTTCCTTTCCTCCAGCATGCTAGTTTCTTTTCTTTTTCTCCTTTCTCAGTGAGCCTGTTTCACCTGCCCTCCTTTTATCACTCCTCACTTGAGTTTGCTATCAGAAGTAGTGATAATTCAGAAATGTCCATCAGTATATGGATGGAAAAGGGCCAGTGACAAAACCAATATGATTCATGGACCTGTTGGAGTGGGGGAAAATAATATGGTCTTGATCATTACGCTACAAAAATTATTTGCTTTTGAGGACCAGAGTGTGAAGCTTCAGCCCAGTACCTCTACAGAGGTGCCTCAGGAAGCTGTCGGATCTGATTCTGATGAGAAGGAGGAGAAAGTTGGCTGAGAAGGCCACAGCTGATGGAGTTAGGTGGGGATATTTTGGATAGCCTTGATGACCATTCTGAAACTCTGGGGACAAAGCTGCTCAAGGAAGAAGGTCTAATGCTAGAAACCCCAGAGTTAGGTATCAAATGAAGAGGGGGAACAATGAAAACTTGCTCCTGAGTCCAAATGATTTGCTGCCCAAGAGACAACCCAATAAAACATCCACCCCAATAGCTGGACATGGTTGGCCCAGTTGGCCTGCACAAGGGAGCTGTAACCATTTCCCATGAATCTGGTATGAACTTATACCAGTCTGTTTCTTTTATAGCTGTTGCTTGTAAAGCAGCCTATTGCTTAGCATGAAGCAAGCCTGGATCATTTGTATTGTTTTTGCATAAATAAAGTCGGCTACTTCAAATCATGACTCAGAGACTTGTCTGTAGTGAGAAGCAAAGCAACGGCCCTTGGCACAACAGTGACAAGTAGGACTTTGCAACACTCTTGCCCCTGGGGGAAGCAAGTGGAAGCAGGCATCTCAGAGATCAACAGCTGAATGGAAAGTGGAGGTCAACAGCTGAATGGAAAGTTGAGGTCAACAGCTGAAGATGCCACTCTCTTGCCATCCACAAACTAGAAGCATTTGTGGAGCCAAAATCAGAAGGGGGGTGTGTGGGGGGAGTGTGGCCGGGTAGGGAAGTGGTGAGTTGCTAGAAGGGAACACTGGGGACTGGTTGGGCAGGGTGTGTAAAGTGGGATGGTACTGACGGGAAGAATGGCATATGTGTTTCAAGGAACCAGTTATGCTCTTCAGTAGAACAGGAACTGGTGGGAGATAGTCAGATGTTTGGGGGAAGTTAGTCATACCTTTTATCGGTCACTCTGCCTCATTACTCTCTCAATCAGCAGTATTCTGGGGATTTGTGTTATAGCTCCCAGATTTTGAAAGTCTTGCCGCTGAATGCCAGGCTGGTTCATGGAGAGATGTCTTTGTTCCAGGATTTCATCTGGCAACTCCAGCAGACAAGATGACTCAAGTGGCATGGTCGAAGTCTTGTGATAATAGGAACAGACTAAAGCTCATTTTGAAGGCTCTTCTGCAGTGGTGACAGCACTATCTGTCTGGTTTGGTTCAAGGTTTCCAGGTAGATGACCTGAAGCAGATGCACATATGGAAAGGACAAGACAAAATTGAGCCTGTTGAAGCAGAAAAGCAAAACAAAGCCAGTTCAGTCAGGACCCTGGACAGATCTATTTGGCTGCAGCTTGCTCAGGAAGAACTGTTGTCCCAGCAACATGCAGAAGTCTTCTGAGAAAGGCTTTATGAAGGCTGGCTGATCCAAGCCTGCTGTTACCCCACTCCCTCTGAGGAACTGTCTATCCCATAAAAGGCCATCGTTTGATTCTGGAATGGCCCTCATGTTTGAAATAGGCTATTGTAAGACCAGAGTTGGTCAGCTGGGATAGGAATTTCCTTACTCCCACTGTACTAGAGGATTTCCAGCTAGTCTCTCATATTTCATTCTTGGGAAAGAGGTTCAAGACCAGGATGCCTTTTCAAGTCCATTTTTTCTAAATGGAAGATTACCAAGATCCATTCAATCTGGCTTTAGGGAAAGAGTTTTAGAGCAGAAATAGCTTTGATCACCTTAGTGGATAGCCTGTCCTGGGAATTGAGTACAAAATCTTGCAGCATGAATTCTCCTGTTCAGGGTACCAGACAGAACCTTTCTCTTCCATTCCATTCTTTCTCTCCTTGGTTTTCCTTTTCCTATCCAGTCAGTTCTCATTCTGAGTCATTCAACTTGTTCAATCCTTTGGGACTGTGTTTGGTCCCTCCACCTTATTTTGTCCCCAAAACTTTCTTTTCATCCTTTTACAAACCTTGGGGATAGAGCTAGAAGCAACAGCAAGGCCTTCCCACCCCTTGTCAAAATCTACTCATACTGGAATTCTCTGAACAGGATTACTGTCTGAAGGCTAAACTACATGCTACATTAAATGTATAATGTATGGCTTTTTTCCATTGATCTCATAGGGTAATTCTGATTATCTTATTCTTGTAAGCCATGCTGGACAAGTTGGACCTTGGTCTTATTTACAAGTGCTTCATGTGCAAAAACACACACCAGATTTAAATATTTACTGGTGAGCTGATAAATGCTGAGAATTTCAGTGAAACGTTAAGAAAAATGGCTAGTTGTAAGAGCTGTATAGTAGGGCATGCAGCCCAAGAGGCACTGGTCTCTTCTTAGCTGGAGGTACTTAGGCAGAAGTTGGATTCACATCACTTGGGAATCTCACAGGATTATCCTGCTTTGCAGATCTTGCAGTGAGCAGGGGTTGAGGGGTTGGACTAGAAGACCTCCAAGGTCCTTCACATGCTGAATTTATGAAGTTTCCTGACTGTAAGATTTGCATTTGCTTTGGACTTTTAAGAGATGTTAGTGGACCATGGGTGTTTGCCTAAAAAAAAAGAAAAAAAGAAAAAGCTTCAAGTGCAGTTTGGGTACCATTCTTACAGTTAATACGGCCAACTATCTTGCTATGTCCCATTATTCCCCTTTTTAAAAAATTCTAACCTTTGTAACCCATAATTTTTTATATTTATTTCTAACCTTTGTAACTCATAATTTTTTTATATTTATTTCTAACCTTTGTAACTCATAATTTGTAACCCATAATGACTCTGAAAGCTGCATATTTTTGTGAGCCGCCCCGAGGCTTTGTTGCAATGGGGGCAGCATAGAAATGTTTTAAATAAATAAATAAATTAAATTACAATCAATAAACCCTCCATGTGAAAATTTCATTATTCAGTTAAAAAAAAACAAGCTTTAGGAAATGCATACACTTCAAGTACAAAAAACTCTTTAAATGAAAAAAAGCAGAAAACAGGACAAAATGGACTTCTATTGAACATATACAAAACTGGAACAGACCAGAATCAGATCCATCCTAGACTTGATGCAGCCCTATGTTTTCCTATCATAGAGTTGGGCTTTAAAATTTCACCTTTGTTCTAAATGAAATGCTCTAGAAGCAAGCATTCCAACTTCCTGGAACCATTTCAATGAAGCCTCAGTAATTCAATGGTATAGCTATATTGCATTCCCCTGCATGTTTACTTGGCAGTAATTCTCTCTTTTAATGGGGCATGCTTCCTAGGATTGCAGCCTCACTTCTAGCTGAGGCATGAACTAAGGAATCCAGAATGAATTTCAAGATGTTAAAAACAACATGGAAGCTATTTACAGAATGCTAGAAATAGAAATATGTTTCTCAAGTTGCCATTTTGGATTATATCAAGAGGTAGAAATCTTTACATCTTAATTCAAGTCAGGAGTTTAGATATTTTTATTCTCCAAAGTTCATGTAGACAGGGAAAATATTAAGTCTACTTAGATTTGATTCTGAAAAAGTTCAAAAGGGCAAATGCTGGGAATTGTAGGGCTTTTGTTTGTCTAAACATGCATAGATTCATGGTCAGTTTCTCTTATGCAGAGATGCAGTCAAGTTTTTTTAAATGGGGAGAGCCTGATAAAAGTATCCCTGATTTTCTGCCATAAATATAGACACATGATTAAACAAAAAGACCTCAAGGCTAGAAGCACAAATGGGCAAGAAGTGAAGACACTAGGGAATTCATTTGTTTTCCCAGCTAATTAGCAGAGCTGTGCTGTCACATTCATAATGAGGAAAGGTGTCCATAGCAAGAGACAGGACACAGTTATGGCAATATGGTGTCAGAGAGGTCTTAAACTTCTGAAAACAGCATGAACAGTGCTGATGTTCCAGAGAAGCAAATGAAACTAGGTTGACTGAGTTCACCTGACCTTTTCAATCATCATGGAAAGGGTAGATTGCAGCCTTCATGTGCATTAAATAGAGGGTGATCATGAATTTTGGGGTGTCCTGCACTGCCACCCCATTCAAAAGATCAATTTTAGCTGCTCTTCTCTAGAAAGAGCAAGCTATGGTGACTTGCAAAGATGCAAGACACTCAGTAATTAGGGTTCTCCTTTGGTGGGGCAGCTGGCTAACTTTAGGCTTACTGGGCTTTAGACACACATATTATATTTTGAACTGATTAAAAAATACACTGAGCATATGCAGTTCTGCATTTTACACTCCCTTAAATCATAGCACCAGCAGGCCTACAGGAAAAAAATGAAATTTGCACCTGCTGTCTTGGCCACATTTAGCTGGAAATAAGGACCATTTTGTTGCCAAATACATTTCTACAGTAAAAGCAATAAAATGAGGAACTGGAACCTTGGACAAGGCCATGCCGGTCCATTCATGGATGCCAGGACTGTGCGTTCTGGCATCTATCACCTGCTACTGAATGATCAATCATTTGGCACCATTCCCAGCTCTGCATCCCGGAGCTTTGGCTTCCGTGTCTAACCCTCACTGCATTCCTTCTCCCTCTTATACGGAGAGCTCCAGAGTGAGCATGTGAAGGGCCCATTGCCTTCCCGACTGGCAGAAATGAGAGAACTGAGGAGGACTCTAGTTGAAGGATGTGAGAATCAGCCACACTCAAGCTTGCCAAAGTTATCTGAATTCTGTCTTGAAGCTTGTTTCAAACATGAGTCCCTTCTCAACTGCCTATTTTTCTAAATGTATACATCACTTGTAGACATCTTTGAAATGTACTCATTTTCTCCCACATATTTGTGCACACATTTAAAGAGTATGTGTTTTCCATGCACATTTCTCAAAGGTATCCATGCTGTTGAATATGTGACTCACAGTGCAAGCTCAGAAGCTCATGGACTTCGACCACAGATTACATCTGAGTCCATGGGTCTATGCAGCACCGTTTGTAAGGGTGTTGCTTAGGGTTCCTCCAAGAGCTTGGAACCTGGATCTGTACTCACAGTCCAACCATCGTGACATCACTGCTCAGGCCTGATTCTGCCTATCTATCTATCTAGAGATAAAATTTCACATTCCCACGCCTAGGACTACCTTAAATCCAATTTATCAAATTTGGCTTAAAAACGAACTTAAAAAGCCACGGTTCATGAAGCCCTTCATTCTGGTAACATAAAAGGGACTGTATCCCAGGGGCCTGGGTGGCCCAGCATGCTGTTCCTACAGTGACAAGCCGAGATGCCCATGGCAAGCCCTCTGACAGATGATGACTATGATAGCACTCGTGTTCATGCACAACTGGTACAGAGACACACTGCCTCTTACAGTGGATGCAACAGGTAGCCATCATAACTGGTAGTCAATTGTAGCCTGATCCTCCAAAATCCCCTTTCAGAATTGGTTGTCGTCCCTACATGTGCAAGTGAATTTTATAGTTTTGCTATGTGTTGTATATGCCTACTTGGACCCTAACAGCATCTATAGAGGGCCTTCTCTGGGATCCACCCTTAAAAGATCCAAGGAAGGTGGCTACAAGGGGAAAGGCCTTTTCAGTTGTGGTGCCCCAACGGTGGAATCTGAGAGGTGTGCCTGGTGCTGACTCTTTATGCATCTGGCACCAAGCTAATACTTTTTTATTTTCTCAGTATTTATATTATTTTATACTGGTTTTTATTCATGTTGTTCTTGGTGCCACTGTATTATTTTGGCAATGATGATGATGATTATATATGTGCTAATTGATGTTTGTTATCTATTTAATTTGAGTGGATACTGTTGGTATCTTATTTGATATTAAATGTATTGATCTTCTTTTGGTGTACACCAAAAGCTGATGAAATGGTATATGAATTTAAATTAATAAATTGTAATCTGCTTAGAAAGCCATTGGACTAATACATTGGAATTTAAGTTTAATAATAGATATAGATAGACAGACAGACAGATAATAAAATACAATAGAAAATAAAATAAAATAATAAAATGTTTATCAACTTTCAGATTCCCTGGATGATCAAAACATCTCCCTACTGACTTCCCCTATACTATACAATGAGTTATATGCCCCTTTCATGTCCCCTTACTTGCCTTTTTCTGACACCAAAATACATTAATAGTGTAACTTTCCTCATAAGGGAACTGCTGCAGCCCCTTAATCATTTTATTTGCCATTTTCTGCACTTTTCCCATTCTATGTTATCTTTTTCTGAGTTGTGGTGGTAAGTAACATATGTTTATGACTCTGATGGATACACAAATTACATCTTCTCTTTGGCTCGTCAAAATCAAGGCTAGATATGTTGCTTATCTGCCTTTTATTTTCTCCTCCTTATTTCCTGTCAGACTGAAGCCATCTAGTCTCCCAGCGACCTTCTCCATTCTCTTCTTCAAAGTATAAACTAAAGAACTAGGCAGGCCAGAGCCCGAAGGTTGATAATGTGTTGAAATCACAGCTCCATAATTATGCACAGAAAGGACCTTCAAGAGGTTTACAAATACTGTGTCTGGAACATTAATCATCCTGACTTATGACACACAGTTTGTATGTCTCGACGAGGGAATTTGAGGAGTTCAGCCTTATTATGAAAGACCAACAAACATATTTAGCAAGTTTTCACCAAGGCCAGTTTAATATTCCTTCTCCCCCAACCCAATCCCAAAATAACTGGGCAAAGGAAAAGAATAAATGTGTAGATCATTTGCATTTCAGGTCACGTCTAAAATGATGCACAGACTCATTCTTTTGCCAGAATAAGGGGACGACAACAGTCTGTCTACCTTTCTATCCACCTTTGCATCCACGCATGCATCCACACATCCGTTCATCTAAATAGCATGCATGCGTGGCTCCAGGCCTAAGGTGCTACCTGGGTCATGCTGGGAGGTGCAACTCGTTTTTCTGTCTAAACTTACACACAGTTGTGCCTTTAGTCATGTTCAGAGTTTTCCAAAGGTGCTTCTGCATAGTCATTCTTTCTCCATTGTTCTAAACTTTTTCATGTTTCTGACTTTATGGTATTTCATTGCATTTATTGTTTTCTTTTATGGATTGTTGTAAACTGCCAGAGAACTTCAGCTATGGGACTGCACAGAAATTGTTCTAGTAATAATAATAATAGAGTAGTTCCATCAGATAGAAATATATTTACACAGAGTTTGCATCCAGACTCGAGCCAGTTTAAGGCAGATCCATTGGAAAAAAATGAGGCTCAAGTTAGTCAAGCCTAACTTGTCCCCTTGTTTTTGATGGGTCTACTTTATCTTACACGGACTTCTAAAGATCAGGACAGAAGATGCCTGCCTAATATTAATACGGAGCGCCTCCCATGGAGGTGGATGCTGCTGCATTATATGCCCTGCTTGCAGGTACCCATCCAAGAAGCTGCCCTTAAACTGAGCCAGGCCATTTCTGTCTGGCATAGGAAGGGCAGCAGCTGGCATGAATGGGCAGCAGCTCTAGGCAGATGTTTTTCCAGGCCTGGAAAGCAGGTGCTTTACCATGAAGCCACAGTCCCTCCGTGCTCTATGATGTTATATTTTGCCAATAAAGACCGTGTAGACAGCAGTGATAAAGCCTTTGCTAGAGAATTAAAAGCAACTATTATCACTTGTATGCAGCATCTGATCATGCGGAGATCACAATACAGGTTGGGTAAGACATCTCCTCCTTGCTCCACCATGTGCAAATAAAGGCATTGTAGCACTAAAGGCATTGTAGTTAGTTGTTTTTCTCTTGACAGAAGCTCTCTCCCTGGCCTGCGTTAGTGATGTCAGATGACAGGATTACATTGCAGGATTGTTGGAAGCCAATTTTCATTTTTAACCCTCCCCATCTGCAAGACTCAACAATAGCAATACCTAAATGCTCCCCACTTGAGCTCAGTAAGTTGCACTCCCATGTTTGAGAACGTAGCATAGCCCAAATCCTTAGGTTGCTGAAAAAGTATGCTGGGGTTGGCAGCCAGAGCTCATGAACTTGGCCTTGGTTCCTGCTCACAAATGCCTGGTGTGCGTGTACTCCCAGGCAGCCACTCCCAAATTACTTTCTTAGTCTATGTTTGTCTACCCGATCCACAATCCGCAAGACCTTTTTATTTAAACGCTATTTTAACTGTTAATGGTTTATTTTAAATTGACCAGGCTGTGTCCACTATTTTATTTTATGTATTTTAATTATTTGATGATTTTTTTTTGTATTTTATGCAGGATTTTATGATTGTAAGCCGCCCCGAGGCTCATGCAATGGGGTGGCATATAAGTTGTTTAAATAAGTAAATAAATAAATAAATAAATCCTGTGACTAGCTTTGGGCGGGGATACTGTGGCCAAGTGTCTTCTTTTACAGAACTCTGTTCTCCCTTTCATGGTGTCCTTTACTTGAAGGGCTGTCCTGCTCACATCCAGTTCAAAGATACGGAACCAGCAGAGGTGAAGCAGGAGACCTAAAGCTGCCAACCTGCAGTTAGCAACTGGACAGAAGAGAGAATACGGGGCACTCGAGTGTCCCCGTCCCCCACCCCCCCAGCCACAAACCTCCCACTGGGAATGGGTCTTGCTATTCATGTTATAATAATTATTTATAAATTTGCATCCATAAGCAACCTCCATATTGAGATATGCAGTGGTATATACTCTTTGTAAATAAGATAAGATAAATATGCAAATTAGCCGATGCACATTCTAGGACACCTCTTTCGTCCTCTCTTTTACGGATGCATTTCCCCTGTTTTGAGGAAGGATCAGTGGGGCTCAGCGGTCTGAGGAAAAACCAAGTCATGCCTGAGGGCTGCCCCCCCTGCCTCAGATTTCCCTCACTGCTGCCACCCCCCAGCGCACATATCACACCCCACCCGTGCATACGCACTTTTCGACTGTGGCGTTATGGTTCCCAATGCCGGCAACCTGCCAATGAAGGGCCAGCGCCAGCTCTGCATTTTGGAGTGTGCTCGGGCCCCTCCCTCACCGGGCCTGCCTTCTCCCCTTTTTAGCCACCAGCCGCACTTGCTCCTTCACCTTTTAATCTTCATCGCTTGCTTGGCCTTTGCAGGTGCCTGAGTATGTCTGTCTTTAGTGCAGCCATGTTAAGGGCGCAATTCTTGGCACGTTTAGACTGAAAGTCCTATAATTCCCAGCATTCCTAGCTGCCTGGGGAATGCAGGAGTCGGTGTGCCCTTTTCTGCCTATGTATAGGATTATGCCCTTCCAACATGGCATTCTAGGGATGCCAATTCAATCCTGGGAGATGGACCGTCCTGCCATCCTGCCAAGGCAAGACTCCATTATTTGGGTGGGAAGGGGAGAAATTGCACTCCTGGCTCTGGAAAGATATAACTAAGAATAAACCCCCATTAAAAGAGTTATCTTGAAAGGCAGCTTTAGCAATGCTTAGTGGAAAATTTGTTATCACAAGCCATGACAAATGTACTGCCTTAATAAACAGGCCTTATCCAGCCCTGTGGTGTACCAACTGCATGATTTTGTATGTTGAAGGATATTAATCTCCTTTGTTTTTAACACAGAGATTGCCATGGCTAAAATTATCCATGCTGGGAAAATTCATGTTTCTTATTTAGCTCTGAGCAGCTAAGATGTTTCCTGTGTAACTGGCCCATCTTTTTCCCATGCGCTACTCTGACCCTTACCACATGTTTTTGTATAAGGTTGAATGAGGGTAGATATACAATTTAAGAACAAACAAATAAAGGAAGGACCATGGGAATAAAATATTAATATTATCTGTTTTGGTATATGTTACAAAGCAAAACCATATATTTTGCAATATTTGTCATGGCAAAGTCCTTTCAAATCATGCCTCAGTAGTTTATTATTGTCCCCAGTTTTCCCCTAACCCCTTTATTGTGCTCTTCATCATGGATCTCTGAAAACTCAAAAATATAGTATTTTAAACATGAAAACAAAAACAGTTTTTCTTGGTACGGAACATTTTTTCTCTCTGTCTCTCTTCCTGGCATGGAGCGAACACAAGGCTGTCTATCATCTCACTGAAGGGATAAGGAATGCTCAGTGAAATAGGAACTGCAGTTCTCCTGGGATTCAAGGAATAAGTGATGTTTTGGTAAGCCATCAACTTGTATCTCAGAAAGCCCTTATGATGAACATATACCAGAAAAGTAGGGGCTAACCTGGATATCAGCAGACTGATGTCAGATGATGCAAGTTTACAGAGTTGTGAACATAAGGAATGCATTTCCTCTTTTCACAAAAGCTGAATCATAGAAACTTCAAAGGAGACTAGCATGTGCATAATGGGAATTTTTCTCCCCCTCAATTCCTATGTCATGTGTGGGTTGTCTTCTCATGGACATATTTCCCTTGATGATAAACTGAAAACATCAGCACGTACCATTCTCCAGATTCTATTTAAGGAGGTTCTCAGGAATAAAGGTCACAGGTTTTGAAAGAGGAAGCAGAGAGGCATGCTGTGGGAAATGGATATTTTAAAAATATCAACATACCATTAGAATAATTAGGAATGCACTGCAAAACACACAAGATTGTTCTAGCCATCAAACAAGTGAAGCTTTTTGATAGACCAGATAAAAGAACATACTTATTCATTCAGGGCAATAATTAATAACATGAGGAATTCATTGCCACTGCCTTTGCCACTTTGAGTACCATTATTCTTTCTACAAATAAAATTAAAGGATAGCAAATAAATAAGAAGTGCTGATAGACACCCTTGGATGGATTTAGAAGGTAATTGACAAATTCATGAAAGTGCTAAGGTTGGTCAAGATTAACCTTCAGGATCACTCCCTATTCTCTAATTTTAGACTGTAAAATTTCTGAGGGCTGAACTATTTTTGGGACTGTGACCTGGTTTCCACAACACAACAACCTATGCTGCTTTGTCAACCTTGATTGCTTCGGAGTATTTTGTTGTGTTGTATAAACCAGGCAAATAGCCTAAGCCTGGGTTGTTGATGACATACAAGCTGCCCTGAGAACTCATGGCTTATTGTTGGCTTGTTTGGAGTGGCTTGTTTTCAGAATGGCTTGTCATGATGGCATAACAGCTTGTGCATTGTTTTTCTGAAAGGGTGACAGCGGTGCCTGGAAAGAGGGACAAGAAGTCCATCCACTTCTCCAGTGCTTCATTTGAGACTGAATGGCTTCATCTCCTTTTAAGTGGAATTAGCATCATGATTGGCTTAACTCTGGGTAATTGCAGTTTGGGGTCATGATGTTTGGAGAGGGGGATTTTACCTTCCCCTCTCCTGTTATCAATCTGAAAATGTCCCCTCCCCCACTGGAGGGGAGAGTCAAAAAGAAAAAGAAGCTCATTTTTTAATCCTCCTTGTGGGGAGGGGATTCTGCATGAAGCACAAGGGAGGGGGGCTTACCTTCCCTCTTCACTCTGGTCCTGAATTTGACCATCTTGTCCTAAAATGTAAGGCAAGGCCCCTCAGCTCCAAAGGTATGGCATTAGAAGGCCGAGGAAGGGCCTTTTCAAGGCAAAACAGTGGTGGCAGGAGGCACCTCAAGGTGCTCAGCAAAGGCCCCTGAGGTAAGTGGTGGGAGCAGGCCAGGCAAGCCAGCCAGCGTTCAAAGGTTTGTGGGCAGGGCAGCAGCGTGGCTCATCGGGCAAACAACCGACCCAGCGTGGCTTGATTACATCCCGGCCGGCCCTGCGAAGTCAAGCAGCTGAGGAGCTTCTTAGTGACAAAAGACTGATGACAGCCCATAATATTCAGGAGATGTGTCTCAACAGCAGCTATATAAATACAGTTCATCTTTCTTTTGCATTCGGTCTTTTATGTTTCTTCTGCAATCAGGCCTTTTGAAACCTCAATTTCTCTTTTCTGCCAGATGTGACATCAGGGAATTTTGTTAAGTTCTTACATAAAACAAGCCGAATGGAATCCTCACCCACGGACATCAGCCTCATCCAATAGGCACAGCTACTCCACCATGGAAAGGGCTGTGTTGCCTCTTTCTGCCATGCAGCTGTTAAAATAAAGCTGTCAAAAGCAAAGCAAAGCAAAAAAAGCAACCCTATTCTGGGATCTACTTTGCATTTTGGGCAGTTATCTATAAAGCTGAAGTGGGGGAGGGGATCTTGAATTTGAACCAGAACCCATCTGCAATGCAAATGCAGTATAGTTGACTCCCCAGATTTGTGGGGGATTAGGGGCTCAGGACTCCCCATGAAAATGGAATGACTGTGAATAACTGAGAATCACTCTAGGCCAATATTGATGGCTAATTCATGAATAATCCAATCTGTGAAAGTTAAACCTGCAAAAATAAAGGTTCATCTGTAAGCAGTGCAATAAAGTTCTCATATCCTCAACTTTCTGGAATTGTGTGGCTTGGTTCCTTTGCTTAAGACATAAGAAAATGTTTGCCCTCCATGCTTGTTCATACATAGCTCCTGCTCTCTTCTTCCAGATCCCTGTGCTATAGATTGTTTTAGGCAACAATTGCAGGGAAAGGTCTGGTAGGTAATCAAGTCTGCTGTGTGTCAGTGAACAAATTAGCAGTGAATAGAGGGGTCTTTGGTCTGCTTCATCTCAGTGGTTTGTCCTCCCAGGCGTCCTTTAAGCCAGGAAGATATTGTTCTATTTTCCAACTTGGGAACTAAAATGGAAAGGACAAGAATACTGAACAATATATATTTTATCTATTTATCTCTTTATTTATACGGTGACTTTTCCTTTCAAGGGAGTCAAGGCAGCTTATAAAATCCTCCTTCTCCTTTCAACTTCAGAACAATAACCTTGTGAGGAAGATTGGACTGAGAGTCTATGACTGCCCCAAAGACATACAGTGAGCTCCAAGGCTGAAGGGGAATAAAACCCAGATTTTCTGAATCCCAGCCCTGCATTCTCAACCATTAGATTGCACCACATTTGCCCTTTTTTCAGTTGAGCCCTTCTATGTTTTTGTGACAATGTAGAGGAGAGGCATTTGTAGCACAAATAAGTATTCTCCCTAATGCTATGCAGCTTCGCAGAGCATTTCTACATGAGACATTTATTGCGCACTCATCATTCATTACACATAATTCTTTACAGGTTTCTTGGACAATGCCATGGCTCATCCAGTTTCATTTCTGTTTTTAAGCAGTCTTTCTATGAAAGCCTTTTTAGAGAAGGGAAGATGTGATATTATTAACGGAAGTGAAAGAACACACAGTCTGCAATCATGCTATTCTGTTAGTCTACAGTGCCACCTAAAGGTTACATAGTGGAACAGCAAGAAAAGAAACACTGTGATGCTTGGATCTCAACTTTGCAACAACATTTATGTAGATACAGTGGATTAACATCCTCATGTCTGTGTAAAAGTTCTTTCAGGACTAGCTAATCCTGGTCCTCAAAGGCTTATTACCAGTCCTGAGATCTGAGCACAGAAATGCACAGCCAGGCCCAGCATCAGTACCTGGCATGGTTGGGTACCTGCTGGGCTCAGAAGGACCCTTCCTTGAGACTGACGCATCCTGTTGCAAGGATTTCTGCCACAGTTGTGACACAGTTGCTGCTTGACACAGCACCCTCTTAACTTTCCACATGCCCATTTCCCCAGCAGGTGGTTGTGTGTGTTTCTGAGTAAGAGCTAAGCTTGGCCAATGCTCATTTTAGCTCCATGCCAGCCACTTAGCACTTTAATGTTGAAATATGCAACAAGAAGATGTCAACTCTGCAGGGAGGATTTTTTTTGTATACTGATTGCCCATTGGAGGATTCAAACAGGCTTTTATGACAAAGTGAAAAAGCAAACCTCTTTCTGTAGTCAGGAATGAACCACTTGATTGCAGCAAGGGAGGGAATGTTGGAGGTAGCCTAGCAACAAAGTAGAATTCCATTCTATTTCTCCCTGCTTGACACATGCTTGGTTTAGCAAGGGCCTTGTCCAGCTGTTTTCCTTTCCTCACAGCTTAAGTTCCATTTAAAAAACTGCACTCAAAAAGTCTGTAACCATCAAGAATATATTACCTAAGAAACCATTTTCTACTCTTGACTTTCAAAAGCGTCTACTTAGAAACAAACCCAGGTGTTCATGAGTGTGTTGGATGGACTCCATTGCTGTTATTGTACTCCACATTAATGTCAGGTTGCATTTTATTAATTGCATTTTAGGGAACTCAACATGGCGAATGGCCACTGCACCAGATGAGCAGCGGCCTGGACAGCTTACATTCAAGCAACACCACTACTGCCATCTGCTGGAGGAATTTGAAAATAAGTGCCTGGCAGTGGGATAGTGGGAGCAACCACAGCACAGAAGCAGAGTTCCAGCTGGTGGAGGAGCAGGGGAGCCTCGGAATTCGGTGCACGACTCGGACCCACTGGCAGCACTATGCCAAGGACCCTTTGGAGTCTGATGTTGGCCCTGCACAGAAAGCTGTGATATGCCAGGTCTAACTAAAAGGCCACCAATCCCTATCGATCTCAGATGGGAGTCTTTCAAGGTCCTGCGGCTTGAAATGCTTTTAATTGGAACTGAACTGGGAATCTTTTCAGTGCACGTGTGCTCTGCTGCTGAGTTCTGGCACCCTCCCAGGACTGAGCATTACGGAGCTCCAGTCTCCTCCTCTAGACTTCCAGATCCCTTCCACAACACACAAGAGCAATTCCCTGCCAAGCCCAAGTGCAAATTGGCCACTCCTGGCTCACACTGATCCTGCATCTTAGGTGCATCAACCCAGCTGACCCTGCCACCTCCTTGCCATTATTTTCTTAGGTTTAATGCTTCACAGTCTGCTAGTTTCTTCCTTCCTTTGCCGCCAAGAACAAAGCAGAATTGTTGATGCTTCCGTAAAGGAATAGGCCGGCTGCATGAACAGTCAGGGTAATTAATAAGGAGCTACTCTCTGTTGAGCTGCCGGCAGTATCATTCAGTGCCAACATATTAGCCTATTGATTTTTCACTGCATGAATCTCTGGGGGGCACGGAATGAGTCACCACTTACATGGCAAGCAGCAAGCAGCTGGAAGCCATCCCACCAAAGCGAGACCGAGTTGATTCTTAGCATCTTGACATTTGAAACTCTTCAATATACTGATAAACATTTGAGCCGAGAGAGGCAGCACATAGTTTACACTGTCATCAAAAAAATAAACCCGCCTTCCTCAGCTGCCAAATATGCTGTGATCAAACAGAATGTTATTTGGAACATCTTACTTTTGTAGGATGCCAAATATAGGCTTATATAAAACTCCAGCTCTTCCTCCTCCTGCATCACTGTTTCAGGCTCCCAATAATTCTGTAAACAAAAAAAAAAAAAAAGGTCCCTGGCTTCAAGGAGCTTGCAATTTAAATGGTTACAACCTTGCATTTTACAAGTGCAGGGAGCAAGGCTGTCCTCAGGGGCTGGCACAGCTGAGCACCTACTGAGGTTCATATCCTAGCAAGGAAACTAGATCCCTTGGCCATATTGCAGCTCATTCTGGCTAAAACTGCCCATCCATTCATTCCCTTCAATGATGCTGCAGCCAGTGCTCAGCCCTGGGGCCAAATACACAGCTCAGGGGTCCCAAATGACCACCCAGAGAGCAGCGGACAATCAGAGCATTAGCTGCAAATGCCTGTACCATGAATAAAAGGCATAACATTCCATTATTATTATTATTATTATTATTATTATTATTATTATTATTATTATTATAAGATTTCTATGCCGCCCCTTGCCGAAACCTCGGGGCGGCTTACAACATGATCCCCGTATTCCTGCAGTCATGACGATACTATAAGTGAGCTTAAAATGCAAAACTGCACATGACTTTAAAGAAAAAGAAAAGAAAGCTGGCTTTGGCAGGCTGTAATGCACCAGAAATATACACACAGTTTGAAAGCATGGACTGGTGTCTGACAGGATGGGGCAGAGGGTGGGGAAGAGACATGTTAGCTGCATGCATCACAAGCAAAACAATATTTTGGAGCGCCTAAGGGAGAGCTCCCTACAACCCTCCTAGGATTAGCAGTGAATGGGACCAAGAAAAAGAGGAGCTGCTTCTTCCCACTAGACTGTATTTGTGCAGCCAGTGAGGGGAAGTGCTCCAGGGACCCCCCAAGCTCTGACGACAGTGCTGGCAGGGAAAGCAATGGAGACATGAAAAGGACATGACAATGCTAGCAAAAGATGTATGTATGTATGTATATGAATAAATGCAATTACTTCCACTCAGGCTTCAGCAAAACCTTTTTGGAGGTGGAGCAGAGAGCCTGGGATTGTATCGGATGGGCCACCCTGGAAGGATACTAAGGAGTTCGTCAAGGTTCCGCAGGTAACACAGGGAACATTCTCAGTGTCCAAAAGCCAGGATAGCTTCTTGAAGCCAAGCCAAAGCCCTTGGCTTATTAAGAAGAACACCAGAGACAGTGGCCTTGAGGCTGCTTTTCTACCCATCCCCTCCTTCCCCAGAAAGCAGAGTCAGAGCCTGGATGTGCTGACAGCTTCCGAAGCAGAGAGAGAGGAACTCTCCGAAATCCCTATTAAGGGGTGTTGTCTTTTGTTCTTGGCTTGGGGAATGGAAAGGGAAGCTCAGACCCATGCAGCATCCCCTGGCCTATTCAGGAACCCATCTTGCCACAGATAAGGGGAGCTTAAGCTTTCTTTCAATTGTTTATGTTGCTGGGTGGACCAAAAAAGCACAAGTAAAGCATTCTGTTTAGGGAAATTAGAAACTATCAGAATAGAGTAGCTAGAAATCACTAAGAAAGAATGTGCTAATTCCTTAGGTAACATTCACAGTAATATTAGTTTTAACTAGTTTAGTCTTAGGCTGAACCTTGCTTGTTTCCATATATCTCCACCCAGCGAGAAGCAGATGTTGCGTGATTAAAACTCTTTAAGCAGACCTTATGCCCAAGTGCCTTTTTGCAACCTCTTGCAGCCTACTTACTGTATATGCTTGTACTCCTGTATGTGAATAGACTGTCTCAGTCACTTTGCTACTGGCTAGTCGGCTCCTGTGTTTCCCTCCTGGCTCCCCAGGCAGAGGTTTTCTAAAGATCATGGGTTGAAAAACCTTGACACCCACATATTTAGTTATTTATTTATTTAAAGTGCCTATATGCCACCCAATACTAAAGTCTCTGGATGGCTTACAAAAAACAAAACAGCTACAAACAATACACAACACACTGCATCCAACCATTCATGATAAAATTTTGGGAAAAGAGAAAGGTCTTCACCTGAAGCCGAAAAGAATAAGGAGATGGCGCCAGGTCATCATCCCTGGGATGATATTTCATCATTGTATTCAATAAACTGTATATAATCTTTGATACAGGTGCTTTTGTTTCTTCCTAAATATCCTTCAATCTAAAGTGAAGTACTTTTGAAGGATCAGCCCCTGGGATTAAGGCAAGAAGGGAGAACAGAGCGCTCTGCTCTGTAACATTCGGTTGCAGCGCCAGCTTTTCTGTTCTCTTATCATTCTCCCTTCACTCCTGTATTAACATTGTTGCTGATGCATTGTCCCGTTATTCCCCACACCATTTGTTGAATGTTGGCAATTTCCCTTGTACACGGCGTATTTTCCTTTCGCAGCTGCCAACCTGCTCATCCAGTCATTCCTGCATTTACTCTACAAATGTATCTCACCTTTTCTAAAAATAGACCAAGGTGGTCCAAGAGGTACAATAAAATAATAGAAATGAAATTATCTGCACACAAAAGAATCAGTTGGGGCAGCATAAAAACAATGAAGTAAAACATTGTGCATAAATAATATGCATAAAATATGTTCCATAAAAGCAGTGGTAGGAACGGCAAAATGTGCGGCATGAACATAATTTACAGATGTCACATGGCTTATCCAAAGGCATTTCATAACTGAAAATAGTAGAAGGCCATCCAAGAGTGGACAAGATGCGTCTCCCGTGTGATTCCTGTGTGCCAGAGACTTTGCACATTTATTTATTTAGAATATTTATATGCCATCCTTTCGTAGAGCCTCAGGATGGCTTACATAAATAAATAAGAATAGTAGTGTAATACATGATACAAATAAATTCCAGATCCACCCTGGCTGCAGATTAAAACATAATATAGCTAATATTAAAAGTTATTAAAATATTGTTGAAATAAAAAGGTCTTAGCCTGTCGCTGAAAAACAAATAATGACGGCGCCAGGCAAACCTCTCTGGGGAATCACTTTTATCACTTCCAAGAAGGCAGATGATCAGGATCAGTGATGAATGGCTTTGCTATATACCCTTAGTAAGTGCCAGGATCTGAGCTGTTCTACTGGCCAGAACCAGAACAGCCACCGTTGTATCCACAGAATCGATCGCAGGCCCTGCTGGAGCTCTCAGCCCCCTAATGAGTGCCAGCTGGGAGACTTGGGGGACAAAGTACCTCCAGGGCTGTCCCCAGTAAGATGGGTCTTCTCGCTGGCTGTGAGGTGGTTCAGCTCCTGTCCCCTGCCTGACCTTTGCTGCATTTGGTTCCAGTTCTGTTGCGCAGTCCTGGAGCCTCTGTCTGGTCTCCTGCTGTCCATGTGCCGGCACTGGAACCTGGCAAGAGAAGGCAGAGCGCCAAGAAGGAAGAGTTTTCTAATGGGGCAATTCCAGTGCTTCTGCCCAGGTATTGTTGCAAACAGGATGCACACCAAAAATACATGCAAAGCAAGCTGGTACAAGCTCAGCCTTGAATGCGTGCAAGAAAAGTCTTTGGTCCTCAAGGTCCTGTCACCATTACAGCCTCTTTTCAAATATGGCCCGGCCTGATTGAAATATAGGCTACCCTCCCACTACCCCATTAATGCTATTTTGAGTGATATATCATTGAGCTTGAAAGAGACACTGTGGTTTATTGCAACTTGGTAACATGGGCTGTTAAAAAAAAAAAAAAGCAAAAGGCTGTAGAATTAAATTGTACATCAAGAATGTGTATAACTGGACACAAATATATACTAGACTTTGGCTATATTAAGTGGGAACACATGTCCCAGCCTTAAGGAACTTTACTAGCCATGCTGCAAGGCCTGCAGGCCATGGCTGGTGAGAGCTTACATTGGGTTTGGTCAGTGCTTTTTTTGTAAAAAAAAAAAAAAAGGGGGTGCCGGAACTCACGTCTTGGGTCGCACTTTTACACAATGGTCGCCGCCAGCAGTAAGCACTCAGCGTGCCACCACACGACCGATCCCAAGCCGAGCAGCATCCCAAGCTGAGCAGCACCCTCACAATCAGTGCCGACAATCAGCGCCGACACACAAGCAGCCTACAGGCACTAGGTTAATAATTTTTGCCCCAACCTGCGACGCCCGACAGGGCGATTCACAATCACTTGGAAAAATCTGTCAAAAAAAGGTGCCGGAACGCTGTTCTGGTGTGTTTTGTGACAAAAAAAGCCCTGGGTTTGGTTAACTAAACATCGTTGGACTTCTGTCCTGAAACCATTTACTGCAAGGTTGTTTTGCTGCAGGCAACAAGGTTTGAAGCTTGTGCTGTAGCTAGAAAAAGGGGCACAAAGATTGAAGACCTTCTTGAAAGCCATCTGATTTGAGGCACGAGGGCAACCAGCTGCATGACATTAAGTGCCAGTAATAATGCTGCATGTACTATTAATTTCTGAGAATGGAGGGAGAAAAAATGGTTTATTTATTTAAAGTTTTTCTATACTGCCATTCATTACAAATCTCATGACAGTTTCCAAATGTAAAAAAAAATAAAATCCAAGAATGAAACAATTAAACTCCCTTGTGCCAGTACTTGATGCTAAAATAATTAAAATACCATTTAAAAATTTAAAAACCTTGGTAAATAAAAAGGTTTTGGCCTGGCACCAGAATGAATCAAGTGATGGTCCCAGGTGCACGTTCTCTGAGGAGCAAACTCCATAATTAGGCAATATAACAGAAAAGGTCCCCCTCCTCATAGCAGCCCTGCTCACCTCTTTCAGGCCTCCGCAGATTATCTTAAGGTAAGGACTGGCTCATCTGGAAGGAGACGTTCCCTTAGATAATCAGGACCTAAACCATTTAGGGCTTCATCTGTCATCATTATCAGCTTAGATCAGGCCTGGGCTTCAGTTGGTGGCTGCTGTAGCTGATACAGGACCAGCATAAGGTGTTTATTTATATGCTGTCCTATTCACAAAAAGCCTCAGGATGGCTTATGGCATAAAAGAAAATATAACATAAATAAAATTCCCAACCCACACTGGCTGCAGTTAAAAACATAGAAAAACAATGTTAAAACTTATTAAAATATAAAAATAAATATAAAAATATCTTAACCTGGTGCTGAAAAACAAAATAACGATGGCACCAGGCAGGCCTCTCTGGGGAGCGCATTCCATAAGTGGGGCGCCACCGCAGAGAAAGCCCTCCTCTGGGTACTTTGCCTCCTAATATCTATCACAAAGGGTTCCTGGAGGAGGGCCTCTGCTGCCGATCTCAAGGGGTGGGAGGGCAAATGTGGAAGAAGGCGTTCCTTCAGGTATCCAGGTCCCAAGCCATTTTATAGGTAATAACCAGCACCTTGAATTGAGCCCAGACTTCGATGGGAAGCCAGTGAAGCTGGTAGAGGACTGGGGTTATATGAGAATAACGCCCAGTCCCCGTCAGCAACCTGGCCGCTCTGTTTTGCACCATCTGAAGTATCTGGACTGTCTTCAGGGGCAGCCCCACATACAGCGCATTACAGAAATCCAACTGGGAAGTAACCAATGCATGTGTCACTGTCGCTAGGCAGTCTTCCTCCAGGTAGGGACGCAGCTGATAGATTAGCCGAAGCTGAAGGAAAGCACTCCTCGCCACCGCAATCACTTGAACTCATCTACTGGTGTTCTCATCTACCGGTCCCAGTGAGCAATCTGGCAGCTCTGTTTTGAACCAATTGCAACATCTGGCTAGTCTTCAAGGGCAGCCCCATGGTAAGTGCATTGCAGTACTCCAAATGGGAGGCTACCAGTGCATGAGTTACTGTTAACAGGGCCTGCCTGTCCAGGTAAGGACACAGCTGATGGACCAGCCCCAGCTGAAGGAAAGCACTCCTGGCCACAGAACCTACCTGGGATTCTAGTTCTGTGCTATGGTGTACGAAGAGGAAATATTACTTATTTTGCTTGAGACTGCTGCAGCTAAAAAGATAAGAGCAAGATAATGTGATTTGCCAGAAAAAATATGCATAATACAGCCTGTAGCTGTGCAATTCTAAACATGGCTACTTAGAAATAAGTCTCATTATTCAGTTCAATGAAGTTTACTATTGAAGCCTGTGAATGGCAGCTTTTATACTGCAAATAAATGGCATGAGTAACTTGATATCAATATAATTTTATGTGACATTATGTATTTCACTAGAAAGAACTGATCTGAAATCAAAGATTTCTAAAGATCTTTAAATGTTAAAGATTTAACATTTATACTCACCAAATGAAAACCTAAAGTTCTTTTTCTTTTATTCACTTTCACTTCACCCATACACTTCCAGAAATGCAAGAAATGTAAATATTGTGGTACTTTGATGTAGGAAATAGAGTTCTCAGTGGAATAAACTAACCCTTAACTTCTTTTATGTTCCTTACAAAAGACAAAACATTCCCTTAACAAGACTCTTCTTGTAATCAGTGTTGCCAGATCCTGTCTCCAACATGCTGATGGTATTTATATAGCTAAACTGAGAGAAGGAAGCTGTTTTTTGTGCTGTCAAGTTGTCTTTGGCTTATGGCGACTCTATGAATGAAAGCCCTCCAAAATATCCTGTCCATGACATCCTGGCTTTTAAATTACCTGTTCTAAATTCAAGGCTGTGGCTTCCTTTACGGAGTCGACCCATCTCTTGTTGGGTCTTCCTTTTCTTCTTCTGCCTTCGACATTCCTGAGCACGATTGCCTTCTTCGTGGAGACGCCTTCTCATGATGTGCCCAAAGTATGTCAGCCTCAGGCTGTGGTTTTGCTTTTCGGGAAAGTGCTGGCTTGACCAGATCTAGGATCCACTTGGCTGTCTTTCTGTTGGTCCAGGGTTTTTTGCAAAGCTGTCCTCCAGCACCATGTTTCAAATGCATCAACTTCCTCCTGTTAGCTTTCTTCACTGTTCACTTTTCACACCCAGATGTTGTGGATTAATTAATTTATTTATGCTATTTACTCCCTGCTTCCTTAAATGGGTTTTCCAAATATCAGTAGGGAAGAGGACAGCAGGGGAAACATGAGTAGCAGGCCTGTATCACAAATCCTGACTTGCAAATCCTTCCTTTTTTACACGTATATCTTAGCTTTCTTCCACAAGGGTTGAAACGGGATACATATTTCATGCCCATTTTGTCCTGACAACAACCTTCTAAAAATGTGAAGGTCACCTAGCATTATTTTATTTGTTTGCTTAACTATTTTATCAGCTATCTTGGACTTATCCAATACTCACGTTGGCTAGCAACCATGAACACCAACCCAGAAGGACAATCCCTCACCACCCCGCCTACAAGGCAATTAAAGCAAAAACAGACATGTCAGAGGCTTTGGATAAAAACAAAAGCCTTCCTAAACAGGAGGATTTTTGCCATACTGCATATACAGTACCTCAAGAGAGCAGGCCAACAGATGCTCCCAGGGCAATGTAGGTGCAGCCATGGAGAAGGTCCTTTTCTCTACTGGCCCAGCATTCACCATAGCTGGGCTGCAAAAACTAGCCTTTCCATCAGAAATGAGGTTGAGGGCAAGTTCTCATGGGAGAAGGCAATCACTAAGATATTGTGGACCTAAGACACTTAGGGCTTTGAAGGTCATCACCAATCTTCAGGAGGTCCTATAGAGTTCATCTCTTGGAAAGGCTGCCAGAGAACTGTTCTCTGGTTGAAAGTATCTTCTGTTTGAAGGGCTGTCCAGCCAAGGTCAAAAAGCAGAAATAAGTACACGGGCAGAAGAAGGAAGTGTAAGAACATCCTCAGTCAGGATCAAGACAACACAGACATCCAGGTCTCAAGATTGACTCCATAAAGGAAGTCACAGCCTTGAATTTAGAACAGCTAAGCAGAGATGTCTAGGATAGAACATTCTTAGGGTCACCATAAGTCAGAGATGACTGTATATAACACCAATTAATGAAAGGCCTTGAAGAGAGCACTGAAAGTAGCTGTGAAGAACACACAGGCGCCAAAGAATGGATCCTTTTTTGCAGATTTGTTCCCTTCCATGTCCACATGGAAGTGTCATCACATGCAGAAAAGGGCCCTAGGTCTTCACCTACCGCCTTAGCCTTGAGGTCCAGGTGCCCAATGGCCCTTCCTTGACATTTTAAGTGTAATGCACATAACTCAGAGATCTTGATCCATGCCTAAGAAATGGCCACTGGGGGGCAGGAGCAGGTGAAATAAAACACCATATCAGTGATGTGTCCCCATAATGCCTTTCTACATATGACAGTCCTCCACATACCAAGGGGCTACTGTCTGAACATGCATCAATAAACATCTTCTGTCAATAGGACTGAACTTTTGCCTGTAAGAGCCTGCTCCCACTTGGTCTTTTCCTTACTGCCTGGGTATGATGGAAGTTGTAGTCCAAAACATTTGAAGGGAGCCAATTTGGGGAACGCGGTCCAATGAGACAGCTACTTTTAAAGCAAAAATCATGTCTCTGATTTTATATTGAAGATAAGAAAATAAATCTGAGGTGAATCATTGAATGGATTTGCCAGGAAAGGGGCATGTCTGATTTTCTCGGTCTTGAAAGAATATGAAAAGGATTCTGGGTTGTTCCTCAAAATTCATAATGCAGGAGTAAAGTCCTTGATCCTCAGTGCTTGATAAAAACTGGTTTGCGTGGAAGGCAGAGTGCTCAGCTCTGGAAACAAAATTAAAGGAGTGAAGAGTTCAAGAGAGGAAGGATAACAAATGAAGAGGAAAAGTTCAATTTGGCCAGATCTGATGAGAAATTCTTCAGGCACACGATGCAGACAAAGTCAAGCATTTCTGAGTGCCATTGATGGCAGCAGCAAAGAATTCTGTTTCAGCCTCCCCTGGAAATAAATTGGAATTTAATAGTGCAATCCTATCCATGCCTACTGAGAAGTACATCACACTGAGTTCAACAGGTATCAGATTGTAGACAATCTAATTTCTGGACCCTGTTTCCTCCCTCTTTTAGTGTTTGTGGGATTACATTAAAGTGCTTATTCAGTCGGGTGCTTCTCCCCACAGTTAAATCTGTTGGAGATCTTGTTTCCCATATCTTTCTAAGTTGCTTATTTGGGGGCTGGAGGCTTTGCTAGCTACTTTGAGCCCGGCATTCCCTCCCATGCACGCATCCCACTGCTGCATGAACCCCAGTCACATGCTTTTGACCCAGCCCCCCCTTCCCCCCACTCCCAAGGGCCACACACAGTTCCTGGTAGGGAAAATAGGCTACATATAGGAAAAGGAAGAGTTGGGATGGTTTTAGCTCTTCCTTGGAAAGAAAAGGGTGGTTGTGTAGACATTATCAAAGAACTAAGCATAGAAGAGGGTGAAATAGCAAAGGAAGGAAGAACCAAGGCTAGTAGAAGCTGTTTGTCTACTAACAGTGAAGGTTTATTTTAGATTTGCCACTGTTTCTAGGGGAGTAATACATTTGGACAGCCATGTGCATATCAAGGAAACAAAGGAAAAACATCAGCAAAAAGGAGGATTACGATTTGCGTAAAAACTGCAGATGCAAAATTTTTACATAGATGGAAATACAGGAAAAGGTATAATTAAAAGAGAAATGCAACGCTTCCACCATACAGTGTCCTGGCTCGGTTTGTTGTCTAGGTACTCACCAGGAATGGGAAGCTTCACAGCCTTGATTTCCCTTCTTAGGGTTCTTTATTTATAACCATGATTCGGTCCAGAAAGACTTTCGAGCAGCCAGTTTCGTCCAATCAAGGATTGTCTTCTGTTCATTAGGACACACAACCATCCCTACATTGTGTATACAGACTTTTCACTGAGGATGCGCAACAAAGGTGACTGTTCAAATGGTTAAATTCTGGCTGATTTCAGATCCATTATAACTGCAGACCATTCAGCCCACTTCTTTCAATAGCTGGTGGCACTGAAGGCAAATTTGAGTGTGCTCTGCAACCCCAGCTGCACAGTCGGTCTTTGCAGCTTGAAGAAACGTGCATGCTACACACATCTGTGTATTGTGTTTTGCTCTGCGGGGTTAATCACTCTGTGTCATGCAGCAGCTGAAAACGCAAAGGCACCTTCCAAAGACTTTACAGTCTAATAAAACATGGCACTGGGCAGAACGGAGCCTTATACAAAATGCTGGGAGTGGAGCAATTCTAAAGGAAATACGCATGTGAGTAATGATTTAGTAAAAAAGTGGCTGTAAAAATGTCCCTTGGAAATATAAGTATGCATTTGCACAAATATAAGCTTTGTATATACCCTCATAGAGAAAATGGAGTTGGAGAGCCTAAATGGGCTTTCTTTGAAGTAAGCCTATTCAGTTCCATAGTGATCTTTCTTATTTCTGATCTTATGCTTCCTTGGTTCTAAGTAAACACACTTAGAATTGTGCCGTGAGCTATTAGCATGCGCCTAAAGATCTTTTAAAATGATTTAAACTAACAAATTATTAATGGACTGTTTAACATGGTAAATCAATTTATATCCCTTGCCCGTCTGTCAAAAAAATGGCACGCAAGGTTGGTAACAATAACATTTTTATGAAGGTGTAGTCTAAGAACAAACACGGTAAGAGCAGGCAATGAAAGACATGCAGAGTACTCACGCATTAAAACTAACTCAAATTAGACCAGCAATACGGATTATGGGTTATCACTGGCCTCCTATAGACTTCACTTCTTTCTCTAATGGGGCTGCCCTCATGGCACTTCATTTCCCCTTCACTACTCTTACGCAGAAATCTACAATTTCTTTACTTTTTCTCCTGGCCCTGTTAAAGGCAGTAGAACTGCCCTGGAGTTCGCAGGTTGCAGATTTCAGCTTAAGACAATGCACATGTAAGTCTCAGAATGATTTGCCAGCTTCTCTAACAGTTTCTCTTGTTAAGAACACTAACCAGTTACCTTACAAGGACAGAATTCCTCAAGCTGTCTTGGGGCCTGTATTGTCTCACTTCCATCAAATGGCTTGATTGTCTGAGCGCCAAACCCAGGATGCGTTAAGTCTTACTCTCTTTCGGGAATAGAAATCCTCATTGCTTGCCTCCTGGAAGTTAATTACTCTTTGGCTACCATCCACAAACATTTAGGCCAAATAATTCATATTTAAACCCACAAGGAGCCAGGCCCTGAAATGTGCAAATGAGCGATTATGCATGTAATGCTGTTGCTAGCGCATTTGACAAAATGCTCATGGCTCAGAGAAAGTGGAGACACCATGGCGTGATTGCTTCAGGAATAATAGCATTTGTCTCCTAACAGAAGAAGAACACTGATGTTTCTTTCGCGTCAGGCTCCAGACACGACCTCCTGCTTTGCCATTGGCTATTTGCCCTCTTGCTCACATCTTAAAAACAATATAAAGCAACGAGTGAGTCTGTAACAAAAGGCTGAGGTGGATCTTCCCCTTCTGCTCCTGTTTAGGGCACCAGCCAGCCATTCCCTCCTCTTGGATACTCTGGTCCAGCCCATCTGAATCACCATCTTTCTTTTCCGATCGACAGTTAATGTACTGGACTGCTAAGCATCCTCAGTGGTCTGTTTTGGGAGGGGTTTTCTTCCACAAGGCCTTTTTTGTTCTTCTGTTTTCATGCTTATGGATACTTCTGTTATTGTTATGCACAGTCAAGTCATCTCTGACCCTGTGAATGACTGCCTGCTAAAATGTCCTGGCCTTGACAGTCCTGTTCAGTTCTTGTAACTGCAAGGCTATGGCTTCCTTTATGGAATTGGCTGTTTTCCTAGCTGGCCTTCCTCTTCCTTCCTGCCTTGGGCTTCCCCTAGCCTGACTGTCTTCTCCAGTGACTCTTGCCTTCGTACGCTGTGCTCAGAGTATGACAGATTCCATTCTGTCTTTTTTTAAAAACTTTATATCCACTGGTACTCACCACCTGGGTTCGTTATTAGAGGAAATGATAGCACAGTCAATGAAGCTAGAATTTTTATGGCCAACACGTTGACTGCAGAGGATAACAGAGAGCTGAATGTAGTGTACATACCGTGTTCCCCCGAAAATAAGACCTACCCCGAAAATAAGACCTAGTACTATTTTTGTCACTTGCTAAGATATAAGACCTACCCCGAAAATAAGACCTAGCTGTGTTTATTCCCAGGGCCAGTGGGGAACATAAAGAGCCTTTTTAAACTTTATTTTTTAAACTTAACTTTAACTTAATGCACTGTGTGGAGGAAACATGCTGATGCAGCTCTGCCCCCTCTGCTCCCTGCGGAGGAAGCAGAGCCGCATAAGCCGATGCTTCCTCTATAGCGCCAGCTCCTGTCACAGGTGGAGTGATACCAAATGTACATGTATTCATGCTGTTGTACATGAGTAAATGTGGATTGTTGTACACATTAAAAAATAAAATAAAAAATAAGACCTACCCCCAAAATAAGACCTAGTATGTTTTTGTGAGCCATATATATAAAAAACAGTGTCTTATTTTTGGGGAAACACGGTAGTACTCATTTCAGTATTAAGAGCAATTGCCAAACTAAATGGAATTATAAACGCTGTTCCCCAGAGTTCAATTTCATATTCCTTTTAAGGTTTCTGCTCTGCATGCTGACTGTGGTATTTTTCCCTCTCCCTCTGAAAAATCTTTTGATACAAATGATTTACTTTTATGCAGTTGGATAACTTATTGTGTGTATGTGTGTGCTTTTAAGCAAAATGAGTATTTTATGATCAAAACAACCCCCAATCATGGATATTTAATATGTGTTAAATAGGACCAATACCATTTTATAAGCAAATACTGCTGCATTGAGAACCAGTGTGGTATAATGGTTAAGAGCATGGAACTGGGACTCAAACAACCTAGGTTCTAGTCTGTGCTGGCCATGGAGCCGACTTGGTGACTTTGGACCAGTCACAGACATTCAGCCCAACCTACCTCACAGGGCTGTTGTTGTGGGGATAAGATTGAAAGCAGGAGGAAGAGAATGATGTAAGCTGCTTTGAGTTAGTAAGAAAAAAGGGTGATGTAAATCTAAGAAATAAATTAAATAGTCTGGAAATGCAGTGGCAAAGAAAGCTTTGTAAACAATGTTAACATAATGTCACTTTGGAATTGGTAGCAGCTTTCTGTCCAAGAGGTGTACCTCTCTTCTCACAGGATACTGAAGGACTTGGGTGGCTCCAGGTACTGAAAAGATCCAAGACTCAGGGCCATGGGACAAAACCCCTTCCAAGAATTGCATATGTTAATTTACTGTTGGGAGTGAGAGAGATGGTTGCTTTGGGCACTTGTTTTCAAGGACTGCTGGCTGGACTTCAGAAGAATCAGATTCAGAATGTGAAGCAGGACTGCAGGGAGCCTGGGATTGTGGGCCAAGCCAAGACACGGAGATGAGAGAAGCGGAGATGAGAGAAGTGGAGATGCTTATCTCAAGGCCAGGCTCCCCAGGTGGGCAGACAGCCTGTGGGAATAACCAAGATGTACAACACACAAGAGAGGCCTTTAGTCTCAGCCAACAAACCCAGATCTAATATTACACCCTATATTTCTATGCCTTCTACCTGATTAGCTTTCAGACCATGGTCCAGAAGGTGAACAAAGACAGATTTGCTGGCCTTACAAGAAAGTATTCCCAAAACAACACACTGATCCCTGGCTTGTCATGGCATCTTCATATGGCAACCTTTGAATGTCAGAAACGGACCATCCCAAAAATTATGTGGCAAAGACTTGAAGATTCATTTCTGCAAGCTCGTGCCTTTTGTTTTTGTTTTCAGTATAAATGCAGTTCTGATTGTCCATGTGATTACACAGTAGATGATAAATCTCTTTTTATGCACTGGCAATACAATGTCTTCCCTATTAGGCAAGCAGCCATGGTTTAATTAAATCATCCTGGTGTTTACGCCATGATATGGAAAGGAAACACACAAGAAGCTGTGATTCAATCAATTCTTCTCAAAATCAGCATAGCTGTATTGTATGGTTGGAGAGCTGGCCTTTGCTTTTTATTATTTTTTAAACAATAACTTTCTTCATTTAAATATATGTTGTTTCCTGTCTTAAAGGTCAATATTGAGACATAAGTCCTGGAGTTCAGAGCTAGATGTACCTGGTAAATATGTTGAGGATTGCAGCATCGCTCATCTCTCTTTCATCCCAGGCTACATGGTCAAGTCACCAGCAGAGGGATGATCATTCCTGGCATTCAGCAGTGGGGGAACACACAGTTCCCTGGAGAAGTAGAGTGACCTGCAAGTGACCCAGCACTGAGCCAGATTGGTTATTATGTGGATGATCAATAGAGGGGTTGCCGAAGGTGTTCAGTTCTGTTCAGAGCAGGGTTTGGGTAGTGCACAGGCAAAGAATTACCATTATATGAGCTGCAAAGCTCCAAGGTGATGCAGCCAGCATTCACTCAGGTGAAGAGAAGACGCAAACATCTTACGTTGCACTCCTAGGCACGTGTAGACAGAAAAATGTCCTGCAATTCCTAGCATTCTTCGGCCATCATGGGGAAAATGGAACCTGTTGAGCAACTGGTCTGGCAGTTCTTCAGTATCATCCTTCAAAACCATTGAAAGATATTTTTTGAATCTGGCATCCTCCTCCACAGCTCATTGCCCCTGGCCCAGCATTTGTTCCCCAGTGGAGAACCAGGAAGCCAGGCCTGTGGCTAGAGTCCCTGGCTCCTTATCATCAGATCTTATGAGCTCCTCATAGGGTGCCCAGCTGTGGTACCAGACAAAAAGAATTGCGTCATCAAAAGAGAGGACAGTGATAAGGTCTGCACATGCATATTCATGTACATATGCATAAGTTTAGAAATAATTATTATGATTTAAATAGAGATTACAGTACATCTCACCAGAGAACATCTGGACCTTGATCCTGTCCATCAACAGCTCAACAGCAGCCTGAACAGGCAAACAGACAAGTCCCCATTACGGTTTTGATAGGACTTGCTCTCTGATGCCCCAGTGGGCAGAATTAGATCTAATGTGCTTAAGTGCAGTTTTCAGTTGAGAGTTAGGAGAAAGTATGCCGTTTAAAATCACGACTGAAGAAGAATTACAGAACTTTACTGTCAACAATGCCAAAATCAAAATTGTGAAAGGTTTTGTATACCTTGACTCAGTTATCAATTCAAATGGAGACTGTAGCCAAGAAATCCAAAGATGATTGAGACTGGGAAGGCTAGCAATGAAGGAACTAGAAAAGCTCATCAAATGTAAGGAACGATGGGAAAGATGGATAATGAAGAAAGCTGACAGAGAGAAAATTGATCCATTTGAAACATGGCGCTGGAGCAGAGCTTTGCAAATACCTTGGACCAACAGAAAGGCAAACAAATGGGTCCTACTTCAAATCAAGCCAAAGCTTCCCTGGAAACAAAACTGAGGCTGCCATATTTCAGACACATCATGAGAAGGCAAGAGTCACTTGAGAAGACAATCAAACTAAGGAAAATCAAAGGCAGAAGAAAAGGAAGACCAAATCTAGATGGATTGAATCTATACAGGAAGCCTTAGCCTTGGACTGAGATGATCTGAGCAGGGCTGTCAAGGGCAGGCCATTTTGGAGGCCTTTCATTCTTAGGGTTGCATAAGTGTGAGGCAACTTGATGGCACATAACAGCAGCCATGCACTTCAAGAGTGGAGCTAATTGCCTGGAGAGACAGTGGCATCTCTCTCACTGAGGGCCTTCCAGCCAACTCTTGGAGATGCTATAATTACAGATGTCCTGCCTCAAGTGGGACAGAACTACTAAGAACCTACTAAGAGAGGGTCTGTACCATGGTGGTAGAGCATCTGCTTTTCATGCAGGAAGTCCACAGTAGAAAACTAAGAAAGAATCCCACCTAAAACCCTGGGCAACCAGTCAATTCTGCGATAGATGGACTGATAGAGCAACATCCTGCTTCAGTACTAGGTTTAGGCAAATCAGCCAAGCTTGATCGCACTGAGGTTCTTTTTTCCCAGTAGAAATATGGTTCTGCCCTCGTTCCATTATAGTTTTCATTTCCACCCTGTACAAATGTGTAGCTCCCATCTTGTGCTATTTTTCAGTTGTGCACAGTTTTGAACATACACCCTTGTTGACTAACCTGCATTTGTGCAGGTTTTAGACATGTGTACATTTTTCCTTGTGAATTCTGCCATGTGTGCATGTTATCAAACACATTTGGTTTAGGTTGGGTTGATCTGGCCTTGCAGAACGCATTACAAGGTCAGAAATGTGCCAATTTCCAACTAAAACTGTTTCAGTCTACATTGCATTCTGGGAGGTGCAAGCTGAGTAACCTCCTGTTAAAACGCAAACCGAACAAATTGTTCATTGGCCCCTTGATGGGACCTCAGGGCCCATGAGGCATTCTTCAGTTCTGTGCTTCCAAAGGTTGGTTGCAGTAGACGGGGCATCTCCAGTGTGGTGCCATTCAGACACTGTCCAGACTCGACTGCTTTGCTACAGTAAGACTGTGTGCCTGTAGAGCAGGGATGGGCAATACACAGGCCAATACACAGCCCATGAGGTTTTTTTTTGGGGGGGGGGGGTTGTCTCTCCTGCTTACCGCTGCTGCTGATGCAGCTCCTGATTTTGCTGTGGGGATTTTCCAAGAAAACACGGGGCATGGAGAGCATTCCCAGAAGCTTCCAAGAGGAAGATTGTTCAATACTGGAGGCTCATACAATTAGCGGCGAGTCTTCAAAGGATGAGTTCTCATAAATCAATGCCATTTCCCTACGAGTGTTTTTCATTTTTGGAAACCTTGCAAACGTTTGGCACATAGCTATTTAATAATCAGCAGTACACAGTTCATTTTCTGGGATATCATTTACAGAGGGAAGAGATATGACCACAGTACAGGGAGACTGAATAGAAAATGGGACCATGAACATGAGTCTGGGATATTTGACCTGCAGCATGCATTCATGAAACAGAGCAATTCAGAAGGGGCCTCCCAGACCATCTAGTCTGACCCCAAGTCCTAGCCATCTCTGCTCATGACATGCCTACCATGTGCATGTCCAGCCTATCCTTGAACACCCTCAGCGATGGGGCCTCAACGACCTCCCATGGAAGCCCATTCCATTCCCTCGGGGTCCTGACTGTCAGGAAGTGCTTCCTGGCATCCAAATTGAACCTTGGTTCCTTGAGCTTGGCTCCATTGGAGCACATCCTACCCTCCTCTGCAGGGAAGAAGAGTTCATAGATGTACATTATTACACATGTAATTGTATGCATGTTTACACCAAAAAAAGCCCTACGACTTCCAGCATTCCTCAGTCCAGGAGCTCTAGGGCCTTGTCCATGTCTAATGATACCTTGGGTGCTACTACAGAAAGATTTCCCCGCCTTCTTTAATTAGTGGAATCAGCAACAAGCGATCGACATAATGGCCTAAGAGGTTAATTAGAATTGCAAATCAAAATCTTGGCCTGAACTGTCCCAAACTTTGGCATAATCAGGTTGGAGAGGAAAGGAAGAACAGATGGAGAGGGAGCTCAACTGGTCTGTTGAAAGATTAAACTATTCATTTGAACTGAATGAGGTGTTCACTGCTTCTCTCGCATTTGACAAGCCGGTGGACAAGATCTTGCTACACACTAGTGTCCCTCTCAGAAACAGAACGCAGGACAGGATGAGGCATATGAAGAGCTGGTTCTATCTATTATTCTTATTAGCTATACTGCCTTATAGCCAAAGCTTTCTGGGTGATTTACAACAACACAAACATTTGCAATGGAAAATGCAAACAACATTGGATTACCACACAAAAATGTAAAACCAAATTTAAAACGCATATAAAGTTTCTGTAATAGTTTAAACAAATTAAATCGTAAGACCTGTTTAAACAGCTAACAAAGCCCCAATACACTAATTGAATAGGGGACAATCTTAACTTTAAGGCACAGAGTTGATTCTTGGAGGCTGGAATCATGTGGGGCAGGAAACAAGTTTAGCACCCCTTTGCGGTATTCTGGGCCACCAAACTAAACTAAACACAAATAGTGGAGCTGTACATGATAGTGTTTACTGACCCATACATATGTACTGCCCATATTCAAACTGGAACAGATAGGAACATGACAGATGATTTTAGCTTTCCCTCTTCACTGAGAAAGAGAGATAGAGAGAGAGGGGAGCGGGGAGAGAATATACTTTCACTTGAATCAATTAAGCATTTTCTTTTTCATCTCTGTTCCCACCGCAGGGTTGGACAAGTGGAACTTCTTGGAAAAAATGGGTAAGGAAAAGGTTCTCTCCCACTTTTCCAGAGCACCATTATTTTGATCCAAACTGGGGCTGCAGAGGCTTCCAGGATGATAGATAAAGCTAGGCAGCCAAAGCTTTCTGGGAGAGCTCCACTGCGCATCCTTTGACCAATGCTTGCTTTTTCCCCAAACACACCCCTTAACTTTCAGTGCTATAACAAGAAGCTCATCACTGGTGCCAGTTGCTACACTTGGAAATGCCGATGCAAGGAGCACTAAGGCCGTCCTCTTCTCTCCTTGGCCCTGGATGAGTGCACTATTGCTGACAGTGATTCTGTGTGTGTAAGGGAGGGAGGGAGACCTTTTACCTGCCAGTTTAACACATCTTTTGCTTCAGGATCCTGTGCTGGATTGCAAGTGGATGCTTGGCACATGGTGTTTTAGCCCCTGGGCCTGCCTGGTCTGGCCAAGTCACCTCAGTTCAGATCCAAGGGTACTTAGGAAGAAATTAAACCCCATGTGTCAAGGATGATACAGAGTTTATTGAACACAGTGATGAACCATGGATGCAAAAAGCTTGCACTCCCTGTTTCTGTGGTCTTATTGGTTCCTTGAATAGGCCAGGGATGCTCCATCAACCCCAAAGGTACCTGAGTAAGCTATTATCATTTTTCCCACCTGCTGAGAACCAAAGAAACATATTTGCAATGGATTTTATTTCAGAGGCTCTACCACTTCCTGGTATATGAGCGGGTGGGGAAGCTGATTCTGGAAGGCAAAGGTATCCTTATCTACAGATTCGGAAGGCAGTTATCTCTGGCCCTCTTCCAAAAGTATTTGGCATGACTTCAAGAAACTATCTTGGCTTCTACATTACCTGGGGAACCTTAATAACTTTCTTGATATTTTTCTGTAGAACACATTCAATACACAGCTTTCAATACACAAAGGCATGCCTGACTCTTTGTGACCCCATGGACAACATTCCTCCAGGTTCTCATGTCCTCCACCATACCCCTGAGTACACCGAACCCCAGACCCAGCTCCAGTGACCCCATCCAGCCACCTCAACCTCTGCCACCCCCTTCTCCTTTTGCCTTCAATCATACCCAGCATCTGGGTCTTTTCAGATGAGTCATCCTTCTCATTAGGTAGCCAGAGTATTTGAGCTTCAGCTTTATTACCTGACCTTCTAAAGAGCAGTCAGAGTTGATTTCCTTTAGGATTGACTGATTTAATTTCCTTGCAGTCCAAGGGACTCTCAGGAGTCTCCTCCAGCACCACAATTCAAAGACCTCAATTCTTCAGCGCTCAGCCTTCCTTATGGTCCAGCTTTCACACTTTTGGCAGGGTGATGTCTTTGCTTTTTAGTATGCTGTCTAGATTTGCCATAGCTTTCCTCCCCAGGAGCAGGCATCTTTTAATTTCTTGCCTGCAGTCACCATCTGCAGTGATCTTGGGGCCCAAGACATTAAATTCTGTCATTACCTCCATTTCTTCCCCATCTATTTGCCAGGAAGTGAGAGGACCGGATGCCATGATCTTAATTCTCTTAATGTTGAATTACAAGCCAACTTTCACCCTCATCAAGAGGCCCCTCAGTTTCATCACCCTCATCAATTTCCATGGTTTACCCAGAAAAAAATCCTCCAGCTCCACACATGACTAGCACGGGCATGCTGAGGGTTATATGTTTTTTTGCTGTTTAAACAGCCATAAGATTGCACCATTAACATACCCATTTGGTAGTGCTGGGTGGGAAATAACATCTCTATCTTCTAGGATGGAATTGTTCCTAACATTTTGCTGTATTCAACATTACTGAACCTGAGAGTCTTAGGTAAGATTTGGAGTTTTCCGCTGATTTCGTGAGGGGGTGCAGGCCTCAAATTCAGGGTGCAGATTATTACAGAGATTATGTTGCTGCTTAACATGTGTCCGTTCTCAAATATTCAGGCAAGCTACAAACTATGCCTACAACATGCACAGCATGATCTTCATCTGCAGTTATTAATCTTCATTACAATTAATATAAATGATACGCAATCTGATCTCTCATTATGAACACAAAATACTGTATGATATAACAATACACTAAAGCATCTGAGTTAATTGGTTAAAGAGGGTAATTATTTTATTAAGGCAGGTTTGCTAATATATGCAGAAATCATATTTCTATAGCTATCCTGTCATTACTTCAGGCATTGCAAAGATTGTCATGAAAAATTCACACCTCGAACAAAGAGATGTGCAGCCTTTTCATTTACTAAAAGAAATGACCATTTTTTAATCTATAAAATACAGACACCACTCTGTTTCTAACAAGATTCCCGAGCAGTGAACAGTAACAAGAGAAAAAGACTCCATGTGCAATAAAAATCATGTTATGCCAATAAAACCAATAAAACTGGGGCTGGTGATTCAGGAAAAGCTTGCTTAAATAAAAATGTCTTTAGCCAGTACTTAAAAACAACGCATCCGCAGGCAGGGAATTCCATGGAAAGGGAATAGATATACTGAAAGCGCCACTCTGAGTGGAATCTAAACAAACCAGAATTCCAGGCAGAACAACCAGATAGCCTTATTAGGCTGCATTTTTCAAATACATTCAGAATTACCACCAATAACTCACTCAGTTTACAAATTTTATACATCAAAATATTAAAAAGTAATTCTTCTATAAATTCATAGCTTTACAAAATTTAAAGATTAAATTGTTTAAAATATTTGTTATAAAATCATGCACACAAACATTTTAAAAAAGGAAATATTTCCATATAGAACACCATCTTCAGTCACAAATTGGAATCTGTTACTTAATGGCAGAATATTCCTGGCATTTATTTATGTATTTGTTTAGGAGGGATCTTCCCATTTCAACAATGTAAAAGCAATCATATTCCAAATACTCAGTTTTATATATAGCAGCCTGAACTGTACATTCTGTCTTACCATCCACACTGACAGGGCATTCCCCGTGTCCAGCATTTCATTGATATAAGAAACCTTTGCAAAGGGAGACTTGTTGAACTGCAGTTGCTCACACTGTGTACTAATGAAAAGACAGGTGGTTAAAGATATGATTCAGAAAGCTGTTGGGGCCTCCCAGAGTAATTACGTGGAAGAACGCAAGGAAAAGGCAGCAAAACTGGCAAAGAATCCAGATAGTCACCAGTCAGCAAGGGTGTACTGGAGGGGCCCTCAGGGGTCAGAGCCCTCCCCCCGCCTATTTTTGAAGGGAATCACTGGATCCTTGAAGCCGGGGTCATTCTCTCCCCCCACCCCCCACCTCTCAAGAGGCTTGATTTTGCTAGTTAGTGGCCGGCAGCTGCCACTGTGTTGGAGTCCCACATTTAATGGGTCAAGAAGAGGTCTCTCTCCTTCTGTCCCTCCTGGAATGCTCTATCTGGAGAGGTCTGCAGGCATGCACAGGTGACCCCACTTCTAAATTTGCCACTGTACCACCGCCAGCCAGACTGAGCATCTACCTGTGCCATTCGCCAGGCTAAAGGAAACCATTTTGGCTGTGAGCACATTTGGCAATTTGAGAAACTGTTCTGGGCACCACCAGAAAATGGCTGCCATGGGAGGCATGGCAGATGACAAGTGACCTGCTCAAGAAAGCAGCAACTGAGGGGTAAGACTTGGACCCGGAGACATGAAACAGCTCCTTTGAAACTGCAGTTTTCCCCACCATCAGAAACCCCCTGGGGAGCATGACCCCAAGATACTCTCGATGGAGCTTTTGGCCTTCATCACAGAACAGGGATTTGGCACAATGCTATTTAAATATTCTAATTACAGTCACCCAGGTCATGACTATGTATTATCCCTAGGCTACTCAATGAAGCACAGACTTTGGATCTCATATCCATCACACATCATCTCCAAAGGGAAAAGAACATAGCAAGTCAGCACAACACCAGCAAAACTTCAGGCATTTAATGTTGGCAGTTTTGATGATTTTAATCTGATTTATTATGTTGGACACATTTAAACTTTTCTTTGGAAATGTATGATGGATAGGACTGCCACATTTGGTCATTTTCATTGACTGTAGTGAGTGATGTATAGTAATAAAAATGTCTTCATTCCAATATAAGAATCTTTAGATAAGAAGATTTGTTACAGACTGACTTTTTGTTATATATTTTTAGTTGGGTCTAAATACTATATTTTCTGGTTTTTATTGATTTCTTAATAATCCGCAGCATAGAGTTCGCCTGTTTTGTGAAACGCTGATTTCAAGATGGAATGAATGAGCTTTTTTCCACAATGCATGTATTGGTTTCTTACTCACACTTGTTTGTGGGTTCTGTAGATGTGATCCTCCAGTTTTGCTTCTGTTTTATAATGTTATAATTATATTTTTTTCTAATTTTAGAGTGAGGAACATGGAGTTGTTATTTTCTCAAGTGAAAGAAAATGGCTGGGTTCACATGTCAAGGCAAATAATCCAGCTGCTTCCAAAGGGCACTGATTTTTGCCTCAATTTAGACAGTTCCATGGTTCCCTGGGCAATGCGATTTCCCCTCTCTCCACTCCATCTTTCTGCTTTCACCATACATCCCCTGTGAGTGAACTATCTTTCCTTACACTATTGCTTCGCATGAACTTCAGCAGTCTCATCCTGATCAGCTCACTAAAGTTTTGAAGGTGCTTCTCCATTTTCCCACTCCCGAGTGTACCTGCATCTCTGCAATGCAGAAAAAACTTGGGGTTTTCATTGACATTGCCACCACAATCCCACAACTCTTTCTTGCTTACTCTCTGCCAGCTCAGATCCCATCAATGAGCTTTCTGTCAAAGCACAAAAGGAGCAAGGTGGACATCAAGGGTAGGCATGGTTGGGCACCTGTTGAATGGCTGCACCCCAGCAGGGCCTACTGCCAAGAACCCTTTGACTGTGGCCTACAACCCCAGAGTATGGGGTTGCTATGGCAACCTGCTTGTTCACCTACCTCTCAGTATGGCCAAGACATCATTGGTGAGAGAAGCAGTAGATGCTACAGCCTGCATGCTCATTGGCTCCCTGCTTGCCAAGCACAAAAGCAGTAGCAATGATGAGAAAGAGGAGAAGGAGCAATAGAAACTGGTGACAGTGGTGGTGAGAAGGTACACTCAGTGAGGGAAGGGGTCCATGTATGTTGTCCCCAAACTGTGTCCCCAAACCTGGAGCCAGGACAGGCAAAAAAATTCTGGGCTAGTTTAAATTTGGTCTGTCCAGCTGGGCTCTTCATATGTTCATATGATCACATGCAGATATGAAAGGTTTCTGCAGTCCTACATGCATTGGATCAAGTCACAAATTATGATGAGGATATGGTTGGAGTATGCCAGCATTCATGTTCTTCTGACCCATGAATGGATCAGCTGTTTGTGGCAGTGGATAAACAGGCTCCATGTGCATGTGGATCCAGAACTTTTCAGGTCCTTCCTCACATTTGGTTTGAGTGTTGCCTGTATTATGTTAAAAACACCATCTTTTAGTAACTCTTTAGGTCATTCAGCAAAACTGCTTACTGACTGAACCAGTTGGGGATGTTCTTGACAAAAAGTCTTGCTCCATTTGCTGTGATACTAGAAATGGGTTTAGCAGATATCAGATGTTGCTTCTGTTTATGAGAACATAATGTAATGTTGCATGGTGATGTGTAATTCAGATTTTTTTTATTATATTGCTGATAATACCGAGAGTCATCCTAGACATAGACTTTGGGCAACAAACACAGCAATGTTGAACCAGTTACATAAGTTATCCTTCTATTATTATCTGTTCTGAAACTTGGATCACAACACCATTTTTAGAAGAGAAAAATGATGAATAAGAAGCAGGAAATAAATACAAATAAATGGAATAATATTGCAATAAAATAAAGATGCATTAAAACACCTTGGCTAATCAAAATAAAGAAAAGTCATAGAGCAAACAATTAGACAAGCCATCTACACTTTTGTCAACAACCACAGTTTTGGAAACAAGTTTTTGATTTCACTCATAATGATGAGATGTGTTAGTATTTCAGGGATAAACTGTTGTGTCCCCTGTTAGATATGTGCTTAACTTAAAGATGTTGTGCCTTCCTGAATGCAAAATAGTAAGGTATGCACTCCACATATATTTGGACATGAAAGTTTAATGTGTGTATTCTGACTATTTCTCCCTGCCATATAGGATGATGTCACATTTGTACCCCACCACCTACGGAGGATCTCAGACTACCTGCCACAGTACTACCTACCTACATACCTACTCAGAACTACCTACCACAGCCTTCTGCATCATTGGGGCATCAACTCCCACGACCCCGGCCACTATAGCAAAGAGGGCTGGGAGCAGTAGTCCAGAAAGCACCAGACTGGGAAAGGCCAGCCTAGTATAAGTGGTTGCTTTCATTTTGTCTCAATAAACCCTTGCAAAGAAGGATTGGCTGGGAGACAAAGTGATTGACCTTATGGGCATTGTGGGTGCTTCTGAATTTGCATTCAGGTTCCTTCTCCCTCCTAGCCAAGTCCACCACTGTGGTCCACTAAAGACGTGATGTTCCTGCTCTCTTGACTGTGGCTGAACACATAAAGATATGTGGTTGTCTTAGAATCAACCCAGTAGTATTACTCAGGGAGGTAAGCCACTCTTCGGAGACAGGAGGCAGTAGGAAACTGGGACATGCTGTGAGCTCACATTTCTCCACCCCTTCCTCTCTCCTCTCCTTTGAGTCCTTGTTGTGTTACATCATCTGCTGTTAACCTGGGTTAACGTTAACCAGAGCTAGTCCCATACCCAGAGTTTGAAAAGTGTGGCATTTCTTTCAAACTTGTTTTTGAAGAGATCTAGCAAGTGCTGACCCATTGTCAGTACTAATTCAGACATGATGCTACACTGGAGTTAAAATCAAGCAAGGAATGTGTATGGGGGATGGGAACAGGAAGGGATGCCTGAGCATGTGGTATCTTCGGCATTCCCTGGTCAGGCACAGGGGATTCAGAATGTTCCCCCTGTACTAGGATTCTAAGGCAAAACCCACAGTACTCTAAATATGTATCTAACAGCATTTTTTCATCTGTACTCTAGCATAGGTACAGGGGCCTTGGGATCCTAGCATGGAGGCCAGGGGAGTCTTTCATATCTGGATCAGACCTCGTGCACCTACTGTACAGTAGAAATGAACAAAATGCACAGATAGTGATATAAAGTCACCTCCCCCACTGTGGAGACTCTCATTTCAATACTCATGTCATCCTAAAAGGATGCATCTTCTCCAAGGACATCCAAAATACTTGCAGTTTTAATCACTACTTTATTTACTGCATTCCCATTGTAAAAATACTAGTGCATTCATTCAGGCTATATACACTGAGTCTACACTGGCAATTAGTAGTTGGCCACATTTGCTTCAAAAACTGTTTTGAAAATCAGTTATATTGTTCGAGCATGAATAGGGTACTAATGAGCAACACAAATTGGTGAGGCACAATCCGCCCCCCCTCTCTCTCACACACACACACAGTTGTTATAAGATCTATCTGGTCCAGCATTCTGTTCAGACAGTGACCATCCAGCTGCTTATGGGAAATCTACAAGTAGGACATGAATAAAATAGCACTGCCCAGTTGTGTTCTCCAGCAGCTAGAGTACAAAGACATACCATCTCTGAAATTGAAGATAGCATATAGCTATCAAGACTGGTAGTCATTAATAACCTTCTGCTCCATGAAGGCTATTAATGACTCCAATCTCCTTCTAAAGCCATCCAAACTGGTGACCATCACAACATTTTGAGGTAGTCGATTTCATACTATAACTACACACTATGTGAAGAAACAATTTAATCTGTCCTACATTTTCCCATGAAAAGGTAGGACTCTCTGAAGAAGACAATGATGCTAGGAAAAGTTGAAGGCAGAAGAAGAAAAGGAAGTCCCAGTAAGAGAGGGACTGAATCTATACAGGAAGCCACAACCTTGAATTTAGAACAGCTAAGCAGGATTGTCACGAGTAGGACATTCTGGAGGGCTTTAATTCTGAGGGTCACCATAAGACAGAGATGACTTACAACACATAAATAACTTTGAGCGTATCATCTCAAGCTGTGTTCCATATTCCACTGCTTTTGAGGTTGGCTAGACAGGACTTTTTAGCTGCAGCATCTAGGATGCGGATCTGATCCTCCTTGTTTCTATTGTCATTTTATATGTGCATTTTTATATTCATAGCTACAGAAGAACTACAGAACTATACCATCAACAATGAAGAAATTGAATAGTGAAAATCTTGCACACCTTGACTCAGTCATCTATCCAAAGGAGACTGCAACCCAGAAATTCAAAGAAGACTGAGATATGAAAGGGAACCAATGAAGGGAATAGAAAAGTTCATCAAGTGTAGAGATGTTTCACTGGAGGCCAAGGTCAAGATCATCCCCATGATGGCAGCACTGATTACTGTGTATGGGTATGAAAGTTGGGCAGTGAAGAAAGCTGACAAGAAGAAAATTGATGCATTTGAAACATGGTGCTGGAAGAGAACTTGGTGAACACCCTGGACTGACACAAAGATGAACCTGGGAGTCCAAGAACAAATCAAGCCAGAAGTTTCCTAGAAGCCAAAATGACAAAACTGAAGCATTCTTATACTGGGCACATAATGAGAGGCAAGACTCCCTGGGGAAGACAACCATGCTAGGATAAGCTGAAGTCAGAAGCTGAAAAGGAAGGCCAAATATTCAGCCTGTTCTGGATAGGATTGCAAGTCAAGATTCGTAGTTTGAGGACCCAGAGTTGTCACTTGGTGCACATAAACTTGGTAGCATGGAGCATATTTCATCAGCTTAAGCTCCATACCAACCACAACCCTATCTGGACAGAGAGAGCCTAGCTACTCTTCTCCATGCTCTGGTAACCAGCCTCTCAACTGGATTACTGCAATGTGCTATATGTGGGTCTGCCTTTGAAAATGGTCTGGAAACTTCATCTGATCCAAAACAGGGCAGCAAGCTAGCAAATTGGTACTGATTTATGAGAACATATTACGCCAATGTTCCTGCCATTGGAAGTCCAGGCCCAATCCAAAGTTCTAATACTAAAATCCAAAGCCCTAAATCGCTTTGGGCCAGGTGATCTGAGGGATTGCCCCATCCCATATGTACCCACCTGAATCTATGGAAATCTTCAGTGGTCCTTTCTGGGAGCCCTTTCCAAAGGAAGTGAGTTGGAGGGCTACCAAGAGGAGGGCCTTTTTGGTTGTGGCACCCTGGTTGTGGAATGAGCTCCCCAAAGAGGTGCTCCCAGCTCCCACTTGTATTCTTTTTGTTGCTGGGTAAATATCTTTTTATTTTTCCAGCATTTTAATAGTTTTAACTTTTTAACCATATTTCTAATATTGCATTTTATTCTGTACCAATGCTTTGCTTCTATGCTGATTCAGTTGCAACTGCTGAATTTTATTGTTTTAAGTTAATTTTTGTTTGTGCGTGTGTTTTAACTTTTGTTAACTGCCCAGAGAGCTACTGCGCAGTATAATAGATGAATGAATGAATAACTATGAGAAGGGTTGATTCCATAAAAGAAGCCATATATGCAAGAGCTGACCAGGGCTGTCAAGGACAGGAGATTTTATAGGACGTTCCTTCATAGGTTCCCCATAAGTTGGGGACAACTTGGCAGCACAAAACAACAATAAAAATTTGTATCGAAAAATGTTTTGGGGTTTTGAGGGCCAAAATGTTGGGTTGAAATGATTTAGAAAGGAATGTGTGATTGTGTTGCTGCTGTTGTTGATGCAATGTGCTCTGTTGCAGAGGTCCATGTGTGTATCAACACACATGTGGATCTCTTGCAATCTTCCCTTTTAATTGGAGGTCAGAGAGGAGAGTTGCTTTCTTCAGTAAAATTTATGCCCACTGAGAAATAGCTGGAAGGGCTCTGTTCCTCCTGCCTCCCATGAACTGGCTAAGACCTTAGGTCTATGTTTATTTTTATAATAAATTGTCTGAGATATGTGCCTCAGGCTGGATTGATGCCTTCCTCCCATTTCCCCTACAATCTAGGTTACTGACAGTAGGCTGAAAATCATAGGATCAAAACTAATTTCCTGTTTCTGCCTTTGCTGTTCATTAACTTAACTTTACACTGTCCATTGAGGAAGGAGAATTGCTGCAAAAAACCTGCCCACTTTTATAGCTCACCATATTTTTCCTACACAGATCCATTTGGAACTGGGGGGCAGATGTGCCATCTTGAGAGAGAATGGCAACCTCAGATTTCTGAAATAGAAAGAGGCCTGCGTCAAGTGTCAAGCTATCAGTGCTGAAGTGCTCATCCAGAAATACTCTTCTGTACGACAACGGATGTACTGATGTTCAGTGTTCCATTCACAGCATTACCGAAAGCAGAGTTCTCGATCTGTAAACACATAACATGAAGATGTTATATAAAAAGTGATGCTTTGCTCTCCTTCCACCCCTCACCACCATCCTATCCTTTTAAAACTTTGGAATAAAATATACCGCAAGTATTGAATGTATGAGAACTATGGAACTGAGTAAGAACTTTGAAATGAGAAAGCACACGTCTGACTAGTTTCCGTTCTCTTGAAGTTTTCAGATATTTCTTTTTGTGTTGCTGATATTCCTCTGCTTTAGTCTTAAATTCAATCAACTGTGCATGCTGGGTCAAATTTGTCTTAGAATCTGAAGACTTTTCCATGATCCAGCTGTGATCCTCTTCGGTTTGGTGAATAATTCTTCAGTTTATGCCTGCACATGGACACACACATGCCTGCACCAGGAAGTGCTTCCACCTGCATCCAGAACAAGAAATATAGGCATGCCAAGATTGGGCATCTCAGGTCACTGAACTACACTACAAAATTACACTGATTTTATACCAGTTTAACTACAACAGCTCCCCCCAAAGGAATTTGGGAAGAGTGGTTTTGCTTCTGTTAGATTTCCTAGCCCTTTTCTTGGCCCTACAGTACATGCTGTCACAGACTGGAATTAGGGTTGATTAAAAAAAAGATATTTGGAACCATGCATACAGCATAGCTTTGGATACTGTAAATATTTTCTTCAAACTTCTTCTCTTCCTTCCTTTCAACTTCTCCAATATATAACGTTAAAGGGAGGACGAAGGAACCAAGCCAGTAGCGAGAACACATACCAGTTAACATAATCCATTCTCCAACTGCTGGGTAGAACAATTCTGTGGTCCAAGCCAGCATTTAGCAGGGCACGATTCTTTGCCTTCTCAGGCTGAAAAGTAGGAACAGTTCCTCAGAGCTGCAAATCTTTGCTCCAAACCCCCTTCCTGCCTGGAGCTGGCACAAAAGGAATCACAGCAGCTGCTTCTCTGAGGTCATAAGAACAACCTTGGAGAAGGAGTAAAGGGGGTATTCTGTGGGGTAGAGAGGAGGCCAGGACCATGGGGTTGCAAGACACCCAGATGGCCCTTCAGCCTCTTTCCTTCCCCATGTGAGAAGCTGCACCAAGCAACCAAAACCAGGTGTCTATCTGACTTTCAGGACAAGAGGAGTGGGAAGGCAGAGAATGCATCTGGAGGCTGATAGGCATCCTCATTGGCTTGGGTCCTAATTACATACAAAATAGTATTTAAAAACCCACTAAAATAGATATAGAACAAAATAAATAAATCCTGGGCCATGGCTCCCTAGCTCCAATCACTCCTAAAGCCCTGCACTGCCAGGTATCCAATGTAGAATGCAGTATTCTCCTTGTTTTCAAGGGGAAGAGTTCTCTTTTTAACTTTTGGGCTCCTGTGATTTAATTTAAGAAAACTTTGTTACACAATGTAGATTACCCACTTGTGCCACAGCATTTCCTCTATATTAGTCTGTTTTTGTTTTGTGTGTTTGGATTTTTGAAGGGTATTAGCCTTGCTGATCTCTACCATGGATTTAAAATAAAGCGGAAGAGATACAGAATACCTACACTGAAAACTCCCTGAATTATTGGTATGATAACTAGTAACCTGAGCTCTATAATTATTAACTATTGGTATTATTATTTAAATATATAATTTGGTATCCATGTAGCTCATCATAGACGGACAGACAGATGGACAGACTGACAATAATAAGATAAATAATATAATAAATAATAATATAAATAATAATATGGGAAACAAAGCAGAGGTGGAGGATCCAGAGAGAAGGCTGTGGGATTTGAAAGCAGTGTGACAAGGATGCTCCATGTGAGACTTCAGAGGATCTCCTAACAAAAGTTTAAAATGTGTTTAGTCACAAGGCCATGCCTGAATGCTTCAAAAGTTCAGCCCTGTCCACTGTGGCATAATGTTTCACGTGTTGGACTGGGACTTGGGAAATCTAATCCGGGTTCTAATTTTCACTTGGCCATGGAGTTCACTGAGTGATTTTAAGCTCATCCTAACCCACATCACAAGGTGGTTGTGAGGATAAAGGGAGAGCAGGATCCTTGTTTTCCTTGAAATAAAAGCAGAAAATACATATAACACACACATACATAAATACAGTTAAGGATAAATTTATTATGATACAGGATGCGTGGAATACTCACAAACCTGGTTTAAAATTGCCATCACACTGTATGAATAATTCTCCACTGTTTTCTTTTTCAAACCCTGTTTTGAATAGTAATATGGAAATAGTCTTAGATGAATTACTCACAGATGGTTAACATATAATCCCATAAAAGCTGTTTTCATAAACTCATTGCTATGTCACTCTGGAACATGCTTGAATGTTGCTGAAAGATGTGTGCAGACAATCTTGGGTAATAATAGCGAAAGACTCAATTTCACTGCTTCTATTCATCAAAAGCTGCAGAGGGCTAAATTTATGGCATAAACAGTAGATACGGCACTGCAGTTACAGCAACCCTTGTTTTGAAAGCTGGGTTAAAAATAATTTAGAGCAGCTATGGACATCCAGATAAACCAACCTCCATACAATATAAAAAGAACACGTAAACAAGGGTGAGTGGCAGAAAGAATGCAACCCAGAGCCCAGCTGTCAGCTGGATTTGAAGCTTCCCCAGATGCAGTATCGGCCTTTATCTAAGTGACAAAACCAGTTAATTAACGAGAACTGATCAAGCAAGTCCATCCCATTCTCAGGCTAGGTGGCCCCTCGTGCACCACCAAAAGAGAAAATGCATCATGAAAAAGACAGCAAAGATGTTCATTTAATTTCATATATTACATTTCTTGACAAATCAATATCCAGAGTTCATGAAATGGGCACACACTAATTTATATACATCATGTACTAATGAAAATTTAGAAATAATTATTATAATTCTGGTAGATATACAGTTAAATCATGTGGGAATGACTTTGGCCAGTTAAGCTTAGTCTGTTTTCTGAAGTTGTTGATGGGCAATTTCAAGGTCTCTTCACCCTCTTTGAAGGGTTATTTTTCTGTATGCCATATAAGTAGAAGGGTGCAATTCAATGCAAGTTTAGACAGAATAAAAGGCCTACAATTCCCAGCATACCCCAGCCAGCCACTGAAGATGTTTTTGATGCCTAAATTTGAATAGGATTGTACTTAAAGTGATTTATAGTCCTGTGGTTATGGGCACATTTCAAATGTCATGATCTCATAAGCCATAGTTTATTAACCCCCGGGTGGGTTGTGTGGCTTCAGTCCTAGTCTTCCCCTCTTCCTCTCTCATGCCTGGATTTAGTATCTTTATCCCAGCTTTGTTAAAACATTTTCCTGTGCCATCCAAACCAGGAAATTGTGGTTTAAGTGCATTATATGAAAGGCTCAGGGTGGGAACACAGCTTGTTCTCAATCCAATAAACCATGTTTGATTGCTACACGGGGATAACAACATTGGTTGTCATAAAGATTACTGAGACAGTGCACATTAATTACGCAAAATGTTCTGTATCCTTGAAGTGCGCTAGACAAATGTTATATAGGGAGCTGCAAGAAAATGTTGCAGTGCAACATTCTCTCTCTCTCTCTCTCTCTCTCTCCAGGATGCCATGCACTTCATTCAATTCTCCTCCTTCAGGTTTTCTCCCTGCACCTTAACCGTCAGTCTGCAGTCCATGATCACTGAACATGCTTAGACTTCACTAGATTCTTCTGGGCTTTTCCCCCTCCTTGAGGTCATCTTTTGAAATACTCTGGTATGCCTTCATGTTCCCTCAAGTCTTCTGATACTTCCCACCTGTCCATGGGTGGAGATGTTTTGGCCACATACAGATAGATACTTGGAGAACGGAGATTTCTAGTAGGAAATGCAAAACTGTTGCCCCAGTCCAAAGAGGGAGAACCTTACTTGGAGGCAGTGCACATCAAGAACCACTAGAATAAGCCATGAGTCCATCTGAATATGTATCTCAATGCAAAATGTGTTCTGCCTTAGCGCTTTCACTTTCTTTAGGATATTTACTCAGTGGAAGCTTTGAGTACGCATCCTTGTGGACACAACTAGTTAAGTTCATGACAGTTTTAGATACGACTAGTACAAGATCAAGCTCATATAGGTATATGTGTTATGTATACATGGTTTTGTGCCTTACAGAAGTTTTAAGGTACCACAATAGAATAAGTGGGTTGACACATGAGGTTCCACCTGGCTCCAAATACAGGAAGCATGCAATGCTTTCTAGAATCCCCTGGCAAAACTCCCACGTAAACCCTTTTGAAATGAGTTGGATCTACATAAAAGCACAGCAGTGTGATTGCACAAATCCCATTCATTTCAATGGCTTTTGCGAGGGAGAAAGCCACTGGCATTGTTGCATGCTGAAGCCACCATTTTCTAAAGTAAATAAAACTTTCATTTAAGTCAGCTGTGAAAATAGCAGGCTTCCCTGCTCTGATATTTAAGAAAGATTTAGGGCGTAAGAGCAGCCCTCAAATTCTTCTCCTCTTGTTTGGAACTGGTTATTGCTTGAATAACATGAGTTTATAAACTGGGATTTCAGCAGTGTTCATGCAAAGATGTAATGCAAAGCTGTGAGCGATGCAATACCAGTATTTACTCTGAGAAAGGAAAAAAAAAGGTGGGGAGAGAGAAAGAGAAAAGGAGTGATTGCATCCTGTCCATATTAACTGAGCCATTTTTGTCTATAATCATATGGACTTTGTAGCAAAGGAAAGAGGCCTTTGTTCATTGGTTTAACTTTTCAGATGCAGAATGTAAAAGGAAATAATCATAAAAGAGTCTAATTATAGAGCCCAGTAATGGATTCTTTTGTGACTAAAAACACACCCATTATTTTCTTTGGAGTTAAATAAATATGAAGGCCATGAATAACACACACACACACAGCCTTTTATATAAATGCATCATAAATCTGAGGGAAAAATATCAAATGAAAAAATAATTCCTTCTTATTTCTCTGATCAAGTGAATACCTTCCTAAAATTGATTTTAAAATAGTAAACATCTCAAAGAAGCTATTCAGCTCCAGACTTTTCTTTCCCATTGGCCAATGCCAGTGATACCAAACCCCTGAAAATGGAAATGGAACCTGGAAACCAGAGCAGCCCTGAATACAATTTCCAAGTGATCCGTTTCTAGTGTTGGGCAGCCTAATAGTTCAGGAAATTTACCTTCTGAGAAGGAAGCTTGGTTCTTTAGAACTTTAACAATGCCTTGCACTCAAAGCAAAAGACTTGTCCCTCCTTCACATGTACATCATGTTTTCCTTAAAATAAAGGACCATTTAAAATTAAAACCTTTGAGAAAAACCTGTAAATGTGATTCACAGGACAGTTATACATGGGAATAAAAGTAGTGCAATTAACAAAGTGCTATTTATCGTGCTTAATTGGAGACATATTAATTGCCTAACAGATCAGTTGCATTGTTACCAGAGACATTGTTTGTTATGTGACAAGCATTCTCACACTCTGGCTCTAAATGAAGGAAACATCTGTGTTATTAATTTCAAAAAAAATCTGTATTATAATGAATCAAGGGGCCTGGCAGTGGAATAGGTATGGGATGTCTGGAACAGTTTGACTCAGTTTCCTCTGTTCCTTTAAGGCTTGGTACTTGCCAATGACAGGAAGTGCTTACAAATAGGGTCTGATGGCTCCGTTGCCAATAGGGCAGTGTATGTGCCCCGGGCAGGAGCCAGAACTTTTAAGGAGCTATCGATGGTACTGAACACGCAGCCGCACTTGGTTCAGCACCATGGATAGCTCCGTTAAGTTCAGATTGAAGCCCGGTGCTTTCACTGTCTCACTGATGTTTGAGCCACTGTTTTGTGTGGGTCTCTCCTTTCCACTTTCCCTCTCCAGCAGACTCAGATGAAACTTGAGAAGCACAGTTATTTCATTAAAATGTAGCAGGTTACAGAACAAAATAATGAAAGTAGCATTTTCCTTGAGATGTGAGAGAAGCATCTAGCCATGTAAAGCATAGAAGACAGACTGAAGCATCCCGTCTTCCCCACCCTTTCCTAAACAATCTAATTCCACCTTTAAGGTTGCTCCTGCTGCTTGAGGGCTGGACAGTGGGACAACTGGACATTTCATAATCAGTCTGCATGCTTCACCTGTTGTCTTCTGGGTCAAGGAATACCATTTCTATTGCTTCCTCATCCAGGTTGGCAATATCTGCCTCCTTTTCCAAGACAGATTGGTTCTCATGCTCTGCATCAGACAAAAGGGAGGTGAGAAGAGAAATCATTAAAAGGCTCCACGTCAGTGGTGTTTGCTATCAATTCAGCTTGTGCCTCAAGCAAGATATTTCAAGGAACATTCAAAAGGATAATTATGCTTTTTCCTAGGGCTCTGACTTCCTAAAATAATAGTAAAAATAATGTTATTTAATATTAAATGTATTATTATATTTAAATTTGTTTTGTTATTGTTATCGTTATAGTAAAATAGGATAGCCCACTAGATTCTGTACCCCCTTGATATAGTTCTTCAAACACCAGTTAAAGACATACTCCTCCATACCGGCTTTGGGAGTTGTAGGCAAGCTTTTATTTGTTCATCAGTTTTGCCATGATGGCTTTATTGCATGCTATTTGGAATTTGTAATGTTAAAGTTGTGAACTGAATGGAGTGTATTTGTGTACATGGGTGGGTTCCTTGTGAGGAAGGGCAAGGTATCTGAAAATTAAAATAACATAACTAGTTTCGAAAGTGACATGGCAAGTCCAAAGAATTTGGGAGCTGCCCTTCAGTGGTGTCCAGCTAGTACCTGTTCTACGTTTTGAGGAGCCCATGCACAAGACACCTTTTACGGCAGCCCTGCCCTCCTAAGTGGGCCTTCTCACTGCCAGGGCCACCATCTGCTCTTGCTGCTTACCCACCTTCTCATGGCTGCCTCTTGTTTGCTTGGCAGGCAGACAGCCAGGAAGCCAGTTGACCATGGCATCTCCTGCTCCTCCTCCTCACCATCACCACAGGCCACTCACTGTGAGAGGATGTGCACCCACATGTTGCCATGCTGAAGAGGAGAGACAGCTCTCAGGGACACTCATCCGTGGGTCCTCGCTCGCGCGAAGGCCCCCATGAGTTGTTCAGTACTGCCTACTCTTGATGCCAGCTCTGTGTCCAGTGTCTTGGATGTCATTCAGTTCAGCAGCTTTTGTTTTCTTCATGATGCAGCTGTTTCACTTTGCAAAGAAAACACCATCTGGGCTTTGGAAATCTTGCCTCAAGGTTATTGTTTGGGTAGATAAAGGGAAGGCAAGGCTTTTGCACTAGATCACACAACGCCCAAACAGATATTATTTTATATCGGTGTCTAGCAGTGATGTCTTCTCCCATTTTTACACTAGAGTAAGCACAGAAGGGCTGATCTGCATCAACTTTCACATTTGGGTTGTAGGTTGAGTTCCCTTTTCCAATAGTGAAAAAGGATGGTGCTGTCAAACACAGATTTAAAGTCACAGCCATTAGGCCTTCAGACTGAATCATGGAACAATCTGTTTTCTATCCTATGGCTGCAGCCCTAAGTACATTTGTCTGCAAGGAAGCCCTAATATTGACACTGGGACCTAACTCTGAAAAAGGAAACATACAGGATTGAGCCAGTAATATCTAATCCATAGGAATTATTTAATGTAAACACACACGCCCTTACATAAACATGTGCATATAAAACTATATCAGCTTTCCAGAGAAGTCATTTAGATGATCTGCAAATCAGCAATAATGTCATAAAAATAAATACTAGGCTAAAACATTTTGTCAGAATTAAAATAACTAAAAACCACTTTAAAGGTCAGATGGAATACCCTTTAGAAAAGCCGATCATAACTCTGAAGGGAAGGCATTCCACAGTTTAAGGGTAATACAGGAAAAAGTACTTCCACTATTTATTCTGCTGTTTTCTGTCTTTCCACTGAATATCCTTGAAGGAAAAGACTGAGTAGTAGTGCAAGGCGGCTGTTAGAGTTGGGAGGCCTCTCTGCAGAAGCATCCCCTTGGTCAGGCAAACCTACTGACCTTCATATCAGGAACATATGCAACTCTCTTGCCAATAAAAGAGGGGAAAGATCAGAGATATTTTCTGCCTGTCTCTTTCTACCATCCAATAAGTACCAAGAATTCTGTTAAGGCACAGAACTGAGAAGCTGGCAAACAATGGCATTAAAAGTATATATCAGCAATATAATTTTCCTATTAATAATATTATTTCTTACATTTATATACCCATCTTTTTTTCTGTGGATCTTAGGATGGCACAGAGGAGTTTGCAAGAAGTCTCACTTTCAGGAACCAAGCAAAGCTAGAGTGGCTTAGCTTCTGGATACCATAGCTCAGTGGTGTAGCATTGGTTTTGCATGCCAAAGGTTGCTATTCCAGCCCTGCCTTTCTCCAGGTAGGGGCGAGAAAGGATTTGGTCCAATTCCCTGGAGAGACACTGTCAGTTAGATCAGACTAACTAACATTGAACTGGATGGATTCACAGGCCAACTCAGTGGCCTGGTTCACATATAATCCTAGCTCAGCTGTGATTTGTTTTGCTCTACCCGGGGTTTGTCTGGCAGACAAGCAAACAAACAATGGCTTCTGCTCTCAGTCCCTGCATTATTTGTTCCCCTCTTCTTCTGCCTACTTTTGTGGCACAGTAGCATTGACTTGGAAAGTGACTGTGCTTTTCAATTAAAAAAATACCATCTATGAAATTGCTCATTGTATGAAGGAATCATAGTTAATCAAAGGCTTTCTCCATGGAGCTTCGTAATGAGTCATGTGCTCTAACACAGGGGTATTATGGATGGTGCCTTTTGGCGGATGGTGTCACCATCAGCTGTCACTCCAGCAAGGTGGGATTAAAGGGGAAGCAGTGCCTTTCCTCTAGCCCCACTTATTCTTTTTCCCCTTTCTCATGCTGCTTTCCTTGTGTGTCATATCCCTTTTGGTTGTCAGGGTGCATCCTAGGGCTGCTTGATGCTGCGTGCTCATTTGCACAGCCATGAGATAATGTGGGGTCCTAGTCCCGACGCTGGAGAACTCCAGGGCTGGAGCCATGGCCCCTAATTCATGTTCTCCATCCACCCTCACAGCCACTGTGTACTGGCTGCAGCCCTGAGGTTGCAAGACCAACCTCGGAGCCTGTGTCATGGGGTGAGCAGGGAGGGCAACGCACTGCCTTCCTATGGGGAACTGTGGCAGTACCTCTGGTTCCTCTAGTTGTGAGACAGCGCAAAATACTTAGAAGGCTGATATTAGCCGTCCATTTGGAGGGTGAGAAGAGTGCTGAGTCAATCCAGTCATCATCATCTCTATATTCCTTCCATTCTTTCTTGGATGCTTGAAATGCTGCAAATTTGGAGGGTTACAGACAGCCACACAGAATGGTCTCCTGCAGGAAGGAACTGTCATGTCTTTGCTGAATGCATGTAAGCTATTCCAAAAATCTTTTTGTCTGAGGAGGAGCAGGGTAAAAATGCAATAATAACAATAACAGAACAGGATAACCTGAGAACCCAGGCTAGCATCTTGAAGTTGTCTAGATAAACCATCCTGAGACGTCTAAGTATGGGACAGTATAGAAAAGTTATAATAAATAAATAAACAAATAAATTATACATGCCTGGCCTCTAGATAGCACATGTACACCCCAACAGTCAGAGTCCAGGGTGCTTTGTATGTGCTGAAGCCCGAAGGACACTCTATTACTATACAATTACTACTATGATGTTTTTAAAAATTTTAGTCTTCTTCAACCCATGCTAAAGATTCCACTCCAGGAACAATTCAGTCAATTCTGTATTGACAAGCCTGTCATGAAAAGCCATTTATGAGAATGGGACTTTATTAAGGAACCATTTGGCAACCTTGTTAGTTCAAGCAGGCAAATTTACAGATTGCATTATCATAAATAACAGGCAAGGGGAATGGAATTAAACTGAGCTAAAATCCACTCAGACAGAACATCAATAAATCCATCTAAATAAACCTGTCTTCAGTTTTCCAATGATCACAGAGAAAGATGTTTCATTAGGCTTTGCTTTACTAGCATTCAGGCACTAAATTCTCCAATGAGGAGGGGGCAGCTTCTACACCTCCAGTGTTCTCCCCATTTACAATTCCAACAGGGACTTGTCTGACAAGAAGTTTTTTTAATCTATTGTAATACTGGGCATATTTATTCCTCACCACCAGCCCCAGCCCTACACACCTGTGTATTTTTGAAGATACATTCATTGAGGATTGATCTTAAACTCAATGACTCCCTCCTCCTTGTCCAAAAGGCTATAATAAATTATGTAGTTTCCTTGAATTTCATTTTTTAAATAGAAATGTGGAGTACAAATCAAAGAATTATTCTGAAATGTCAGAGTTAAATACAGTGGTACCTTGGCTCATGAACGCCTCAGTTCATGACCAAATTGGGTCGCAAACAGAGATTTCAGAAAAAAATCACCTCAGGTCGTGAACTCTGCATCGGGTGATGATTGCGATTGCGCCCCTCTTCCTTGCATGAATGCGACTGTGATCGCGCTGGGGGGGAAAGTTGGCTGCAGTCGTGTTGGGGGGGAGATGGTTGCAATCGTGCTGGTGTTCTCTGCTTGAGCGCAACCGCAATCACGCCCATTTATGGCCGTAATCACAGTCACACTTGTGCAGGAAACATGGACATGATCGTGGTATTGCTCACGGGTGGGGGGGGGATGGCTGCGATTGTGCTTGAGGGGGGGAGATGGCTGTGGTCATGCTGGGGGCAGAAGAAGGCCACGATCTTTGTTGTTCTTTGTCACTTTGCTTCAAATTTTTTTGATTAAAAAGAAAGTTACAGAATGAATTAACCTTATTTACATTGAACCTTATGGGGAAATTTGACTTGGCTCATGACCAATTTGAGTTGTAACCAGAGTTGTGGAGTGGATTAAGTTCATGAGCCAAGGTGCCACTGTACCAAGAAGGAAAGAAGGAAGGAAGGAAAGAGGTTATGGGATGCTGAAAAGCACAATGACAGTCTGAAAGCTGAACTGTAACATTAGCTGGGACAGGGCTGGCCTTACCATGAAGAGATGTGATGTAATTGCTTAAGAGAGCCATCCAGGTGTGTGTGTGTTTGGGAGTGATGCTCTGGCTAGGGGTGAATGGGGGTGTTCTTTCAACTATCTTTTTGTATGCAATTCATTGAAGCTGATGGGAGGGGAAATGATTATGCCCCCCCATACTCAAGACAATAAGCATGAACCATACAAGGATTTTCCCAGCCTGCCCTTCTGTAGCACTCTTTGGTTTTCTATTGCCCCACGTATGTTTTGAATAATATATTGGAAAAGGAAAATTGCAAGCACTGATCAGCTAGTTTAAGGTGAAAGATGAGGTCAGTCTTCCCATGAGACATGTTTTAATTTTGAAGGCTGAGTCATTAATGCTGAGTAAGATGACATACTCAGACTCAATGCTAAAAAATAAATTTAGGTGTTAATAAAAACAGCAACACCATGGAGCTCTACAGAATGGTTGAAAATGCAGCCGCATCTTTGATTTCTGCAATGGGGTTTGTAGAATGGTTTTTTATTCATACATCTACATGTAGCCTTGCAAAGGTTTGTAGCCTGTCATTCCTTTGCATGAAGGACATAAATAGACATTCCCTCAGGCTTAAGGGAAAATATGGCAATTGTAGCAAGAACAGGATCTTGAGGCGTCTCAGAGCTGGGCCCTCCAAAAGTTCTTTGACCTTAGCAACCGTCAGTCCTGGACCTTGGCTTTGCTGGCACTCAGCCAGCAAGATTCACTGCTAGAAGGAATGATGGAAGATCAGTATAATGCAAAGCTGAGTTACAAAACATTTACCCAAAGCACTGCTTTTAAAGGGCACCTTTTAATCTACATGAGATACAGGAAGGGAAGTCTTGGATTTTCTTCCCAAACTGTAGTAAAAGTAATGTCTTGAAAGGTTTTGCTTGACCAAACAATACCATATGCTGTATATCATTTTTATCTGTGGGAAAGAATAAGCCACGAGCCTACCATCTGTGCTTCATTATTATTAGTTGTACAAAGCTGATTCAAGACATTATGTTCCAGATTAGCCATAAAGATTCCAGCTTGTTGTAATAGTGACTCTCCTCACATCTTTTACTAGCAGAATCTGACTTTGTGCAAATAAATGGGCAAAGAACTGGTACAGTATAAATTCCTGCTGTTCCATGTAATGCTTTGTGTATATATTTGAACAGTCAGGTCTATCCATCCTCAGGCAGAAAATCAGGAGAATAAAGGTAATGAATGCATATGTAGTTAAGGTAACAACTGTTCCTTTGGTCATCTAGCTCTACCTCTCGAGGGATCTAGGAACGTATAAATTGTTCTGAAGGGTTGGATCAGGAGTGGGCAACATGTGACTCTCCAGGTGTTTTGGCTAATAAGTCCTATCAATCCTAGCCAGCCTAGTGGTTGGTGAAGGATCATGGGAACTGTAGGTCAGAACATCTGGAGGTCCATAAATTTCCCACCTTGATCAGGCCGAGAACTTTTGAGCTGCCTCTCATAACTATTTTTGTGAAAATACGGACTCAGTTGCCTTATAGATCACTCTTGCTCTCTTTGACACTTGTAAAATTGAAAAGGTGTATTATAAAATGTATTTGTTCATTTATTATTTCAATTTATATGCTAGTACCTTAAGCCACGATTGGGCTTCCTGTGTGACTTACAATTAAAACAGGCATTCCAAAAGCAATAATAGTAAAAGCATTTACAAAACATCAGTAATAGAAAAACATAACCCAACGAATTAAGTTCATGACATTAAAAAGCAAACCACAATAAATATAAACTAAAATAAAATTACAAACCAGGGTCCTTTTAAAAACAGGATGATCATTAAAATCAACTGTTAAAATGGCCCAGGGTTTAACTCTCTATGCCTAATTGGCTGTTTTCCAGTCCTCACTCTCAGCATCTTGTTCCCTTCCTTAAGCCTTCATGAAGTTAACACAACTTAATTACAATGGAATGGCTTCCAACTACCGAATGCAGCCTATATATTGATAGAGCAATGCAATAGGACATGATGAGGGTGCTAGAATGGCACATTTTTTCAAAATAAATATCTCTTTACAGGCTAGCAGAAAATAGCAATATAAACTGCTTCCAGTGCACAAATTAAACTTTCCAGTGAAATGCTGGTGGGAGGGAAAACTACAAAGAACTTCTTGGAAAGGGAATGCTTATGATGAGACACTCAATATATCATGAATTCTTTGTACTAGGTACTTAAGGAAAACCATGTGAAGATGGATCAGGCCTAAAGGAATGCCTGCTTCCATATTTGCCCTCCCGCCCCTTGAGATTGGCGGCAGAGGCCCTTCTCCGGGAACCCTCTGTGAAAGATATTAGGAGGGTGAGTACCCGGAGGAGGACCTTCTCTGCGGTGGCGCCCCACTTATGGAATGCGCTCCCCAGAGAGGTCCGCCTGGTGCTGTCGTTATTTGTTTTTTGGCGCCAGGCCAAGACCTTTTATTTAAACAATATTTTAATAATTGTTAATATTATTTATTGGTTTTAAATTTGTAGCCAGGGTGAATCCAGATTTTATATGTATCTATTTATATGATTGTTTATTTATTAGGTTGGAAGCCGTCCCGAGGCTTATGAGAATGGGACGGCATACAAAAACTCCAAATAACTAACTAACTAACTAAAGTATCTGAAATATTTAATCTCAACACTTCATTTGCAGCTATTTGTTCCTGCCACCCCAAAACTTATATTTCTACCTGAGAGATCCCATTTATGCCCTTTTAGTTTCCCACCCCTTTAACCAAACAAGGTACCATAAGTTTTGTTTATGATTCCTTCAAATTTCTTTGCTGGTTAATTTTCAATTGCAGCTATAAATATTGATGAACAGTTTCTGGGAAAAAAGCATGGGGAAATGTCATCTTATGCTAAATTAATGAAGAACATGTTTGGCATATTTGTTTGATGTTCATTTTGTGAACAAAACTAAACGAAGTTATACTCTGTTTTTTGTGCTGCAAAAACTTTTCTAACGGGCAAACTGAATTGAGTTAGGGGGAAAACAATAAAGTGTACTTGCATTACAGGTAAGTAAATAAACAACTGCAATTGTCCAGAACAATTTTATGCATGTTTATGCTGAGAGTATGTCTCACTGGGTTCAGCGAGAATTATTCCCTAATACTGGGCAAGGATCTCTTTCAGCCCGAGGCCTGAATTCAATGTCAGAGTGGATCTCCAGGGCTGCACTCCTTGGTGGATGAAGACCGTAGAAAATTGGTGAATTAGATTTAAAGTGCTTATTCCCACTAAATAAGGCTACAGAAAGGTGTTTCAGCCTTGGACAATGGGAAATGTAACTTCACAGAAGTCAGTAAACCACCAAATGATTGATGGCTGGGGAAAGGGTTGAAGGCAGAGAAAGGAGCATAGGCATCTGGGGAACTCTGGGGGGGACAGGTTTGTCTGCGATTCCTCACTTCTGCTGTCATAAGTGTGTTTAACACTGCAGTGTTAAGCTGCCCCAAACTCAGCAGCTGTTATCCTATATAGGGTGACAGAAGTGGGGATGAAGATCGTTGTCCTGCGTATTTCATTAGATGGGATTCATTGCCCATCAAACAACAGTGTTTCAATGAGAGGGGGAAGGAGGCTGGGGCAGCTGCAGGTTTCCTCATCTCCTGGCAATTCCGGTCTCTTCCCTTCCCCACCCACTTTTTCTTCCTCTGCCAGGGAGCTTCCCAACATTTCCAGAGACATCCAGTGTGGTCCTTTCCTCGCAGCTACCAGGAAGAGGGTGGGTCAGAGCTCCAAGTTCAGAACGCTCTTTCCAAACTCAGATATGGGAATTCAAAACATCCCATGGTCTTCTGGGATTTCAACACGTTCATTGTGCATGCATGTAACAAGTATGTTGATCTAATGCACAATGCACCACATGTTCACAGCACTGTTACTGGAGTTAAGGATTTCATGGAAGGGTTAGTACAATCCTCTGTGCACTTAGGTGGTTGTAAGTCCACTGAATACAGAAGGACTTACTTCTGAGTAAATATGCGTAGCAGTGCCCAACGTATGTCCGCATATGTCAAAAACCTGCTTAGAACAGTTTTATTTTCCAAGGAAGACTTCACCTGGTGCTAAAAAGAGCAAAGCCTAGGTGGCAGATGCATTTCCCTGGGAATTGTTTTCCACAACAGGGTACGGCAGCAGAAAAGACCCTCTTGTTAGTAGCCACACAACCCACTTCTTTTGGTGGTGTTCCCAGTGAAGGATCTCTGAATATCTTCACACAGTCCAGACAGGTTTATAAGGGTGGACACACAGGAGTGGAGGTGGCAGCACCAATTCTGAGGAATAATCGCAGCCTGTCCTACCTCACAAGGTGGAAGTGTAAACATACTGGTTTGTCCAAGGAGAAAAAGCTGGAATCTTGGAATCAAGCATGTGAAGGAACAGCAGACAACCTTGGTCTCTCCAGGTACTGGGACAACAATGTCTAAGGCAGAAGGGCAAATGTAGCCCTACCACTGGTTCTTCTGAGACATCCTCTCCTGCTCCTCCTCCACCATCTCTTTTCTTCCCACCTGCCCCATTTTGATACAATCATGATGGCTGCATCTTAAGTACCAAATGACCAGATTTGAGAAGCACTAGAAGACCAACCAAGACAAAGGACACCAAAGCCATTCTACCCAACCCCAATGCTTCTCTCCCTGTCATAGAAAATGAGAGTGAAAAAACTTTAAAATATTGAAAGTACGAGCTGGACTGCTGTTAAAAGCAAAAAATAATACAAGCAAAAGTGCCAGTGGAGCTTTATATGTGCCAGGCCCCTTAAGAATTCATACAACAAGCAGTGGTCAGGAATTACTTTATTCCTTGCATTTTATTAAATTCAGTGTCTGCTTGTGTAATCCTAACCCCGAAGACATTATCTGCCACCACTATATATGTTGTCAGGTTTCATCTGCGTAATGAGGAAGCCATCTTCAAAATACAACACAACACAACACAACTCATCCTAGCCAGGAGTCATCCCAATCTCACAGTGAACAACACAGTGAATGACTAGCAATCTCACAGTGAACAAGATGGTGTGTGTCATGATGTGATGCTCATTCAGGCACAAGCTCACACAGATATCATGCGGGGCAACACGGTAAATTCAGAGTGAGGGAAAAAGGGTGATGCTTTCAAACCCTTTTGAAACAAGCCAAGAAAAATCACCAAAGGCAGAAAGGAACCCTTCAGCAGTGCCCTAAATATTCATGAGCATTTTTTGGCCAACTTGCAATAACAAGCACTCTCCTTCAGATATCAATCTATGCAGATAAAAGGAGCGAATGAATCCATTTAAAATTCAAGCTTCAGTAAAATCTTCACATTGCCCAAACTGTGAAGTAAATTGTCTCACACATCATGACACAGGAACATTTTAGCTCTCTCGCGGTCCAGGCTGTCAGTTTCTCATTACATGAAGCAGCTCAGTAATACTAGAAAGTCCTTTGCTCGAAATGGCTCTGCAAATAGTCAAGCAAAGTTGCGCCAAGACCAAGAAAAAATTCTGCTGGTGAATTTTGCTGGGTGCAGGGACATTAATTTGGAGAGAGATACAACTGTGAGAGCCAGTGTAGTGTAGTGGTTAAGAGTGCAGGATTGGGACTCAGAAGATCTGGGTTCTAGTCCCCACTTGGTCATGGAGCCAACTGGGCCACTTTGGGCCAGTCAGATTCTCAGTCCAATCTAACCCACAGGATGAGAATGATGCACTCTGAGCTCTTTAAAAGAAAAAAAAGTGGGATATAAGTCTAATAAATAAGTAAACAAACTGGATTAAACAGAGATGGTAAATAAACAGTAAATTAGGATCACAGAGTAAAATTTGACAAAGAGTGACCAAGAAGAACTAGTTCAGGATGACTGATTGTCCCGAAGGGCAGATCTTGTCAGATCTTAATTAAGTGGAGTAAGTCAAAGTAATTAACATGTGCTTACTATAACTTCATGATCAACCTAATCATTTTAATAAATGAATTATTTTCAGTGGACAAAGTTGGCAATGTTTGGGTTGGGATTTTAGTAAAAGCAAAATTTCAAAGCAAATACTGAAGTTTCTGGTAAAGAGAAAGGAAATAGAGGGGACACAGGAGCACACAGTGTGTGACTTTTTCGAAGACTGAACCACAATGTCATCTGCACAAGGGTAACTGCTTCAGCAAGTGAATGAGATAATAATGAGGTTCTGGTTGTACTATTGTTTCTGGCAAACTCAGAGAATGAGGAAATAATCAGAGGCTGATTTTTTTCCTTTGATGGAGTTCCTACTTCATACCTGCAATTTAAACAGTGACACTTCTTTGCAAGATTGTTTCCTTTTCAAATTAAAAGTTATTTCCACTGGCAGAATACCTTTCATTAATAGTGGGTGTGTTTCACCAGCTGAACCTTTAAAGTCAGAAGGAAGCGCTGCTACGTTCAGTCGCCCGAATGCTGTGAACAATCTGCAGGATTGCAGGCGGGCTGATAAACTGAGTCATCACACTTACTGGGTCGCTTGTCTTGCGATGGAATTTTAAACTTCAGGAGGTGTGTACAATTTGTGGTCCTCCAGATGATTTGGCCTTTGATTTCCATAGCATTGGCTCTGCTAATTGATGGGTCTAAGATAATTTAATGACCATTTATATTTTTGTTGGCGTTTCCTGCTCAGGAGTGGGGAACTTGTAGCCCAGGGTAGATGTCATTGGACTGTACAATCGGCCCCAGCCAGCAAAGCTAATGGTAAGAGCTGATGGGAGTTGGAGTCCAACATCATTTGGACCTACAAGTTGCCCACCCTTGCTGGAGTAGTTGGTTGACAGTCTTATGCTGATCTAGCTACACTAATTTGGAAATAGTTTCCACTGAAATTATGGAGACTGGGCCATAAACTTTTTATTTATTTATTAGATTTTTATTCCACCTTTTTCTCTTTTAAAGGCACTCAAAGCAGCTTACCTCATTCTCCTCCTCCTGTTCTCAATCTTATCCTCACAACAACCCTGTGAGGTAGGCTGGGCTGAGCATCTGTGACTGACTCAAAGCCACCCAGTTGGCTCCATGGCTGAATGGGCACTAGAACCCCGATCGCTTGAGTCCCAGACCTGTGCTCTTAACCACTGCAGTATGCTGGGTCTCAATATTTTTGAATTCTGGGAAACCAAAAATGGTGCCAGCTGCAGCCACATTGTCCTGATTTCAGTGGCTCATCATCATCATCATCATCATCATCATCATCATCATCATCATCGTTTTAAACATGCAGAGGACCACTGTGGACACTGACATTTGCCAAAGCATGTGCAGTTCTGATGCCAGGCTTGAGACCCATGACTGTGCACTCATGTAGAATCTGTTCTGTGATGTGCAGTCATTGTCTGAATCGAGCCAACTATTTGTCTTTGGACCACACTGGGCTTTGTGTAATTCGGGTTAGTGTGGGGTGGGTGTCTTCATACAGGCTCATACAAGGCTCAGACCTTCAGAGGTTAAAGTGGCTGATTGCTCTCTCCATCTTTGGGGAGCAATTTGTGCCTTTACCTTGCTTTATTTAGAGCTGATACTGCATGCAACCTGTTCCTATTTCATGTTTCACAGAGTTCTGTGACTCACTGTCATGTTAAAAAGGACTTCAGACAGGCAGAATGAAATCCCTTCATCCTCTTTGAAATTCTGATTTTAAATGGGTTTTAAATCACGTCTCACCAAAAAGAGGTAGGTTCTTTATGCAGAGACTACTGTCACCTTGAAATTTAGTAATTTGGCAATAACAGGAGCTTTCAAAATGAACATTAATGCAGCATGGCCCAGCTCCAGGCAACTGGGAGTATTATGTCCGCCTGGCGCCGTTGTTATTTGCTTTTCGGCGCCAGGCGAAGACCTTTTTATTCAAATGTTATTTTAATTGTTAATATTATTTATTTATTTTATTCTTTGGCCAGGGCTACTTAAAATTTTACTGTTATACTGCTAAATTATATTGTTTTATATTATGTTATTTATTTAAGATTGTGAGCCGTCCCGAGGCTTCGGCGAATGGGGGGGGGCATAGAAGTCCTCTAAATAAATAAATAAATAAATAAATAAATAAATAAATGTTCCCCTCTGATGAATTCACAGTCTCCCTTCTTTGCTATTCATTTGGAGAGCCAATGTGGTAAAAAGGATACAATTCTTGGACTAGTAAATGTGACTTGATCTCAGCATGGTTTCCAATCTTGGGTGGAAGGAAGACTACAGTTTTATTAAACCAGGAAGCAGGACTGAGGATCAGAATGTGCCACAGAAGCAAAGTAAAATGCAGGCAAACCTAACAATGGTTTGCCATCCATGTGTATGAAGCATAGCTCCCAGTCTAACATACATCCCTGTACTGAAGAGAAAATGGAAAAGTGTCTTGGATAGCACTGTGACCTGGAAGGATGGAGAGCATGCAGATGTGATGAACCAATGGTTTTCGTGTACCCAGCTTTCCCATGCCCTGTTGGTTTAAATTCCTTAATCCTCAGCACCACACCACCTTTAAAAGGAAAAGGTAGCTTAGCAATGCTGTCTGGGAATGGATGCGCACACACTGGAGCTTCTGTATGAAGGCATCTATATTCAGGGAAGGCCAAGTCAGTGGAGCACCTTATCCATAGCGGCTTTTCCTTGCAGCTTTAGAAGGCCCACCCATGCTGCTGAACCTCATCCCCCAAATAGGTTCATCAGCATGGAGCACCGTGCAATGCTCCTAGAAAGCCCAATATGCAATGGGTGAAGAACTGACAAAGAACTCAACAGTCTCCCCGTATTTCTTACAGATGGGGGAAAATACAGGTCAGAAAAGATCACCGCAAGGGAGGGAATGTAGCTTACTGGTAGAACGCATGTGGGCATAGACGGTTCCTGGTTCAGTCCCTGCCATCTCCAAACACAGTTAGGAAGGAACCCAGGAAAGCTGCAGTCAATCTGTATTGACATTCTGGGGATAGATGGACCAAGGGCAGGTTCTTAGGATCCCTGTTAGCATTTCTGCAGTACTCTGATTCTCCAAAACATGAAGTCCTGGTACAAACTGGGGTGAAAAACATTCATCTATTTGAAATGAAGGCGATAAATGTTGCCCTCATTCCAACTTGACTTTGTGCCACCAACTTGCAGCCAGGATTGTAAGACAATGTGATGTTATCTCACTGCTTGCCTGATTGGCTGGGATTGGGCTAGAAAGTTTAATGGCACCAACACTGGGCAAAAAGGAGGAGCTGTAAAGAATTAATGCCGTGTTTGCTCAATGAATCTCTTTCACCTCCCTTCCCATTTGAATGGCTGGAAATGGGGTGCAGTGCACAGCCCTCAGCTGGAGCTGTGTTGCTTAACAACACGGAACTCTTGCAAGGTCCCTTGAATCACTGCCTTTCTCAAAGCTAGAGGGGGTATGCCAGGTCAGTAAAACTTTCAGGCATAGCCATCCAAAGCCCTGTAAAATATCCTTCCAACCCCTACCCACCCCCACTTGTCAACCATGTTTTATGTCATCTCCTTAAATGAGCAAATATTCCTTTCAAGTGCATATCTGATGGTAAATTCTGGTAAATCAAAAAAGATGGTAAATTCTGGAAAATAGCAATGCAGATGAAGCCAAGTTTCCTGGGCTCCGTTTCCAGCACCCAACAGGCTACAGCACCCTTATATTGTAAATTTTAGAGCATTTGTTAGAGATGAAAAACAGTCCGTATGCCTGCTTTTTTTTCTTTGCTTTTCTGGCATACTCAATGCATGTCAAAGACCGGGATGTGCATAAACACTGTTAGAAAAATAGCCAAAGGCCTAGCAAATAACACACCAGCCTACCCAGAGCTAGTAGAATGCATTAGCATGCATCAGAGTATGTCGATTTTCCAGATAATTATTTTGTTAAAATATACAGTGCTGGGGGGTCTGTACCAGTCTGAATCTATGCCAGCTTTGACGTGTGTGTTTGTGTGTAGTGGGGGGGAAAAGCTCCTTCAATATGCTTCTAATTTTATCAAAACAAAATATGGCCATTGTCACATACCAGTAAAAATTCATTTTCCCAATTATGTCCCCACTGTACTGCCAGTAGCCATTGTGACCCATTTACATCCCAATCCTAAACATGTATTAGAATGCCCAGGAATGGTCAATGCATTTCTCCATGGTTTGGAAGACTGCATGTGCCTTGCTCAGTTTGCTTCTTGTGTGTGAACTGTTGGTGGGCACCTTCAAAGATTGCTGTTTCCACACTTTATAGCTCTTTATCTTAAACTAGAATTAGACCAGACAGTCCGTCAAATAAGGGGCATCTTCAAACAGAGGACTGTCTTCTCCCAGGCCTCCAAAATGGTGGACTTACTGTGAAGGATACCTGGCCCCTCCAGAATGTTTAATCGCAAGTGTGTTTTACTTAAATCAACAAGACTTGCTCCTTAGCTTGAGACTGTGCCCTTCAGTTACTCAAAACAACAGTTTTCTTGAGAAAAAAGTATCTCTTGTAAAACGTCCCCCCCCCCCCCAAAAGACTCCTTGACTCTTTGAATACATTTTCTTTGTAAGATAAGAAGTATTTAATGGAGAAACACTGCAAGGGTCTAAATGATATTTTCCTCTCCCTGAGCTCTGATTTCTTTAGATTTCCACTTCACCAATCTATGTAGTTTTCAACTTCTGTGGATTTCTTAGGGGAAAGTCAGCTATTGATTCTATCCTGAAGGTTGCATCTGAAGAAACATAAAAATAGATGCATCGCAGAGGAGAATCACAGGGTTTCCTCCGTGATGTGCCACAACAGACCAATAATATACCATTACATTGTCTCTGTCATGGACTGAATAACCTGCAGCATGATATCAGCTGAGTAAGGCAACCCCCGAACCATTCATTCCCTACCATGCAGCACTTTGCTGACCTTCTGTGATGGGCAAGCAATGAGGATGCAGCCCTCAGTACTTGCCCAGTTGGGTCTGGCTTGGGCGCTGCCCTTGGATGCACCACACAGAAAATTGCTGCTAGGCTCCTGCTGAGCAGCCCCAAGGCATTCTGGGGAAAGAAAGATGGCAGGTGTAACTGGAGCTGGGCCACCAGGAACTTCACAGAGGAACAGACTTACTAAGGAAATGCTAAGACATAAAGAGAAAAGACGCTTTTGCTTGTTCTGGGTGTTGATGCGTCACTTGTTTTCTGCCACCACAAGCCTTCCCATTCTCTGTTTCCCCTCCAGAAGTTGTATGCGCCTCTTACTCCACAGCTGCAGATCCCTGGACTTGCATTCCTATCAGAACCACATATTTTAAGGGACACACCATTTGGGTGGGATCAGGGAACCTTGTGGAAGCAGGATCAGGGAATCAGTCAAAATCAGGGAACCTTGTGGAAGCGGAAATGTTGGAATTTGCTGCATTTTCATAGCAAATTTCTATTTCCCCCATCTAGCCAAGTGGAACATAGTGCCATCACTGTTCAATACAATCCAAAATCTGCACTCCTCTACGTTGTGAAACATTCTTAAATATGAGCAGGGGGTTGGACCCTCTGACCCCCTACTGTTCTATGGTTCTATGTATATGTTGTAATGTTTCCCAATAATTCTCCAAATGAATGAAAATACCACAACCTAAGATATAGTGCATCCGAGATTCCTAGATTACTTGCCCAAATCTATTCCATTGAGTGACCAATGCTATTCAATTTTTGTGGGGTGGGGTGGGTCTGGATGGAGTCCATTCTTTCTTCGCATTGATTTGCTATTCATCCATCACCCTGCTAGCTCAAACCTTTTGCTACAGCCCCACCTGTGTTGTTCGCCATGAGAGGATGCTTCCAGCTATATTGTCACACTAAACTGTGAAGCACTTCATGCACCAAACATCATTCCAGTGGTCACTCCCTTCCACACTTGGTAGGCTGTGCAATTGAGTTGCCTTTTGGAAGTGCTCTTTCAAGCATCTGCAAATAAGATGGCTTGGGGGGCTTTTCCTTCTTTTCTTAGAGTCGCAAATTGGCTGGCATGCTGCTGCTTTGGGATACTGGTGTGGGAAGAGACAGCGGCAGAAGATCCACTGGCAGCAGCGAAGGTCAGGCACCTGCAGGTGGGAAGCTTTGGCACACCAGAGGTAGCAACCCCTGGCAGAGGCATGGCAGTTGTTGCTTGAGAGGAGGAAACTGTGGCGGGGATTAGGACGTCCAAATCCATCAGTTTTGCTGCCTCCCACACTCAGATGTTGTAAATTTCTAGTTCTTCCTATCTCATTTACGATTAACTTTGTGAACATGGGTAAGTTCTCATTGAGAAATGAAGCAAATGAAGTTTTCATTCATCTGGACTGGCCACATACAACAGAGGTGACTATTACCAGCGTGGAACAGACTGTCTCCGTGCTCTGGAAGACATGTTGCAACTGCCGGCCTGCATAGCTGTTAAAGATGAGGAGCTTGTCAGAAAAAAGAGTTGGCTACCCTAATTCAGCACCCCAAATGGGACTTAAAACACAGTGGATTAAAAACTAGATTTTAGCAGCTGAGCACTAGCCCTGTTCTTAGATAGATGAATCTATCAGTTCAACTTTCTCACAGATCTGATATTTAAAAAACTCAAATCTGTCCTCCTTTTTTCCTGTCCCACTCATGAAGAAATTTGCACCTTATGGCAACTTAGTGTTTTTTTTTTAATGAACTAAATGAAATTTTCACTCATTACTAGGTATGGTACAGCTACTAAAATTTTTATCTAGATTTCCTCAAATGCAAGAGGAACCTCATCCTGGTAGAGAACAGTTGACTCAAAACTGGAAATTGGAAAGACTAATTGGCTGGTTGTTTTTCTGAAGGCAGGCTGCTTTTCTCAGAATTCCCCTTTTCTTTTTCCAGCAGCTTGCTTTGCATGACCTGCTCTTGGAAAAGTCACATTTACATGCCATTAGTACATATGTGAGCAGTTGGCATGGGCATTAAGCACACATAAAGATTGCATTAAATTATGAGCAGAAGATCATCATCATAAGGTGTTTACTTTGAAATATATTCACATATTGTGAACTCTGTAAATCATAATGAGAGATATTACCAAGCATTGCTATAGGATATTTATTGCTAGCAGAAAATAAAATAACTTCTCTTCCCCGCATTCCTGATCCAGCAATTAACAGTTGAAGACTGGCAATTCTTTGTACATAAAAGCTAACTGTCGAGGTCTGTGGTTATCTGTTGGATTGTTAGTGTGTAGGTATGGTAAATTCTAATTGCGAAATACACTTAAGCAGTGGAGGGGTTTTGTGGGGAAGGGTTGGGGGGATGGATTGTGAAAGGTGATTTACTGTATCAAGCAAGCCTTACCTTGAGCAGGAATTCTTTACAACTGGACGCTTAAAGAAATAAATTTGTGGGATGCATTTTGCAGAGCAAAATAGCGAAACAGGGATAAACAACAACCACAACACAGTACATAATAGGAATACACAGGAGGTGTGGGAACAGTCTGTAGAGGCAGGGAGATTCTGTCCCTGTTACACATAGCCCTGATTTAAAGCTTTTCATAAGTAATCCAGAAGAAGGAATTAGAAGAGATTGCATAGATCAGGAAAGAATGCAGAGGATCTTGCAGCTGGATTACTGCAATACATTATATGTGGGTCCATCCTTGAATTAGCTTTGGAATCTTCGGTTGCTTCCAACAAGAGTGCTATGTTACTCACTGGGACTGGCCAATATAGTCATGGGATGCCAGTGCTTCCAATCCATTTCCAAACGCAATTCAAACTGTTGATCTTAACTTCAAAGGCCTGAGTGGCTTGGGATCTATGTATTTAAAGGTATGTTTTTTTCTGTACATTTGGCCTTGGACATTAGGTCATCCTTGAAGGCCCTCCTGTGGATGTCCTCGGAGAGCCTCCTCAGCCGCGACCCCCACCTCCCACAGGTAATGGAATGCCCTTCCCAGGGAGCACCAACCTGCTTACCTACATTCTTATCTTTTTGATGCCAAGCAAATAACTATTTCCACCTAGGCATTTCGGAGACCTAGTTCAAGGTTTGCTTGTTTTTAATGGTTGTTCTATTAATTTCTGTCTTTTGGATAGCATATTTTATTCTCTTAAATATTGCATTGTATTTTATACTTTTACTGTTGGAATTTGAACCTTTTAATGCACTCAGAAAAGATAGATTATTTACCAAGCGAAAAATAACTAAATAGCTGAAGCTATGTGGATAGGAAATTGCAATGGTTTATTATTTATTTATTAAAACATTTTTATGGTTGAAAGTTGGAGTAGAATAAAACTGATTGCAAGGGGAAAAACACAAGTTCTGTTATGAAAGAAGCTGCCTTGAGTGCCATTTTCCTTGGTAGAAAGGTGGGTAGAAACCAAATATATCAGAATATAAGGACATATGGCACAGGATGATAGATGACAAAGTCATCTACAGAAAAGGGTAGTAGAAAAATGATGTTTGCCATATTCCGTGAAACTGAACTAAATAATTATTAGGTTTGTTTCCAGCTTGAACAAATGCTAAAGAATAAATTGCATGAGATTCAGCAACTAAGATTGACTCATTGATCAATTATATTTCCATATGTTTCGCCTCAGGAACAGAGAACAGCTCTGATGCAAAAAGTGTTCTTGCTTTGTGTTGCAGGCATCTACTTGTGTGTAAATATGACTTGGAACAGGGGTCCTCAGAGTTTTTCAACAGGGGCCAGTTGACAGGTGCCAGCGGGGGGCGCAGGCCGCCAAGGCAGTGCCGGCGGGGGTGTGCAGGCCAGTATGGGGACAGGGCAGGGGTGTGTGCGGGGCGAGGCACCGGCTTGCTCGCGAGGAGATTGTTTTCTCCATGCGAGTCCGAGATGACCTCCTCGTGAGCAAGCCGCGCACCCGCGTGCACCTGCATGCGCGCCCGGCGAGCGCAAAACCTGTGGGGCGGGCCGGTTAAATGGGCATGGCGGGCCGGATCCATCCCGCGAGACTTACTCTGAGGACCCATGACTTAGAAGGAGGAAGAGTGAGAAGCACACTAGCACTTCCCCTACTCTCATTTTTTTCAAGCCTTCTACATATAGTGGGGATGCAGGTGGCGCAGTGGTTTAAACCGCTGTGCTGCTGGGCTGGTTGATTGAAAGGTTGCCGGTTCGAGTCTGCACAACGGGGTGAGTTCCCGTTGCTCCGCCCCAGCTCCTGCCAACCTTGCAGTTCGAAAGCATGCAAATGCAAGTGGGTAAAAAGGTACCCCTTCGGTGGGCAGGTAGCAGCGTTCCGTGTACTTCGGTGTTTAGTCATGCCGGCCACATGACCACGGAGACTGTCTGGGACAAACGCTGGCTCCCTCGGCTAGGAAACAGGGATCAGCACTGCCCCCAAGAGTCATACACGACTGGACTTAACGTCAAGGGGAAACCTTTACCTTTACGTATAGTAGTCGATTGTCTACAAAAAGGAAGTTTCTTTCTCTAGGGAGGTTATCCCCAGTACTTTCAAACCCTGGAACAACAGGAATCTAAACTCTGGGGGAGAACTCCCATGGAAATGAATGTACATTGAATTAATGTGCACAAAATTACCTTCTTTGAAGAAATAAGAGGCACAAGCTAGTCCATGTTGGCTTCTCCCACTGATTTTGACGGGAGACTTAGGATGTCATCCTATGGTCCCTAGATATCTAATTTATTTGGATTCCCAATTCTCACATTGGGGATCATGTTCCATCTTTGGAACTGAAAACCAGAGCGCCAGCCTCTCTCACTTCACAGCTCTGCCAAAAGAACTATAAACACTGTTCTCTGAGGTCAGGGAAATCAACCTTGGGGAGGGGTAAAGGGGTGTGGAGTAGGGAACTATCCAGCTGCTTCTTGGTCTTCTCTCTCCCCTTTCCAGATGTTCTAGTTAGATGGGTGGGAAAGCCTGTTCAATGAAAATGAAGGGCAGGAGGACAATGTTGCACTGGATATCCATAAGCCTCTGAGCTTATGAGTTGATGGACACCCCTTTTCAATGGCACATGCTCAACTGGCCAGCTGTCCCACTGAGGTCAATGAGAGTAGAATGTTCCACTTTGGCTGGATTGTGCCTATAACTTATTTATCTGTACATATATATATATATATATATATATATATATATATATATTGTGACATGAGGGACATTGTATGGAAGCTGACATGATTTGAAAACATCTACACTCTCACACTTAGACATTGTAGTTATCCTTACTTTTGTATGGAGTAAGTCATTGCAAGTGTGATATTGGGCATAGTGCCTAGAATGAACTTACGTTTGTTATGAATTATTATGATTTATAAATCAATCAAATGCTATTGTCTCTGGTGTAGTCAGTTTAAATATAGAAAAATACAGGATAGGGCCTTGTGTATTTTGTATCAGGCCAACTTTTATTGTTGCAGGCATAGGCACATTTGGCATCTATTCAGAACCCTTATTTAGTTAGTGTGATAAAGTTTTCAATATGGTTCACAAATGAGCAGGTTCTTTCAACAATGCACATTGCTTCAATAAAGGCAATTAACTGATTACCTCTCTTATTTTGGTTTTCTAATTTTTTGAGAAGATCATGGGAAAATGCTTTCTATTAAAACAGAAAACCTAGTACTCCCTCAAGGTACTTCATGATAGAACTTTTCAATATTCCAAATACATACTCTGAATTTAGCAAATTGATGAAGAACGTTATCTCTTTAGTTCATGAAGCATTAAAAGTGCTTCACTCATCTGTTGAGTCAGGGGCTCCGTACGTTCCAGTGAGCTGGTCTGAACTGCAGTGAAGAGGAAGGACAGAGAGGAGACACAGGCCCATGCAAATGGGGTGCACATGGAAATTCATCACATTCTTTCCAATGCAAAACCAAGCTAAGCTTGCAGTAGACACACTCAACTAGGAGCAAATTGAACAAAGTGAGGCACATCCATGCAAATCTACATAGCAAGGCACTGTAAGGGCACAATCCTGCACATGTTTAGATGGAAAGCAGTCCTATAACTCTCAGGATGCCCAGACAGCAGAGCAGGCTGTGGCATCTTGAGCAATGGAGGATTTTTTTTTTTAATTTAGAATAGCAGCCTTAGTGACTGTTGTCTACCAATGAGACCTTTGCTGTGTTGGTTCCACAAAGTTTGAATCTGAGTATCTACAATGGGGTGAAAATTTGCACTGGTCCCAAATTGCTGTATGTTTCTCAGCCATGGTTTAAAAATAATATAACATGTTCCTTTTTTATTTTAGCACCCATTACAAAGCCATCTGCATTGCTGTTCTGTAGGGGCATTTAAGCTCCATGGCAGTAGTAGTGTTGAAGGGCAGGATAATCATTAGGTTCAGCAATGGGCCCATTTCAGAGCAACTGGCAGTAGGGTGGCCATGTGGCTTGCTGCTGATGGACTTCAAGTCCACTTTCAGGATGAAACAGGGAGTAGAGGAATTGAACTTGTCCATCCTCAGTGAGCATGGGGACAGTGGACTGAGCAGGGCACCTGGTCACAGTTTCCCCCGCTCCAGTGAGGTGTGTCATTCCATTCTGTTTAGTTGCAAAGTTGTGCCCGACCCATCACAACCCCATGGATAACATTCCTCCAGGCTCTCCTGTCCTCCACCATCCCCCGGAGTCCACCTAAGCCCACACCCACTGCCCCAGTGACCCCATCTAGCCACCTAAACCTCTGCTGCCCCCTTCTCCTTTTGCCATCTATTGTTCCCAGCATCAGGCTTTTCTCCAGGGAGTCCTACCCTGCATGAACTGACTATAGCCTCTACAATATGCCTCAGAAGCCTTGCAGTTCCTTGCTTCCCTTTGCAGCCATGTTGGTGAGATAAATATTCCATCAAGGTAGTAGGGCTGAATACCACTGAACTCTAGCATGGATCAGTCGCACCTGCTCTAACATTTTCTGGACCTTCACAGCATATAATGAAAGGGTCATGTTCATGACAGTGGACTGCATTTTATGTACTGAAGTTTATATAGAGAACTTGCTAGAAAATTGAATGAATAAATAAAAAGATAGCACATCTAAGACTTTGAAGTTAGGATGGTTATGTGTTTTACCTCAGAGAATAATTGAGTTCTTCCACACAGCCCTTGGGCATTATTGTGAACATTTAAGAAGAAGTTGAACTTCCAATCTTTTTTTACAGAAAGCTGTTCAGGGTTTTTAGCAGTACTAACAAATCTTGCAAAAGCTATTTGATTCCTCCCTCCTTTTCTTTCTTTTTTTCTTTTTTGTAAGCTGTTGAAAGGTAGCTCAAGGCAGACTGAATACCTCAAGTTTTGGGGTTGGTGTGGGAAGCAGTATGCAGAGATACACATTAGAAAATAGTATGTATCATAAAGCTGAGTCCTGAAGTGGAGTCTGTGAAAACAGTTTTGCTTATGGGCTGTGGAAGAGCTCATAAACATCTCTGAGCAATTTAGCAGATGCATAAAATTTGGTCTGCATTTAACAAGCTGATGAGCTGCAAAATCTACTTTAGATGGAAGAGGGAAAATACATGTGGAACAGTAAATGGGTGGGAACAAAGAGGGACTTAACATTTGGAAACTGAGATCCCCAGGTTAATTAAGGGGGGTATCTCAAATTGCCTCTACCCTTCCATTGGTGCTTGTAACATCCATGAAACCAACACCTACTGCAACAGAAAGAGTACTTTCCTAAGCAACCTGAGAAATAAACATTTCTGCTCATCCCTGGTTCTTTCAAGAATCTCTGTCTTCCCCTTGTGCTAGTGGCAGTTCCCATGAGTACATGAGCAGAGTTGAATATTGCCCAGTGAATAATTCAGATTATAGATCCACAACTCAAGGGAAGTCAAAGATGTTGGATAATACATTCTCTTTTGTCCATTACTGAATGTCCTTTTGTTGTTATGTACCATCAAGTCATCTCCAACTTATGGTGACCACATGAATAAAAGCTCTCCAAAGCATCCTATTCATGAGAGGTCCACTCAGTTCTTCAAATTCAAGTCGGTGGCCTCCTTGAATCTCAAGGAGATTGGTATTCCTCCTCTTCTTCTGCCTTTGACTTTCCCTTGTCTTCTCCAGGGAATCTTGCCATCTCATGATACGTCCAAAATATGACAGTCTCAGTTTTATCATTTTAGCTTTTAGGGAAAGCTCTGCCTTGATGTGGCCAAGGACCTACTTGTTTGTCTGTCAGTCCAGGGTATTTGCAAAGCTCTCCTTTAGCACCATGTTTCACATACATCAGTCTTTCTCCCATCATCTTTCTTCACCGTTCAGCTTTCACACCAATACATGGTGATTGGGCATTTAGCTTCTGATCTAGTTTCTCTGTGATTCCTATTTAAAAAGCAACACATTAAATGTAATCACACACTTAACATAATGTGCTGTTTGGCCTTCAGCTATTATATAAGTGGGAACTGATTTCTTGATCATCATGGTCGATTTTGTAAGGCAGGGATGCAGAACCTCACCTCCTGGAATCTCCATATGTCTCCATGGTTTCCCAGACATGCCTCCTCCTACCAACTGCACCTCTTTTCTCCAAGCCACCCAGCATTTGGCAGTTTCCTGCAGTTTTCCCCATTCTTAAAAGGTAAAATGCCCCTCCTAAGGCTGAGTTACTAGCACTATGAGTGTGAAGCTAAAATATATGGGTATGTTCAGTATTTCAGTCCTGTTCTTTTTGCCTGTGCTTCCACTAAAGAGGAATCTGACCCCTGAGAACTTCCCTGAAGTAGAATTTGGCCTTTGAGCTGAAAGAGCTTCTGCATTCCTGCTTTAAGCTACAGAATTGCACTCAAAGCGTAGTGAGTGCCCCATCCTCAATGAGTGCTCCTAGTAATGATGGTCCTTTTTTTGGAGATGCCACTGAGTACAAGGGTCTACAGAGGACTTTGTAACGTACACCTGGTTGGACAGACTTAGACATCTCCCACGATCTAGAAGCTTGCCTTGTTGGGATTCCCCTTTAAGGGAGCTTTGTAGTCAACTGTGCTTACCAAACCACCATTGAATCTTTGCATTCAGCATAGGAAAGCCTCAAGAGCTTCCAGGGGAGCAATAATATTTTGAGATGGGCTTGCATGTGTGCTCCCCATCCAGCCAGCTGTAGATATATGCAAGAGAACATCTGCATAGACCTTTCTATTTATGGTCAAATGAACACAAGCAGAACCTCCATTTGGGCTTTTCTGCTCAACCTGACAAGGTCAGGAACAGGAAGGGCAAATCTGGGAATGCTGTGGCCAGGATCAGCACACACGGCCTCATGTTCATAAAAAACATGTGTGCATCCACTTCAAGCACAACTGAATGGGACTCCTGTTTGTTTCAGACTTTTCCAGTTGGAAACACCAACTTGAAATAGACAGTGATTGTACTGTACACTTGGTATTTCCAGTTGGATAAATATGCGACAGTAGCCTGTTCAAGCATTATCCCCCACACCCAGGAATTTGTTATGATCTTTTGATAGCATCATCAAAGTTCTTTTAGTGGTGGAGGGACAGGGGAGCGATGGCACGTCTTATGGCAGGGTCGAAGTTGCACTCAACTCAAGATTTCCATTTGCACTAAGGTTACTTTATAACACTGCAGGTTGGGTGCTAGTTACATTTGCACTCCCTTTTGATGGTCTTTGCTAGAGCTCTAAAAAGTCACACTGGCAGAAAATGACTGCCAGGACAGAAAAGAGGACCTTTTTGTGAAAAATGAAAGCCAACAAAGTATTCAGTGTGGCGATGGCAATAATGTCACAGGACATTAGCCTGCAAGAAGTGTAGGTGTAACTAAATGCCATAGCACCAGCAACTAGCAAATGTAAAATGAGATTTGAATCCCTAGAAGGAAAGTTCATATTTCATGGGAGGTGGGGTAGATTAGCTTCTGAAAGGGATCCGCAACAGTGGAATTCTTATGCATAAACAACCAAGTTTGGCTGGCATTTTTCTCTTCAGTACAAAGAGAATTTGAATATTTCATCAATCTTTCATCTGAGTCAGTTGCTGGTATGGTGGTAGACGACCTTGGAGTGGCAGAGCCCCTGCTTTGCAGGCCAAAAGTCCCAGGTCAGTTCCCACCATCTCCAGGTAGGGCAGTAAAAATGCCTGTCTGGAACCCATAAAGCGGCTGCCAGTGTTGTCAAAGCTGGGTTAGATGCCTCTAGAGTCTGACTCTTGTCTATGGCAGCTTCCTGTGTCATCCACTCAGCTGGCATCCTGGGTTTGTTAGTTAGGTCTCTCTGAGGACCATTCCATAAACTCGTAATTAGCAATTAGTTTTATTTGATTAATAGGTAGAAAGTGGAGTGGTCAAGATTAGAACTTCAAAATGGTGGTGCGAGGAAAGGAAATTTAAACCCGTGCTTCCAACATGGTCCACACCAAGACTATTCTCCTTGATTTTTGTGTTTGCACTTGCTCCTGAGAGTAATCTGTCAACTGGCACCCATGGATCTTTGACTGGTGGTCAGTCACTCAGCCAAGGCAAAATTGCATGGCCAGACTGCATGTTAGGCAGGCAATGGCAAAGCTTTGTTGGTTGGGGAAAGCTGGAACCTGCAGTCTGGCACATCTGGAGGTTGCTACAGCTGGAGTAGCCTGCAATAACATGGTGCCTTCCAGCTGTGTTGGGATATAATTCTTTTCAACCCCAGCCAGCAGAGTCCAACGCAGCTGCAGGGCACCAGGTTGGGAAAGGCTGGGCTTGGGGAAAGTTTGCAAAAATAGAATGAATGTATTGAATCTGATGCTTCTGCGTGGATAAAAACAAACTGACAGCAAGTTGCAGCAGTGGCATGATGGTGAAAGTCAGGTTCCTCTGGAGATCCAGGTTCTAGTCCCCCATGGCCATCAAGCTTGCTGAGGACTTTGGGCCAGTCACTCACTGTCAGCTTAACCTACCTCATAAGGTTGTTGTTTTGAGGATAAAATGGAGCTAAGTAAGTTGCCTTGGGTTCCCCACAGGAGGAAAAAAGGCAGAATATAATTGCAATGTTATAAGAAAAACAACAATTTTATACTTGTGGAATGACAATATTAGATGTAACCCCAAATTATCCAAGAATGTACAGAAGGGATATATGAAAAAGAGCAACACTTGGTTTGTGAATAAGCATGAAAAGGAATCCTATTTGTTTGTTAATGTGTATGGCCACTAGAAAAATGATGGCATCCATGTTTCTGTTTCTGGCATTTCAATAATTGTTCAAAGTTAAATCTGGAGTAACTGCTGAGATTAACTGAGAATCTCTGTGATGACTCACTGGGGAACAGAATGATAAGAAAATAGCCATCAAACTTTCAGCAAAACGTCATGTCCACAACTGGCTTGCTGTCATTCCAGTTACAAATATACAGCATAGTTCTCTTAAGTGGAAAAGAAACATTTTTCTATCAGATGCATTTTCCATTAGAAAGCCTGAAGTACTATTTTAAGATGTTGATGCTTATTCTAATGTATTTTTGGTAGTCCTAAGCACCTGTGAGTTAGCAGCACTGAACAGAGTGGGAATCCTATACCTACTTATACAGATGGCTAAATCAGAACAGTTTTTTCTTAGTATCTTATTTTCCCAAACTTAAATCCAATTTGTCCCAAATGCTGAGATTTGAGAGAGAGAGAGAGAGAGAGAGAGAGAGAGAGAGAGAGAGAGAGATTCATTTTTGCATGTATGTCTCTTAATTGTGCATTCTTGTTTGCCTAATATACTTTTTTTGCAAGTACAAACTTTTTTTGCCAAAGCAAATAAAATATGTGAACTTGTGAGCATTTCCTCATAATATACAAACATTTGCATGTATATGTTGACTAGAGAACTGTACTGCAAAATTCAGAGAAGTACAAATGCCAAAGGATAATTGGGTATTGGTTTGGAAGTGCAATATTAGGTACTTTTGCATAAAAATACAAATCAAAGCATGTCTCCTCATCCTTTCCCTGGAGTAAACTCCACTGAACTCTGTAGGGGTTGCTTGTGAGCAGACCTGGATAAGCTTGGACTGTAGCAGCACAAGCCTAAACATGTCTCCTGAAAAGTAAGTTCCATTATATCCAAATAAATGGCTTATAATTGCAGCCTAACAGAAGAATCAGAGATGGGAGATTATAGGGAGAATTGGAGATTCATTGGAGGAATGAATCTACATCCATTGTCCTGCCAATTTGCTGGAAGAAGCAAGAGGGCTGGGCAGCTTTCTCCCTCCCACTGACCACAGTGGGGCTTACATTTACTTAACTGACCCTGCTTTGCCAGTGTATCACAGGACTCAGAGCAGTAGATGGGCTATCCTGCTCCATACCTCCTCTTCTGCTGTTGGGCTGGCAAGCAATCTTAGATGGCTTGGCTGAGGCTCCCCAGCTGACCTTATGAAGATTGTAGGAGGGATCCCTTAGACTGCAGCCTTGTAGGATGGATGCTTGTTGGACGGAGGTTTTCTATGTTAGAGCCTTCCAGGTCAGTGGCAGGAACATGGTGGCCTTTGAAGCTTCTATGGATGGTCTTGGTGCATTTTGAACTAGATGGACCACCCAAACCATCTGGCAAGGATGGAGGCCAAGAAGCTTATGGGCACAGCAGATCCATAGCCCCATCTTTCCTTGGCTCTTTGCCTATTAGCACATACCCCTCTTTCCCTCTTCCTCATCCTCTTCCAATTCAAAGCACCAATTACAGGAGAGAAGCCACCATGGAGCTGTCTGTTACAGCTGGGACAGAGGTGGGTTGGACATCTGAGCAAGGATTTCTTCTTCCAAGGCTGTAACTCTGCCTCTAGCCTTGGAGGGAGGAAGCCCAAGTGTCTTATGGTCAATCAGACACTGACCAGGGGGCATAACATTTTGCTCTTAGGGTACAATCCTGTGGATGCTGAGGCAGAGAGTAATCCTCTACTCGGAGCATTCTCCAGCCAATATTCCCCAGCATCTTTAGTCTCCTTATTTCCATGAAATGACAATTCAGACTGTACACATGTATTAAAAAACACATCTTCATTGTTACTGAATTCAGGAACTCACATTTTGCAAGTGTAGTAGGCCTTCATTGTTACTGTAGTATTTTTCTCTTCAAAGAAATTCTATTTTATATATTATTCCTCAGTTCTAATTCTCCACATATAAAATGGAAATCCATCTTATTTCTGAAATCTAAATTTCACAAGTGTGTTATCTGATCCATTTTGATTGTTTCATTCAAATTATTTGTTCTAGATTCATTTGAACTTAACACAAGGAATTGGAAGAGAGAAAGATGCAAGACTGAGCTTGGATCAGAGAACAGCTTGGAAAACAGTATTAGTGTTCATACATTTCCAGTGCTGTTGTAAATACCTAGGCTTGCTTGCTTGCTTGCTTGCTTGCTTGCTTGCTTGCTTGCTTATTTATTTATTTATGGAATTTGTATGCCGTCCAATTACCAATGTCTCTGGCCAATATCCCAATGTCTGGGATATTAAGGCCAAGATCCCATGACTTCTAGATAGAATGTAGGCAGCCACAAGAAATTTGGAGCCCCAGCTTTAACCTCAGAAATGCGTGCTGGCATTGAAGCTGTCACATAGCCCTCTGTCACATAGCCAGCAAAGAAAGAACCGTGGGGACTGCAGCTCTGAGGCTGGAAGACCAACCTTGGAAACAGTATTCAGGGTGAGGCGGGGAGACTGTGGTTCTGCCAAGATAGAGTGTGTCCTAGAAACACCTCGGCCTGCCCTCATCATGAGCAAATCAAAAGACTTTGCTGGCTTTTGCATGGAGTTGATCTTCACTTCCACATTCCTTCTGCCCTTGATAGGTTGCCCATAATCCTCTGAGTTCTGAGGACTGTGGGCAGCCACTTTGAATGGCACTGTGAGGTAATCAAAAATATGACACACCGCACACTTATTTGCTTAATTTTGAAACTAAAAAGCCCCAAATGTTACTACCCTTCCCTCACGGGAGAATTGTCCTCCTGTTGATAATTTTGATTGCCCTTTCCTGGAACTTTTCCAGCATTGCAATAGCCTCGTTGAGGTGCACTGCCGAGAATGGTCTGCGGTATTCCAAGTGAAGCGCAGGATTGGTCTCTTCAGGGGTAGATTTATACTGGTAGATTGATTTTCAATCCCTTTCCTAATTATTCCTAACATGGAGTTTGCCTTTTTTGCAGGAGACACTCAAAGGGCTGAGTTTGACTGAGCTGTCCACCACGAGCCAAAGCACTCTTTCTTGGTCAATCGCCGCTAGCTCAGCTCCCATCAATATATACGTGACATTTTATGGCACAATGTGCATTGCTTTGCCCTTGTTTGCAATGAACCAGTTTTATTTATTTTGATGCCCATTCTTACAGTTTGGAAAAATCTGTTTGGAGCTCTTTCTAATCCCATTTTGCTTAGCTACACTAAAGAATTCAGGCAGACTTGGCTACTAATCCCAGACCAGACCTTCTAGACACTTTTATCTTTCGCAGAGCTTCCCATCAGTTTCCCCAAAAGAAACATTAAGCCAAACAGCCTAATATTTCCTAGATACCCCCAGATCTCTTTCTAAAAGTGGCATTGCATTAGCCACTCTGCACTCTTCTGGTACAAAGGCCAGCCTTAGGGACATGTTATATATTTTTGTTAGATGAGCCATTTCACATTTTAGTTCTTTATGAATGCTAAGATAGACACCACCTGGACCTGGTGATTTGTTTGTGAGTTTTCAATAAAATTGGCGTTACCTGTGTTGGTTGGGAGTGAAGGGTGTGATGGGAAAACGCATCTGGAGGGCATCAGGTTGGGAAAGGCTGTCCTGAGTTATTTCTTGTTTTTATTTTTATTGAGGTTATCCTTTTCTTCCATTCTCCACCACTGTTCGGATAAAAATGGCAGAGAACTGAGCAGGCAGTGTTATTCCTGTCCTGCTCACTCTCACTGTTGGCTGGAGGGGTGGGGTCTCCCTTAAGACCAGACCAGATGGGCGAGCAGGTGGCAATAAGAAGATGAGGTGCAACAGGGCTAGAGAGCTCCAGGTGTCACCAGTGGGCGTCCACAAAGGTTTGAGCCTTGGCAGGTGCTCACGGACGCTGACCTGGGATGGTGCCCCTGCAACCCACTCTCAGCCCGATCACAGCGCATTGTCACTCGCTTCCAAGGTCCAGCAGTTTCTTCCTACTTGTCCCACCATCACCCGCCTGCCAGATCTGGGGAATACGTAGCAGCTGTTAGGATTAATAACAACTTTGTTGTGAGCTGCCTAGAGAGCTTCGGCTATGGGTGGTACAGCAATGAAATAAATAAATAATAACATCCGTTGACATGCCACTTGTGAGAAACTGCAAAAATATTCATTTTCAATACACAAACACATGTGGATTAAACTCTTTCCATTTATGGGAGTAACAAAATATTGGCTACAGAAAATAGGACTTTCTCTCCCCCACACACCAACTGCCTCTTTCGATTTTGGAGATGCTTAGAGATTCTTTTCCTGCTGCTCTACTGGTCATCCTGAATGCAGTGCTTTCGTTCCTTGGCCTCTTAGGACTTCGTGCCACATTAATTTGCTTATTCCTACCTTTGTTTTGCTTTGCCTGCAGCATGACACAGTGTCAAAAGCAGCTTGGATTTATTCAGGCAATTTTAGGAACACTCCATGACTCCTTTAACTACCCTGAATTTCCCCCTTTTCACAGCATTGTGTACCTTTCCACCCCTCTTTTGTTCCAGGTGAATTTTCCTTCCTTCGACTTTGGCTGAAATGGCACATGCCACTTAAATATTATTGTGTTTGTTTCTGGGAGATTCATTCTATGAGCCGCTGCTCTTAATGGGCTCCTGATGTGATCTCAGGTTACTGCAATAATCCGTGAAAGGTGTGGGGGTGTGGGATAGGCCTGCTGTGCAGGTCCTTCCCAGCCAATCACCCAGCCGGAGGTGGCAACAACGGGGATGGGCAGGACCCATGCAATTCTCCCTGCCCACTTAGTTCCAGCTCCCAAATACCCTTGCATGCCGCATGCCAAAACAGCCTCTGTGCGAGTGCAGCTGTTTTGCCACTGGAATGCTTTATGAATGGGCCTCAAGGCAGCAGTTCATAGAAAGGTATCGAAGTCAGGATGGGTGGGAATTTACAAACATAAGAAGGGCCACGCTGGATTTGCCAAATGGTTCATTTGGTCCAGTCAGCTGCCTGTGAGATAGCTCAGGCAGGCTATGAGTGCAAGAGCCCGTCCTGGCCAGGTCCCAGAACCTGGTCTTCATGGGTGCACTGCCTCTGACACTGGAGGCAGCGGATAGCCACCTAGGAGCAGTTGCTGGCCTTCTTCTCCACACATTTGTCCAATCCCCTTTTAAAGCTATTCAACCTGGTGGCCATCACTACATCTTGTAAAGTGAAGTCCATAGTATAACTGTGCTGTCTGTGAAGAAGCCTTCCATTTTATTCTGCCCTGCATCTCCCACCAATAATTTTCACGGAGTGACTTCTCCGGGTTCAAGCATTAACCGAGAGAGAGAAAAAAGTTTCTTTCTCCGCTTTTGCCACACCATCCATAATTCTGTAGCCGTCAATCACTTCTCCCCTTACAAGATGTTTTTCTAAGCAAAACAATCTTACCTGTTGCAACATTTCCTGTTTAGGGGAGCTGCTCCAACCCCTTGATAATATTTATTGCCCTTTGCTGCATGTTTGGATTGTTCCTATTTCCTTTCTGGCCTTACAATACTGACCATGCATGCTGCTATGCGGAGGAATGTAGGCATGAGTGGGAATTTAGTTTCAGCTTGGTCTTGAGAAGAACTTACCAATCTTTGCAAATTTCATCATAAACAGGATGGAAAGGATTTGATTTTATAAAATTAAATCTAATGTGAGAGAAACCAAAGCTGATAGGATTGTCCAAGTAGGCTCAGGGCTTTGAATCTAGGCTTGAACACCTATGCATTCAAGTAGGTTTGTAGTGATAGAGGAAGGTTGACACCTCTACTTTATTTTTTTATTTTTAGAGCTCCTCATCCTTAACAGGCATATGGAAGCCAAGTGGAACATCAACCACTTGAATGATGCTCCTATGATGCTTAGATATCTTACATTGGACAAATATGGTTGGTTAAACAAGCAATTTAAATGGTAATAAAAATTTGTGAGGCTTTATCTGGTCTGGCTTGCAGATGATAATTTGCCATCATCTTGTGAATAATATGACATTCTTAATCTATTCCTTTTCTGGATTCCAACCTAATAATAATGTGCATAATACAGTACTCCAAAAAAAGCAGGGGGAGGGAGCAAGCAAATGACCACCCATTGATAAATTCTATAGACTTACAATTTCAAAAATTACAAGAATTAAAAATCACAGATTTTTAAAAATGTAAAGATTAAATATCCCCCCACTCGTGTGTGTGCGTGTTTGTGCACACATGCAAATTTTACGTTGGCAAATCTGAAAGACTTCTAAAAAGAGAGGAGCCCTTTGATGACATGCCATAGAATGAAACATGTGCTAAACCTTGTTTTGCCCTGTTGCAGGAGAGCAAAATACGCTGCAGATCAGCTGGAGTAAAAAAAAAAATCTCTGTGCTAGCAATTGAACAAAGCCTCCAAAGGTGAAACATTGAGGAAAGAATGTGTATTAACCAGCTGAGGCATGGTGATAATGTAAAAGATGAGCCGAAACAAGCACTGATGTTTATTAATGCGGCTGGAGCGGCTCTGGCGTACAGGTGCTGATTCCTCACTGAGGTTTGGCCTTCTTCCTGATTGGTTCTGGCTCAGCTTTTGAGTGGTACTGCAATAGGCTCCTATTTGCGACTGAAGCTAGTGTTTTATACCAAAATATTTCATATTTCAAAATCCCTTTATATCAAATTTAATATTTAAAATGTTTTAAAATTTTCTATGAAATGTTACTTTTTAATTTTTGAAATTTTACTCTGTGCTCTGGTAATTTCTGAGTTAGATCACTGCAACGCACTCTGTGTGGCGCTGCCCTTAATGACTGTTCAGAAGCTGCAGCTGGTGCAGAAATCGGCAAGCAGATTAATAACTGGGACCCGCAGGTCTGAACATATAAAACTGCTTTCTGCCGGCCTGCTTTGGCTGCCCACTTGTCCCTATTTCCAATATAAAGTTATACAGCTTAGGAGCACCATACCTGTTGGGGCAGCTCTCCCAGCCGCTATGTATTCGGACACTACACCCACCTCTGGGCCCTTCCTCCAAGTGCTGACTCAAGGGAAGCACAGAAGGTGGCAAGGGGGAGGACTTTCTCTGTGGTAAGGTGAAGGTAAAGGTTTCCCCTTGACATGAAGTCCAGTCATGCCTGACTCGAGGGGGCGGTGCTCATCTCCGTTTCCTAGCCGAGGGAGCCAGCATTTGTCCCAGACAGTCTCCGTGGTCATGTGGCCGGCATGACTAAACACCGAAGTGCACGGAACGCTGTTACCTGCCCTCCGAAGGGGTACCTTTTCATCTACTTGCACTTGCATGCTTTCGAACGGCAAGGTTGGCAGGAGCTGGGGCGGAGCAACGGGAACTCACCCTGTTGTGCAGATTCGAACTGGCGACCTTTCGATCTACCAGCCCAGCAGCACAGCGGTTTAAACCACTGCGCCACCTGCAGTCCCTTCTCTGTGGTGGCCCCCCTCTTATGGAGTAAACTTTCCACTATGGGCTGTCTGGTGCCTAATCTGCCATCTTTTTGGCAGCAGGTTAAGACAGCCCTTTATGCCAAGACTTATCTGGATTGCCCATCCCATGTGTTTTACTGAGTGTCTCCTTGTCATTGTTTGGTTTTAGTTGTTTTAAATGTTTAATGTCTGATTTTATATATTTAATTGTATTTATTTAGTTTTATGGATTGTTGAAAACTGCCTGGAGAACTTCAGCTGGGGGTGGTGTAGAAATGCAATAAAGATGATGGTGATGTGCTATTGATGGTCATTTTGCTTGCCTTTTTGGTGGTAACAATGGCATGATGCCACCACAGTGGTATCAGTGCTCAGAGCATCCTACCTGCAAGGACCCTGAGTGAAGAACTAGAACATCAGTAGCATTTAATTTAGCAATATCCACTTTTTGCATTGGCAGAGGGGTCCATTCCCATGTCAATGAAACTTTAAAGATGTTCTATTTTGGGTTTCAGGTTGTATTCCTATATCCACCTACCCCATGGAATGCAATGGGATTTACTTCCGAGAAGAACTCTATAGGATTGTACTGTAAGTGACCATTTGAAATCTGTTTGAAAAAAACAAGACAAAATTATCCTTTAAACATTAGAGTTGATATACTGATTTTAAAACCTAACTCTGGATTTCTTATTCAGGTAGATGTAATAATAATTCACTAACAGACTTCTGGTTCCTTCAAACTAAAGAGTAAAATCTCATATGAAACTACTCATTCAAAAATAAATCATCACATATAAAGTAAACATAAAAGATAATCCCTAATTCATCATTTTCATACAAATCTAATGGCTGTGCTCATGGCTCCATTAAAAGAGAAAGCTATTGTTTTAATAGTTTTCCAGAAGGAAAAGCTCTCAAAGATGCTTACCTTATTTAAACTTCCATTATGAAACATTATTGTTAATGGGAGAGAAAACCCTGCAGCACTCAAATGGGGACTAGCCCTAATTCACTGATTCCACTAGGGTTTCTCTTTCAGCCCTTTTTCAGCCTTTTTCTAAATAGATCTTTCAACAGGTTCCCATATTGTACCATATGGTCATACAGCAAATGTCCCAGTGGGTTACCAGCTAGAACCATCAGCAGATGCTGTAAATTCTAAGGCGCTCGAGCAGGCCAGCCCGTGTTTCTCCTCCTCCAGATTTCTTTTCCATCTGGTACAGGAGCAGCATTCCTGGGGCTAGAGAGATACTTAATCCTTATTGGGTGCCCTCTCCCTCTCAGGGTTTTGCATCCTACTGTTTGAGGTTTTTTAAATGGTGTTTTCCTACTTTGATAACCTTGGGGTTCCCCTGAGCAGGCTGACCCCTCGGTGTCTTTCTTTGTTGGTCCCATTTTGGTCTCATTTCTGATGGCACTCACCCTTTTTGTCCAGTTTAGAGGGAGCGCTGTGCTCTGGAGTGATCTGCATTCCCAGAAGATGAAAAACAGGCAAACCACATCCACCTTGTTAATCCCAGAGGTTGTGTGAATCAGGCTCTTAAGACTAACGCAAAGATTAGAGATGCTTCTTGTTCATGCAGAACAAGTTTCTTAGGAAGAGGTGCTGAATCACACTCGGAGACTGCTGAATTGCCCAAGAAATGCTGTTGCCTGCATATAAAAGGCATCTTGCAGAATCAGACCAAGGCCCCATGTAGTCCAGCGCGCTCTGTTCATCCAGAGGCTGATGGAGTGCCCAGAGGAGCTCGCCAGTGCAACAGCATCTCCCCTCTCATGTTGCCCGGCAACAAGTGAACCTAGGCCTGAGACAAAGGACAAGCTGGTGTGCCGACCCATTTCACACGCAAAGACAACTGATCTGGCAGATGAATCTTATTTCAGCATTGGTGATAGCAGTGTCCTCCACCACACCTGAGGCAGGAGTCTAGTTCAGGGGTTAGACCATGTAATTTATATATAGATCTGTCCTTCAACAGTCAGGTGAGCAACTCAAGATGAGCAGCTGCCTCTGCTTTCCATTGCTTAATAGCAAAACTATCTGTGGAGGGATGATGTTCAGGATGGGGCATGTAGTGACTTAAATTCTGTTTTGTTTTGTTTTTTTTTCCACTTGCAATGTGTGACATGGATCATGTGCCTGAATCTTCGGCATTGCTTGCCCTCTCTGTGCCTCTTTCACTGTGGCACCTGTCTTTTATGTTGGGAACTGCAATCATTTCATCCTGCGTTCACAGAAGGTTAGTCTTTTGTTGTTGTTGTTATGAGTAGTTAAGCTGTCTGCAACTTATGAGAAGGTTAGCCCTCCAGATGGTCCTGCCTGTGAAGCTCTGTTCAGCTCTTCCACATTCAAGGCTGTGGCTTCCTGGATCGACCCTCAAGCCTTTTGTTACCTTTGAATATATGATCCAGAAGGATCATTAATATCTTTTGATGGCCCACTGAAATCAGTGGAGCATATGTTACTCATGACTAACTGAAGTCCCATTGATTTGAATGGGCTTATGCTAAATTCTGAACCAACCTTAAGTCTGGATCTAAGTACAACTTCAGTTTGGATCCAAAAGTTTGTATTTGTTTGCAGGAGTGCGTGACATTACCGATGAGATGAAGTTGCATCTGCATCTTTTGCTTCACGGGGCAAATGTCAACTTATGGGGAGGGTGAGATTTTCAGCTAAGAAATTAGAGAAGAGAAAGGGGACCCCCCATTCTATGGCCCCAAGAGGAATTCCCCACTTTGCAGCCACTTTGATAATTAAAATAGACCACAGGATTTATGTTTACGAATTTCCATTCTTCTCTCTCTGCGCCAGCATTTTCAGTTTGGAACTGGCTTAGCAACATTTTTTTTTACTGGACTCTTTTCTTGATCACGTGTCCTCAAGCACTTATCTCGTGGATCACATGTGGCCTTCAGCTTTGCAACATGTGACCCTCTGTGACCTCTAGAAGCTTGCCAGTGAAGGAATCGCATGTCTTGCCAGAATGATGGAGCAACCACAACAAGCACTAAATTAACCGAAAACCACTGGCAGTCATTAGGTGCGCAAGGGAGCCAATCACAGAGCACCAGCCTTCCCCAGCCTGATGCCCATCTGACCTTTCACACCACAGCTCTCAGTGTTGCTGACCATTGACCATGCAGGATGAAGCTGATGGGATCTCAAGTTCAGGATACTAGGCTGCAGAAGGTTGGGTTAGAACATTTCTAGGACTGACCCTCGAGGCATTAAGCGCTGTGATCCGGCTGATGTTCCCTGGAAGCCTGCCTACTGGTCTCTGCTAACATCCTCTTCACAGCAGCTCGATCACAGTGGCAGGGAATGTGATCACTGCTTCGAGAAAATGAAGATGCCCGGGGTCCACACAAAGTTTTCCTTTGCTTCCAGTACTTTCAGTGCATCAATGGCTGTGGGTGGTGGGAGTTAACAGAAGGAGTGTGGGGAAAGAAAGGTTGGTGAAAGAGACAAAATGACTGTTGAGTAAAAAGAGCCTGACGAGATGGGTTGATAGGGATTGATAAGGATGACACAGAGACATCGCAGAGTGAGCAGGAAGGAGTGAATGAGAGGAAGACGGAGATACACGATAGCTTGCGTGTGTGCATGAAAGAGATACTGGATGATGGATAAATGCTTGTGTAGAGGAGTATGTGGGTGTAAATGGAAGAAAATGCAGAGATTCTGTGTATGAGGAAGATAGAAAGTACAGATGATGGATGAGGAGGAGGAGGGACAAAAAGAAGGAAAGGGGGCTGAAGGGATGGCAGAGAGAGAAAAGTTCACACCTGCGGTCTTGGCTCTATCCACCTCCAGTATGCACATGTTGATCACTTTTTCTCAAGCTAATTTGGCCCTCAGTATCAAAAATGTTGCCCACTGTGCTGCCAAATTGTAAATCTGGAACCATGAGCTGCATTCATTATTAAAAAAATATGTTTGGAAAGCACCTAGATTTCTATACAGTACAATAAATGAATAAATACCCAGCATGCTGTGACCAACTGATTTTTAAAATTTTCATTTATTTGGGCTATACTATATGGTGACCTGTTTATATCTGTCCTTATATTTTCATTACAAGCTATAATGACATATAATGATTTTAATGCGATCCTTGAGGAATAAGAGTTTGCAACTCTCACAGGATCCCTCTGTAGTCTAGATGAAAACATGTTCTCCTTCTGTTGACATATGCCAAGTCAAAAGTCAGCCACATCATACAGCACACACAGATACCTCTAGTAATCAGGGCAGTTCACTCTAGCAATGTGGATAGACTCAGATAATGCCCTCTTATCATAAAAGGCCATCCCGTGCCTCTCCAGACAAGAGAAAGACCTTCTACCTTCAGGAAGCTCTTTGTTCCAATAGTTGCCTGTGACCTGCTAAAAGCAGGAACCCCAAGAAGCCCCCCCCCACCAGTGCTTAAAACTGATGTTCTAATTAATGCTCCTGGTGCATCAATTAGTAGGCATGACACCACCATTCCATTGTGTTGTTTTAACAAATTGTGTGATAAGGCGAAAGAAGTGATGAGAAAACACGGGAGTGTTACAAATGTCAAGCAATGGCATGTCATTTATCCCATGAATTACACAGGGTGATGGCACCACAAAATGCCTCTCTGGAAGCAACCCCAAAGTCATTAAAGTACTCCTACTTTCTTCACTTTGTGGTATGTAGAATATGTGGTAGGAAAATCGCAGTGTAGAGTTGGCTTTGGCTCTCCTAGGGTTGGATAGAGTCATCACTAAGGAGAATGTGAGCTAGGCCTGCACGCCTGTGACAGCTTTTGTGTGCGCTTGCATGTGGGTTCTTTCTGCATTTTTTATATACCCGTCATGCCAAAGTTTTATAGCAGCTCATCATGCCTTTTGTGTGACACCTGAATATAACACTTCTGCATTAGCTGCTACCAAATTTCCAGTTTTGAGCATACCCACCCACCAACCTCCGCAACTTTATGTTATGTCTAAATGTCATGGAATGTAACTCCAAGCAACAAAGCATGTGTGTGCATATAAGGAAAATACAGAGGTCTCCCGCAGCAGTCCACACGAAGTCTGCAAATTATAATGGGATAGCACTATGCCATTGCCTATTTTCCTTCAGAAAGCAAACCTTGCTTGCAATTTATTTGAAAGAGTTTATAATAAACAGAGAAAGAGGTTACAAATGGCAATGTTCATTTCTTACATAAGTCTTGAATTGATTTCAAGAATGTTAAATGTGATGTGCAATTAATGAATGGTATACTGGATCAGAGAGAGAGAGAGAAGGTGAGCTTAAGTTAGAAGAGTAGACACTTCCGAGTCTGTGTTTTCTTCCTCCTTAATTTTGTGGGACACTTAGGATGTCCTAATATTAGGTTTGCAATTAATACTTTTCAATAATGGCTCAGGCAGGTCTGCTTGCAGGATGCAGAAGTTGCGAAGCAGAGGCTCCCGCACAATAGACAAGCAGATGCCTAATTGCAGGTCACAGGCCATGCCAAGTATGAAGACGGATGTATCTGAATCGGAGGCAATTTCCAGTTATCCACTTCCCACGAGACAGAGATATATTTCTGTAATATGAGCCATCCATTTTATTTAAACCAGAGCCCTTTCATAATGAATCCTCACCACAGGTTTTGAAAAGAGCAGAGAACTAGCAACAACAACAAGAAGAAGATAAATGAAACAGGCTTGTCAAATATATTTCCTGAAAAGACAGGCTAACAGCCAGTCTTAGCAGTTCCCTTCAAGAGCAAGTTACAAGGAGATGGTTTTCCTCCGGAGTCTTCCAGGGGCACAGAACTGCTCCATCCTGGCCACTGAGAAGAGGGGCTGATGGAGAGAGAAGCAGGGAGGAGAAACACCAAGTCAACCCCGTGCGGGGGGGGGGGGGTTGCGCAGATTCAACAGAGGAGGAAGCCTCTTTCTGCAGCTGCTCCTCGAAGGCCGCGCGTAATCAGGACGGTTCTGCGCGTTGCAGCTGCCGCGGGGAAAGGCTGGGAGCGCGCGGGCTGGGCATCCGTGGCCGTGGGTGATGGTGCGCAGCCACCATCCAGCCTGGCTGAGCAGGAACTTTTCCTGCGGCATGTTCCCGCCCCTCTCCCTTTTTCTCTCCCCCGCCCCCTTGTTTCTTACTTTTCTGCCAGCCCTCTGGAGCCCTGGCAAACTTTTAAAGCCCTTCTCTTCCTCTCGCTCTGGCTTGCAAGGGCTGGTTGGATGTCTTCGGGCAATGACGAGTTTCGGAGGGGTGGATAACATCGCTGGTTGACATAGTAACTCCGCTCCTTCGCTCAGTCGGTAGCTGAGGGGCTCTTGCAAGGGTTGCGGCGGCGGCTGGAGCTCGCCTGCCTGCACGGGAGGGAGCGATCCCGGCCGAGGCGAAGAAGCGGACGCGAGACTCGGTGATCCGCGGCGCGCAAGCCCAGGCGCTCTCCTTGCGCTGCGCCTCTGGAGAAAGGAGGGCGCGGCGCTGCAAGCGACGACTCGTCCCCTCCAAGGAAGGCGACCTTCTTCGCGCCACTTTTAAAACTGAATCCTGCGTCGTCTTCCTCCCGAAGGCAACTCTCGCTGCGGAGCCGCGCGCGTGTGCGCCAGGGGGGCGCGAGCTGAGCGCACGCGGCCCGTCTTGGCCGCGCTGCTTGCGCGCCCCTCTCCAGAAGGAGGCGGAAGAGAGGCGCCTTCGCGGGGACCCAGGCGGGGAGAGCAGCATGAGTCGCAGCCCGCCTCGGCGACACGGCTCCCCGGGCACTGGCGCCAGGAGGAATGACAGCCAGGACTACCTGCTGATGGACTCGGAGGCGGCCGAGGAGAACTGCATGGCATCCTACGCGTACTACCCCGGGTGAGTGGCTTTCCCACCCGAGGGAGGGCGCGCATCGGGGGAGGGGGCGAAGCTCAGCAGCGGGGCGAGGCGTGGAGGGCGACGCCGGGCGAGCGAGCGAGCGCGGGCAGGGGCTTCGGGCGCGCACACTCGCGCGCCCCGGCTGCAAAAGGACGCAGGGACGCGCTGGAGAGAAACCTAGCCATCCTTTCTAGAAAGAAGGGCGGGTTGTTATGTCCATAGTGGTGATGGGGCGCTGTGGGGTGATGATGATGCGTGGGTTGCCCTGCCGTCCCTTCCCCTCACAGCTCGACCGCTGCACGACAGGCAGAAGTTCGTTGGGTGAAGCTCAAGCGTGGTAGATTTGCACCTGTTGCGTTTACTTAAAAAAAAAAAAGGCGGGTGGAAGTCACTTCATTTCGTGTTTGTGTGTGTGGTGGGGAGGAGAGATGATATCAAATCTAGACGTAAGGGTATTTTCTGTAATGGAAATGGCGTGGGGTGGGTGGAGGAAAATGTGGGATAGGATGGGCTAAGAGGGGTTGGTACAGACACGCAGGATTAGGAACGCGGCTGTGTAGCTTCTGTGCAAGAAGTGAAGGGGGAGGGCTGGTAAACAGGTGCCTGGATAGGTAAGCACCGGGATTCCTGTCCAGCTCCGGCCAGAAAAGTGGTCCCTCTCTTCATAACAGGGTGCTGTGTGCGCCTGAGGGTGTCTCTCTCTCTCTCTCTCTCTCTGTGTGCGTGTGCGTGTGCGTGTGGGAGAGCAAGCGAGCGAACGAGAAGGGTCATGATAAGGGAAGGATTTCCGATGGTTGTGGAGCAGAAATGCCTGCAGCCCAGCTCCGTAGGGGGCGCGTGGAGGGTGAGGGAATAACGGGGGTGGAGGGAACCTGTGTAAGATCTGCAGAGCAGAGTTGGCCGGCCCCTCGCAAGCATGCCCCTGGGATGGCAGTAGCAATCCTGCCAGACCCTTTGGGCTGCTGGCACCCTTGCCTGTGTTAAAGGGGAGAGTTTGCACAGCTCTTCATCTATGGCAGCAGCTGCTTTTTGCATAGTGATGGAGAAAGTACTGGAGACCGATTGCTGGGGAAGAGTGGGTGGGAAAGTGAGGCTCAGAAACAGTGCTGATGGGACAAGGCATATAAAGGAGAATCACGGGGCAACTGGACAAAGCAAATGCCATTATGTATTTATTTGTAGCATGCATGCACTATGTGGTTTACATATAAATATTAAAATCACATGCAAAATAATAATAAAGTCATATTTAAAACAGTGATGTTAAAATCACATTTCAAATACAATGTTTCCAATGATTCTAATCACAATAGTAAAAATAATACAGAGCCATGCAAAGGTGGTGAAATGAATCGGGAGGTGATTGAAAGACCACATTTTCTGCCTCTCAAAGAGTTTTTCAAAGGGAAAATGACAAGTTGCTGAGCTGTGAAGAGAGGGAATAAGATGAACCTGGGCAGATTGCTAGGCTATGCGAGGCGTGTTTGTTAGCACAGGATAGTGAGGGGAGTGTATCTCTGTGAGCTCTCGTCCAGAGATCATATAGTACAGACTTACCTTAAGCATTGTGAACTGTTGCAAGCTTCACAAAAGATGCCAGTGAAATAATGTGTACAATAGTTCCTTCCAATAAAATCACGGGAAAGGGTGGATTTTCTCCTCCTCATTCTTCCAGTTATGCAGAATGGGAATTTCTGTTTTCACAAATGATTGAGGGTGCAAACTAGATGCAAAAATGTGATGGCTGATGGAATATTGGAAAACTCCCTTATGAGAAAGGGATAGAGCCTCAGGGACTGTTTAGCTTTGAAAAAAGGGGACTGAGGAGAGATGTGATAGAGGGATCCATGGTGTGGAGGAAATCAAAAGAAAATGATCATTGAAATACTAGAACTCAGTAAGGTCATCCCATGGAGCAGATTGGTGGCAATTCAGGGCAGAGAAAAGGAATTGCATCTTCATTGGGTTGCTGGTGCTTCTGCACTCTTGTGCTACTTGTGAGTTTCCCAGCTGGCTGACCACTGTGTGAACAGAACCTGTTGACTCATTGGACCTTTGGCCTGGTGTGGTCAGGTGCTTCTTATGCTCTTATGCTAGAAGATGCCAGCAAGAACATAGAAACATAGAAACAGAGCGAGTCAGAAGGGTCCTCCTAGTCTGACCTCTGGCACCAGCCGGCTCCGCTCACGACATGCCCACCACATGGACATTCAGCCTATCCTTGAACACCCGCACTGATGGGACCTCAACGACCTCTCGTGGAAGCCCATTCCACACCCTCGGGGTCCTGACTGTCAGGAAGTGCTTCCTGGCATCCAAATGGAACCTTGGCTCCCTGAGCTTTGCTCTGTTGGAGCGTGTCCTGCCTTCCTCTGCAGGGGAGAACAGGTCTCTACCCATCTCCATGTGACATCCCCTCACATACCTGTATGTCACCAACATATCCCCTCTGAGTCTCCTCTTCTCCAGGCTGAAGAGACCCAGTTCCCTCAGTCTCGCCTCATATGGCATCCCCTGCAAACCGGCCACCAACCTTGTGGCCCTACACTGCACTGACTCTAACCTGGCTATATCCTTTCTGTAATGAGGGGCCCAAAACTGAGCATAATACTCCAATTGCGGGCACACCAGAGTTGTGTAGAGTGGTAGTAATACCTCTCTTCATCTAGAAGCCACACTTCTGGCTATGCAACCAAGGGTGGCATTCACCCCCTTGACCACCGCATCACACTGCTGACTCATGTTTAGCCTGCAGTCAACCAGCACCCCAAGGTCCCTTTCACAAGTGTTGCTCTCCAGCCACTTGTCCCCTAACCTGTACTTATGACAGCTATTCCTATGCCCCAAGTGCAAGACCTTGCACTTATCCACATTGAATGCCATCCTGTTGTCTCCTGCCCACTTACATAGTCTGTCCAGATCCTTTTGGATCTGGAGTACCTGCTCCGCAGGTACTCCAGATGCCTGGACAGGTGCGTGCAAGTGTATTATGGCACAGCAGGTGCTTCTTGCTACCAGCAATAACTTAGCCCTGCATTCTGACTGATGGCCTCACAAGGTGGGTACTTGGTCAGCACAGCAGTGATCCAAATGCCCCAGCACCACCACAAAGCATCTCTTTCCCCCACCCATCTCAATGCAATGTCTGCTGGTAAGGATGAAGAGACCCTCTTTTCCAACTTACTGGGATGTAGCCCCTCAGACCTGGACTGAGAGGCCTTCAAAGGTCCAGTTCAGGCCTTTAAGGGTCCCAGTTCAGCTCAGAGGAGTTTCCCAGAATGCTACACCCCCTTCCTCTGACCCACCCCCTCTTTTCAGCTGTGGATGATTTGGTGGTTTTTCTTTCATGCTAAGAGTTTGGAATGAGGCTTAGATAGTAGCATTAAGAGTTTTAAACTTAAATATGCTAGTATTTGGGGAAGACGTTCTTGGCTACACTTGCTTTGTTTTCAGCCCAGCTCAGCACTGGACCCTGGTTTGTGAGTGCTTCTCCAAAATGAAATTCATCCCTTAGACCAACTTTCCTCAACCTGGTGGCCATCAGAGACGTTTGGACCACAACTCCCAGGATTCCCATCCTGCAGGGCCCTTGGCTGGGAATTTTGGGTTTTGCAGTCCAATTGTGTCTGGAAGGCACAAGGCTGGGGAAAGCTGCTTAGAATGAAAGAACTACTATAGGTCCGTGCTAGGGCAAAGTTCAGTGGGAGTAGCCACATTCTACATTATGTATTTATTTACTACATTTCTATACCGTCCAATAACTGAAACAGAAAATCTGGACATGAAAAAGGAAGGGTGAATGCTTCTAGATGCATAGAAATGTATTTACTGATGCCCACATATTTTGAATATAAGTTCTTCTGCAGGGCATTCTTGCTCCAGCAGAATAGCAGTGATGCCCACCATTTGGATGGTTTTAAAAGAGAATTGGGCAAATTTATGAAGGATTATGGCATCTTGGCTACACATCTTGATGGCTGTAAGCTACCTCCACTACCAGAGGCAGCATGCCAGCATCCCTCACTTGCTGGTAACATGGGCTGGAGGCTGCTGTTTCACTCCTGTTCTGCTTGTAGGCTTTCCACAAGCAGCTGGTTGATCACTTTGTGAACAGAAATATGGACTAGATCCAAGAAAGGCTTCTTCACACAGTGCATGGTTAAACTGTGGAATCTGCTGCTGTAGGATGTAGGAATAGCTACCACTTTGGATAGCTTTAAAGGGAGGGTAAGTAAGTTCATGGAGGAGACGGCTCTCCATGGCTACTAGTCCTGATGGAGATATGCTGCCTTCAGAATCAGATGCAGGATGTTGCTGAAGAACATGGGTGAGAAGGTGCTTTTGCCCTCTTGTCCTGTTTCCGGTTTTCTCATGGGCAGCTGGCTGGCCTCTGGGTGAACAGAATCCTGGATTTGGTGGATAATCCTAGATTATCTGGTCCAGTATGGCTGTTACGTTTTTATGTTCTAGAGCCGGAGACCAAATGCTTCCATTGGCTGAACTGAACCCAGCAATGAAATTTGGTGGTACCCAAGAGTGTCCCTGAATTTAGATTTTAAAAGCATTGGGGTCAGTTAATAAACTTTGGAGCACCTGGACACTTTTTCTTTCCACATGCCACAATCTCCCGCAGACCCCTGCTACTTCAAGCTGGATGTACCAACGTGCCCACTGGCAAGAGTAATGAGTGAAGACTGTCTCGCTGACTTAGGACTCGTTCTGACTGAGGTGGTAAACCTGTCTCTAAACTGTTCCATTGCAGACTGGAGGACTGGACACAGACATGCCAGTGGACTCACTCCTCTGTATAGAAATCCAGATGTCAGAAAGAGTATGCAAGGACAGACTTCTCCCCAGGATTGTTGTTTTCTCTGTACAGCGGTGGAACATGCCAGCAGGAATGTTCTACCACTGTCTGGAGTCTGTTGGACCATTCAGCTCCAGGTTTATCGACTGAATCAAAATTAGGCAATTCTGTGCATGAAAGCAACAACTTGTTGCATGCTGTCATATGGAGCGTAGACTCTGTCTTTAAAAAGTTGATGTATTTTGAGGAAAACATAGTATAAATCAGAAGCATTACCCTTTTCTTCTTAGCCTGCTAATAGCTGTGCAACCTGATAACAAATGGAAAACAAAAGAACTCACAAATTTAACATTTCCACACATTTGACAAAAATGTAGGCTATTAATTTATTGATTTTTTGCATCTCTATACTGCTCGATTGCTGAAGTTCTTTGGACAGTTCACAACAATTAAAACTATAAAAACCTCCATAAAATACACTAGAAAAGTTTAAAACTACAGTATACAATAGAAGTAAAACGCAAGGTAAAATCTAATACTAGTGGAAAGATTTAAAGTACAGTACAGGATTTAAAAGAACAGAAACTGAAACAACAGAAACAGGCGAAACAGAAACTCAAAAATTCTTGGGAAAATTCTTGGGAAAATATGACTGTCTTCATCGGTGGTGAGGCATGACACAAGACATGTCCGAGAAGAGGGTAGTGAACACTCTGGAATATGTTTTTGTTGGGAAATGTATTGGGGTCAGTGCCCTATTGTCCTGATACCTTTCTATTTATGGGCCATGCACTAGGAAATACAGTGGGTGTTTGCCAATGACTCAAGAGCCAGTGTGGTGTAGTGCTTCAAGTCCCCACTCAGCCATGGAGCCAACTGGGTGACTTTGGGCCAGTCACAGACTCAGGTATTTGTGCTGGTTTCCTGTGTATATGCAATGAAAAAGTGCAGGTATGAACATACCTGGGAAGCGTCTGAAATACTGACAAATTCCTTCTGGCTGCCATGAATAATGCTGTGTTTTACCTGAAATGCAGGAAGAGCAGAGCAATAGGGATATTACAGTTTGAAAGGCAGATCAGGGAATAGGATTCAGCCCCTGCTAAATATGGTCACACTCTCCCCTGAACACTCAGGCTCATGGAACGGGATGCTCAAGGGACTTGGCTCTGGATACCCAAGGCTCAGCTGAGGCGAATGGCCCAACTGCACGCTTTTATCTGATCTGGCCATGGTTTCACCTGCCAAAGTTGCATATCATTTGAACTGCTGTAATGCGCTCCATATGGAGCTTCCTTAGAAGGACATGCAGAACCTTCTGCTTGTCCAGAATGCTGTGGCCAAACTGTTGACCAGGGCTGGGTACAGGGAGCAGGTCGCCCCCATGTAACCGCAGCTTCACTGGCTACCAGTCTGTTTCCAGGCAGAATTCAAAGTGCTAGCCATGACCTAGAAAAATGAGCTTCCAGACTTGGGACCAGGCTACCTGAAAGATTACCTGGTCTTATGCAACTGTTCCTGGTTCTTAACATCTTCTGAGGATCCTTCTTGCAAAACCACCTCCTTCAGGGCCTTTTCAGTGGCTGCTCCCAGGCTGTGGGAGGCTAGGTCTGCATCTTTTCTGCTGTCTTCTGCCAGCTAGAAAGGCTGTTTATTCAAGAAAGCTTATGGCCAGTGAGTGGACCTGCTGGGTTTTTATCTTTTTTACTCTGTAATTGCTGTCCTGCAGTTACTCTCTTTTAATGTCTCATTTTATTGTTTAATCAGTTTTAATTATGCCAAAAACTGCCTTGATTGCATTTTTTGTTAGAAAGTATGGTCAAATGGCTACAAAAGTGGTGGGGGGCAGAAAGAATAGATCACATTCAAGTGTCAGAACCAATGCCAAAAGTCCATGTTTTCCTGTGGTAAGGAAGGATTGGGGAATGAAGTGGAAATCACTTGTGGGTGAATGGGAGCAAAAGTATCTGTCTGGTAACGGGTTTATGTTTAAAGAGGTCTTCATGACAAGGAGAGATGCACCATCTCTGGCATGCAGGGTCTGTGCGGGAAGTAGATTATCAGGTGTCCTGCATACCCATGCTACCAGCAGTTGTATGTATTTGTGTGTATGAGTCTTCTGGGGTAGATGAGTAACTGGACATGGCCTGTAACCACAGCAGCAGTCAACTGCAAGATTTAGTAGCAGCAAGATGTGTGCATTCCCATCATAAGCACACCCTAGTTAACTGGAAGTAGGACATGTTCAAACAGGAGAAACTCCGCGTAGGTTAGAGTCGGCTAAAATCAAGGTATTGCTCACTGTGATACAATTTGCAAAAAGCCTGCAAACATTGACAGTTTAGGATGTAGGTCACACCTCCTCCCTAATTTTCATGTGAAATAACTTCAGCACAATTGCTTGCTTTTCCTCCCCTGCAGTTGCCAAATCAGGTTGATTTTGGGTGCAGAGAATACAAGACAATCAGATTTCACCCTTGATCAGTTTTGAGTCAAGCTAAGATAATAAACCCGAAAGCATCCCTAGATTAGAAAGAAGCGAACTTCAGTTCAGTTGGGATGTGTGTGATTAGCTGTCTACTTTACATCATTAAAATAAGAATAACAGCCCAAAATGCATGCTTTAAAATAACCACTGCTGAAATGGAGCCCCAATTTCTGGGACAATAATATCATCCCACCACCTGCTAAGTTTGAGCTTAGTAAGTCTGAGCTTAGCAGCAGTTAGCTGGAACTGGGCAGTGGGGGCAGAGGGACGGATTTTTCCTGGAACAATATATGATTGTCAGAATGCCAGAACTCAGGGCATTTTGCCGTAGCCTCATGGCTTAAATCAGTAATGAAGATTCATTGCCTGATTTCACACAACTTGTTAACCATGATGGCTTGTAAGCCACAGTGGCTTAGTGTGTAGTCTGAACCCAGCATTCTTTCTGCTGGTTAACCATGGTTTGTAGTGGAGTTCAATAAACCCACCAAGGCTTATTGTGTTGTCCGGACCCAGCATTCTTTCCTCAGATAACCATGGCTTGTAGTAGAGTTCAATTAAGCCATGGTCAAGTCAGAGCTAGAGAGCCCCTTGACAGGAGTGGCAGAAAGTCTCGCTGTGCTAGCCAGCGGGCCATGGGAAACTGCCTTTTTGGACATTCCAAATAGCCAAAGCGGCACTTGGAGGCACCAGGAAAGGCTTCCCCCACCCCCTACTAGCAGTGGGGGGCACTTCCAAACTTGGGGAAGTCCCTATGCTGGAAGACATGGCTGTCCCTTTAAATCACAATCTTCAGTGCACCGCCACTGGGGTTTGCCACCACCTTGGCCACTTCCTCAAGTGTTTTCCACTTGGGGGAAAGTGCAAAACTGAGCGGTCAGTTTGGGTCTCCTAGCCCCTGCATTCCCTCTAGGATCCCACTTGGACAGGGGGAGAAATGACTCCCAACACTTTGTATGGGTTCTTGGGGTGGGTTTTATTTTTTGGGGGGAGGGCTTCTGCCTCTGTGTTATCCTCCCTCAGGAAAGTGAGCGAAGCACAGGGCCACATGCCCATAAACCCCGAGGATGCTGTTGGCAGAGCATCTTCCACACATCCCACCTTTAAAAATTGTTAAAGAGAATTAACAGAGTGCTGCAAAGTTCCAGTTTGGCACATGCCCTGTGGCCTGCAGTAGCCCCACCACATTGCAGCGTGGTCTCTCAGCGCTAACTTTTCCAGATTTTTTTAAAGGGTCGGGGGCCAAAAGCAGCCTTTGCAGCAAAATCCTCAGGGTCTTGCAAGGGAGGGCTTGGCTCTGGGCCGCACTCGCTTTTGCAAGTGTGGATAATGCAGTGGCACCTCTTCCAAGCTGCGGCCGGTGCTAATGACTCGGTGTGGCTCAGGAACAACTTGAAGGGTCCCCTGAGAATCCTGCAGGAGCACTGAGTGGGGTGGAGCGAGGAGAAAAGGAAGCAGAAGCCCGCCTGGGCCGCATCATTTTTAACTGCAGTGCATGGTCAAAATTCCCAAAGGGGTTAATATACTGTGTGAATTGAGGCATTAACGTTCTACAAAAGACCCCTGGTTGAAAGACAAAGGCTGGGAGTGCCACTTACTCAGTGTGAACAATAATAGCAGTATATTGTGTTGAAGTATCTACTAATCTGACTGGGGTATTATGACAAATAACCTTTAATATATTTTCTTCTTTTTAAAAAAAATCCATTTCTTTATTTATGTATTTATTTGACTTGAGCTGGTCTTTGACCGTGATAAAGTTCCATCCATCCATAAAAGACCTACTCCAGGTAGAGATAAAATGCTTCAGACTGGTTCATTGCCATGAATCAACACAAGTACCTGAAGTTTTGGACTTTCCTTGGCGGCACGGCCCTGTGAGTGGGGATGATGAATGCCTGCATGTCAAAATTTAGCACTGTGCCACTGAAAATACGTTACGGGAAAGTATATGGATGTTTAAAGAAACAGAGGTTTTGAGAAATTGCTTCAAAGCATCCCAGTATAAAATGCGTGGCTTCCAATTTTCCCGTTTCGTAATTTGCTAGTGACAGCTTCTACTTGTCAATGTGCTTGAAGTGTAAGTCATCCCCCCTCACTTGCCGACCCATAGCAGAACAAGAAGTGATTGAACTATGCAACATGACAAGAATCTAGAATATTCCAGGACGGTTGTAAGAGGTCTACTTTCTATCTCATTAACGTTCTCTCTTTGTATCTTAATTATTTAAAGTGAGTCATTTTGTTATCCACCTCCTCTGATTTATGCCACTTGAACTTGCCAAGATATATTAACACAACCTGGCACTGTACAGGCAAGTTAGTAGGAGGCAGGAAAGGATTAAGATGATGGGATTCAGTGGCTATAAGAGCAGATACTCAGCAAAAGAAACATCAGCTTGACAAATATGAAAACAAATTCTTTTAATAACTTCAGAATTGAACATGATTAAGCAAATGTGGAGGTGCCAAATATAAGATGTTGGGCTTGGACGCACCCTGACGTGTATTTACGTACAGTAGTCATTTCAAGAGTACCAACATGACTGATTATTCCATCTGTTCTAATTTATCTAGAAGAGTGGATGGAGAAAAAGATGATGAGTAGGATGAGGCCAGAGAAGCCAGCATCAGCTGGGAACTAAGGTTCAGTGTTTTGGTAAAAGGCGCAAAGGGATTGTCTGGAGATGGCCGTGATTGTCTTGCACCTGCCTCACCCACCAGGTGCCCTCTCAGCCCTTGCACTTCATGGCTGACTCATGATCAGATGGAACAGGGGAGTGGTGAATTAATCCCGAGTGCTAGTGTGGTGAAGCAGGCAGCAGTGCATCCACTCCTAAACCCTCCCTGGATTCAGAGATCTATGCCAGCTACCTCAGATCACGAACAGCTCTTTGGTAAGGTGCTCAAGAGAGTGGTGGCATCTCAGCTGTAGACGTTCTTGGATGAAACAGATTATCTGCATCTATTCCAGCCTAGATTCAGGGTTTGGAATGCAGTTGAAGTTTGCTGCCCTGATGAATGACCTTCTTTGGGGGAGGGCCAGGGGGTGCAACCCCACTGGATCTCTTAGCAGCTTTTGATACCACTGACTTGGTATCCTCCTGGGCCACCTCTGTGAGTTGGGAGTTGGGGGCACTGTTCTACAATAATTCAACTCACCCTTGTGGGTCAGTTCCAGAGAATAGCATTGCACCCAAGTCCTATGGCAGCTAAACTGTGGGGTGTCAGAGGGTACTATCTTGCCCCCAATGTTATTTAATAGCTATATGAAGCCATTGGGAGTACTCACCAGGAGATATGGGGCAAGGTGACACTCAGCTCTATTGCTTTGTGAGACCTGAATCTAGAGAAGCTGTGCATGTTCTGAACCAGTGCTGGGTGCAGTGATAGCTTGGATGGGGACTGATAAACCAAAGCTAAATCCCAGTAAGACAGAGACTGGATGGGTTGGCAGTTCCCGGTCCAAGAACTAGGATGTTTACCTGTTCTGGATGAGGTGGCACTTCCTTGGGAGGAATAAGTCCATAGTCTGGGTGTGATTCTGGATGTATCTTTGTCCTTGGAGGCCCAGGAGAACTTGGTGGCCTGGTGTGCCCACTCCCAACTTTGCCTGGTGCAGCAACTACATCCATTCCTGGATAGAAGACCTTAGCATGCTATATTCAAGATGTGGCTTGAATATAGAAAATTTGATGTCAGGGGAAAGGGTGCACAATTAGGTGCTTTCCTGTGCACATCTAGGATATATCCTACTGCCAGATACAACCTTCTCTTTCTAATCTCCCAATACAGAACTTAATAGGCTCCCATGTTTACTATCACTTCCATGAGTGTTAAAAACTGCCCGTCAGTTTTACTCCATGCTTTCTGTTTTTAATTTTCCCTTCAGTACCCATAACTTCTATGTATGAATTATGCATGTATTAATTCAAGGTATTTATTAGTCACTTTTCCAGGCGATATCCTCACAAAGTAATGCACACCTCATGAAAATTAGGGGAAAATATGTAAGTGTGAAGGGGAGGAGAGAACAAGTGCCTTAGATTACATGATTTGCTTCAGGAAATGCAATGTTTTCTAGGTCTGCTTCAATGCCAGTACTGAAGAAGCCAGTGTTAACTGGGAAAGCAGTCCACAACTTCATGCCCTGGGAAATATTACTTCCAAATCACATGAAGCACTAGGTCTACTCCACTCAGCACTTATAGGCCTTATTTGAGTGTTGCATCCAGTTCCACATATTACAGAAAAATGCAATAAAACTGGAAAAGTTTCAGAGAAAGACAACCAAGAGCTCTGGGAGACTGAAAGCAAAGCTCTGTGAGGAGAGACTGAAAGAACTAGGTGTGTTTAGCCTTGAGAAGAGAAGACTGAGGGGAAATAGGATAGCAAATTGAAGAACGCTCGAAAGGTTGTCACAGAGAAGAGGGCTAGGATCCCTTCTCCGGTATCCTGGAATGCAAGGCATAGAATAATGGACTTGAGTTACAGGAAGCCAGATTCTAGCTGATCATCAGGAAAAACTTCCTGGCTGTCACTGCAATACAATAGAACCAATGACCTAGGGAGGTTGGAGGCTACCCCACACTGGAGGCATTCCAGAGGCAGCTGGACAGCCATCTGAGAGGAATGCTTTACCTTGGAGTCCTGCACTGAGCAGGGGGTGGGACACAGTGGTCTTATAGGTGCCTTCCACTCTACTTTAATAGGAGGTCAAATTCTGAAAAGGGGAATAAAATGAGATGGGGAAAATACATAATCTGCTAGAGGGGGAAAGCTTTTAAGGTAACTGCAGCAAGAAGCTAGATAAAGGTACAGAGGAAGAAGTAGTTACTGTAGGAATGAAACAGATGGTTTGAACACAGATGTTCCTTAAGTGACTGTAAAGATGACAAGAGGGAAGGTGAGAAAATAGAAGGTCATACTAGTATAGGTGAGATGTTTATGTATTACCTCTAGTGTTGAAGGCAATATGTCTTTGAATACCGGTTGCTAGGGAACATAAGCAGGAAGGTGCTGTTGTACTCAGATTTTCCATGTGGGCCTTTCACAGCCACCTGTGTGGGCATTGTGATGAGCTGGGAACAGGATACTGGCCTAGTAGAGCTTTGATATGACCCACCACAGTTGTTATGTTCTCGAGCTCAGAACTCAGGTTATGGCTGTAGGGGCAGATAACAATGAACTGAGGAAAGAAACCCATCCATCCATCATCCATCCATCCAGGGTTTCTGAAGTAATACATATATCTGACTTGTAGTAGAGTTTGTACAGGTTGCAAAAACATGAAATTCAACTCAGAGTGAGATAAAAAAAGATTTGCTCTAAATGCACAACCTTTCTCAGAAGCAGAATCGTACATTACTTCTCACCCAGATGTTGTAAGAATAATAAAAGGATGCGACATGGTGGCTGTAGAATGATTAGCATTTCACAAGTGTAAAGCAAGTTAATTTGTAGTAGAAGGATTATTGGGTGTTGCTCCATCACATATAGCAATTATTTCATGTTCTAACTGAAAAAAGGAGGCACATATTCCATATTCTCCATGTTTCACATATCTCATTATTGTTTCCTTACCAAAATTAGGTCTAAAATATTAAAAGTCCAGTGATGTGGTTGTTTGTATACTTCTATGGTGTGTGGTGATACAGTCTTGGCTTTAGGGCCACTTGCTGGAAAATAAGATTCTGTTTTCTTTTGTGCTACTCTCTTCAAGCGCAAAAGGAATGTAGCTGAAATCACAGTAGAAAGAAATGCTCCAGAAATACGTTATAAGTTAAACATCCAGCCGATTCATTCAAATCCACTAAAGCTTCCAAACTGTACAAAGGTGGCTCTGTGGTAAGATATCATAGCAATATAAATTGATATAAACAATATGTATGTGATCAGTTCTTCCTTCTGCAGAAATGGATGCAGCTGGCACAACAATTTAAGCTATGCAAAAGCTCTCCTGGCCACAGCTGCCACCGTGGCTATCAAGGTGCAAGGCTTGCCTTAGGAGGTTCTCTAATGGTTGCGCCTGATGGCTGACAGCCCTACCCATACAGGCTGCATTCTTACCTCTGGATAAGGAGTTCTACTGACCCCAAAGCATGGCGAGTGGCCCTGAAAGCCACCGAGAGCAGAATCATCAGAAATGAACTCTCTTGCTCTGCACTTTGCTCCCACCAGAGCAACCAAGCCCTTTCCATCCCATCCTGAAAGGCTATGAATCAAGGGCCACCACATGCTGAAACAACTTGCTGACAAGCTGCATGTTTGAAATGGGTCTGAAGCCAAACATTCTTCCACTTTGCAGGGTTCTTGTTTTCCCTGCTGTCATCATTTGGATGATCTGGGGACGACTTTTATGCACTGTTCCCTTGCTCAGCTGTATACTTTTCAGAGAAACAGGCTAATCACTGTAGTGACGGAGCTGATGTTGTCGTCTTTTCATAATAAAATCAGTTCTGCAGCTTTAAGCAACGGTGGAGCAGCTTGGCAGCCCTCCATTTCCATTTTTAACAGATGCTCCAATGGGAATGACATGTCACAATGTGGCACGAATCCCAGGGGGAATGGGAAGCCACACTTCCCCCAAAAGTATTGCAGTCTTTGGGCCTGCTTTGCTTTTTGTTGAGCTGCATAAATCCAAAGAGTCACGGCAATTCCGATAAACAGGCCACTGAGCCCCAACCCTCTGCCTCATGGCAGAGACATCTATCCTCCGGCCCCATCACCACTCACCTTGTGCAGTGCAAATCACAGTGTCACACCCGTGAAGAGCAGAAGGGCAGAATGCCTTGTGGCGTGGTATTTGCAGAATAACAGCTCTGGAGCTTTCCTTCCTCATTGTGTGGAGCTTAATACTGTAAGAGTTTAGTACCAGTGCCAAGTGTCTTGCTACATGATGTGTCTTCTGATACTTTAAATTAAATTGAACTGACACACAGGTACATGGAGCATGTTATCGATGGATAAGTAGAACGATGCAACTATGCAAGCAATAAATTATCTTTATTGCTATGGTCTGACCTACACTGTAGTGAAAAAAGTTATATTCATCATAGTAGGGCCAATAACAATCTGTTGTTATCAGTTGCCCTCTGTACAGGGTCAGTAAAATTTGCTTCATATTTATTTAGTTATATTACTTAGATTATTATAACTAAATGGCAAAGCATAGCAGAAAGGCAGCAAATAAGAGTTGGAAGTTACCCTGTGCTTCAGTGGGGGAAATTATTACTTACACATTTTTCTGGAGCAGGGAATAGGTAGGCAACCTTTGGGGCCTCTTGACACACTGGAAATTTGAGAAACTGTCCTGTGCACAGCCATACAAGGCCTGCGACGGTTGGGCATGGCTCATTACGAAAACCAAACAACCTGCCCAGATGCATGGGTGGGAAATTGAGTGCAGTAACCAGAGCTTCCCATTTCTCTTCGTCATAATCCCAGATGCCAGTCAGGGTGTGCAAGAATATATTTTAAACAAAAAATGGAGGAGCACGAAGTCCTTGTAGGCATCGACAAAGGTGTCTGGGGCACAGTCATCCCTTTGGGCATTGCAATGATCTCCTGAATGAACAGACTAGATGTGACTATTCCTGTTCGTACACACAGATATCCCCATGAATATAGCTTGCAGCCTGCAAGCAGAAAATACAGATAGGTTTCTGGCTGCCACACAACTCTCCTGTGCCCCTTCCACAATCCAGGTATTGCCATGGATGCCAAGAAAGGATTCCCATGTAAGTGTGGCTTGCCTCATTTTCAGACTGTACTCCCTGGCCACTATGCCCACCATCACTTTTATAAAGGAACCCCACTCTAAGGGGAAATGAGACACATGCTGCTCTTTGGTGGGCAAACATACTGCTGGTGCCCCAGGTATTGGAGAGGATGAAAAGATTGGAGAGCTGAAGCAGTAATCAGAGGAGAACACATCCCCAGCTTTTTTTTTTAAATACAGAAGCATTTACTTTGTAGCTTGTAAAATAAACTTCATTTCCTTTTATTTAAGAATCCAGAGCGCCAGCTGGCCTTTGTATTTAAACATGGCTACAAAGCAAAAATAAAAAAAAAGTTACTAATGTTTGCAGGCTGCAGTTCCTTGTTTTATTAAGGCCAAAGATCTGCAATTCCTTAAAGGCAATCCAGTGAATGTCAGAACTTCAAAATATTAATATGAAACAAAGATGTGTAGAAGTACTAATCCCTACAAGTGGAACAGTCTCTGAAGGGGAATCATGGAGGTAGGAGACACAAGCCGGAAATGAGTGAGGTCAAAGACTGTCATATTAACCATGCTCTTTTGGCTAACTTCTAGCATGATATCTAGAAACCTAAATTAAGGTTGAGGCTCTGGGCACACTTTCATGGGAGCAAGTCCCTGATGATCTGATGAAACTTACATTCACACAAACATATGTAGGAATGAGTACAGACTACTGAAAAAAGCAGTATTAACTCCTTCAGTGTATAATGTTTAGTGGATTCCTTCAAGTTGCCAAAATTGACCAAAATATAGGCTCAAATTCAAGTTTGCTCAGAGGTTTGGGCATGCCCAGTAGAATGTTTCACTTTTAGAATACCCCCATGCCATAAGCAAATTGCTTATTCTGGCGTTCACTTTCAAAGAGATTTGTTAGTTTGCAAAAGCCTTCCAGAATCAGTACATCTTCCAGGAAGGGAAGTAAGCTGGACTTGGCTGTATTAATCTCTACCAGCTACTTTCTCCTTCTTCTGGTTGTTTTTTATGGACTGGGACCCTACTTTTCAGCTCACCTGCTAGGCATTTGCTCCTACGATTGACTGGAATTCCGAATCAGCAGTGTTTCTCTCTGGAGAAGCCTTTATCTGTCGGTCCAAGAAGCTTGTGTGGCAAGGATCTTGAAGAACATAATACGAAGGGGTGGGATTGGGATTATCCCTTTTCAGCTCTTTTTGGTTTGCTCAGAGCCCTCTTTTGCTCCTTAGGGCCTAGGGTTGTGTCTTGGATGGAAGATACAGAGCCAAGTAGGAGAGGTCTGTGGGTGTTCCAGTAGTGACAGGTACAGAGGGATATGGTGTTGGACTGAGGACTAGCCAGGTTAGAGGAATATGGCCCAGCTAGCTAATGGCTATATCATGTTCCAGCCCTTCTTGCATCTGCAGGGCTTGTGGCTGCCTTATTTAGTTGCCTTTGGTTCTCCAGGTGCTGCTTTTAAATGTCACATTGGTCCACAACAAGATCTCCCTCATCATCATTCAATAATGGATGAGGCAGCCAACATAGCTGGTATTACCAAACCTGTGTGGGCAAATAGGGCAGAGTTAAGGCTTCCCCTGAAAAGCTTGGTCCAGCATCAGGGTAGACTCAAGGGCTGTGGAAGTGGGGTCAGCTTGGGTCTAGGGGGATATTCTCTCCCTTTCCCTCTCCCCAAGGCTCCATGTCCATCTGACTATTGGTGTGGACTGTTTGTACCTTGCATTGGGCCAGTGGGGCAGATTAGGATGCTGTTGGCGTACTACTCATGTACTTGCTCAACAGGCTCCCGGCAAACGTTCCCTAGGCTATTAGCCCTTGGGATTGTTGACATCTAGTCTGAGGACACTAACCAGAATAGCTCAGGATTTCAAGGACTCCATGGTGTCATGGGACTCTCACAGCACGTCATTTGCCGGATGCATGTAGCAGGGCTCACTCTAGAGTTTCCTTTGCTGTGCTGTGCTGTGCTGGGTGTGGAGAGAGTGATCTTAAACGGGGAACTTCCAATCAGTCCCTTTGTCGTGGTCAGATCACTCAACCTAGTAATGGTGGCAGTGAGCCTCTACAAGGTGGAGGACCTGGGAAGATGGTCCACTCCAGGACTGGGTGGTTTCCAGAGGGCTTTCTGAATGTTGCCGCTGGCGGCTCTGTTAAATTCCTGGTTTACCACTGGGATATAGAGATGACGCCGGTGGCTGACACAATCGCTGCAGAACACCATCTCTGGAGTAGCGCTTGTATGGCTCTTTGGTGTGCCCTGGGACTGAGAGCAACAACACAAGCTAGGAGACAGTGTGAGCGAAGATGGGAGAAGGCTCCTAGTGGAGGCGGTTGGACCCTGGTACCTCCTTATAGACAGGCATATTTAGGGGCAGTCAGAGGGGGGACGAACAATATCTCACTGCCTCTGTTCAGTGTGTTGGCTCTCCAGCACAGCTTTTCAGAGTCCTCCAAGATTTTACATGCTGGCCCCAAGGACACCTTAGGCCTAGTCTGAGCTCCACAATGATGTATTTGCTAGGCACTTCTAGGTTAAAATCTCTTGCATTTGCCAGGACTTTCTTAGACTGCAATGTTATAGTAGTTGGATAAGGTGAGGTACCCAGAGCACAGCCTGGTCACGTTTTATGAGATGAAATTTCAGTGGGCTCAGCTCAAGGATGTTGCCAGGGTAATACTACCCAACAGAAAAGTCCTCTGGACAATGCAGACCTGTTAATAACAAATAATAAAAAAAGTTCAGAACTATTGTTACAAAATTAAAAGCAAAAGTAAACACTAAAGATTTAAAATACAGCAACAGATTTAAAACGACTGAACCTGTTATTTTCATTATTGCATCTGTACTATGCTTTTATTCTTTTCTTTTTCATCCCCCATTTTTCCCCCATTTTTCTCTCTTCCAAGGAACTCGAGGTGGCTTTCATAGGTGTTCTCAGGTAGGGTAGGGTAGGAGTCAGTGACTTGGCCAAGTCATCCAGTGAACTTCAGGGCCCAAGTGGAAACTAGAACCTGAATTTCCCGAGTCCCAGTCCAGCATTCTAACCACTACACCACACTGGCGCTAAGCAGTGCTTCCATTTCAAGGAGGTGGCTGGCAATGTGATGCATTTCCTCTGGAGCTCGCTTCAGGGTTGCCTGGGTCTTCCTTGCTGGTTGCTGCTGCTACAGTGCTCTGGCCAGTCAGTACCCCAATAGCTGCTCAAGTGTCCCATTTTGTAAAGGGCGGCTCTCTATTTGAGGGGCTATTTGGCCTGAGAAGAAGGAAGAAGGAAGGAAGAAGGAAGACTGTGAACCCTGAAGTTGCCCATGAATAATTTTGGACCTGGACAGAGACTTCTTTGTGGCTGATTAGGGGCTAGAAGCCTGATCTCCCAAACCCTAGGCCCACACTAACTATTGCACTATACTGGCTCTCTTTAACATGCTGTGTTAAATCTAACACAACTAATGTTGCTAGATTGCAACTCCCATCAGCCTTTACCAGCATAATCAATGCTGAGCAGTGATTGGAATTGTAGTACGATGGTATTTGGAGGGTTGCAGGATGCTCATCCCTGGCATAGATGTGCTTGTAGAAAAAAAGACTATACATAAAACTGCAATGCATCTCACCATAGTGAGAAAAACTAGGAGCAGATGATCTGTCTGGGTTCTAACTGCTGGTGGTCAGTTCCAAGGTGCCTGATGCTCTGTTCTCTTAGGACTCTATTTTTCAACCAGACTGGACTGGACCGCTCTGCAAACAGGGGATGCCTTCAAGCAGAGAACTGTTCTCTGCATGCCAGGCACAAACACTGTGGGAGAACGGTACCCACTGTTGGCACAGACCCTGCAGGTAATGAATTCAAGTATACTGGAATCTTTAATTCCAAACAGCAATGTTTCATTTGCCATTTGAGTTTGTTCTCCATTTCTCTCCCCACCCCAAAGACTTTGTCATTGGCACAGAGATTTATGCACCCAACAGAAAGACAAAATCTGGTGCAATCAATTTTTCCATATACATGCTGGAAATTGCGGAAGAGAATAAAGCTGTCTTTCAAGAAAATTAATTTGGAGGAAAGAAGATGATGACTGCCAGTGTCATTTATTACTTATGACACATCTGCCATTATTGTAGATGCAATAGAAGAGCTTAAAAAGATAGGGTCCTACCCAGAGGCCTATAATCTAGTAAAATACAGTACACAGGGAAAATAAATTAGGGAGTTGAATAAGGATAGCTGTATCCATTTTAACAGTAAAACAAATAGTTTTATTTTCTTATTTGCAATCATTTGCTAAACACTGACCCTAGTTTGCAATAAGTAGATCCATACAGGCCTTCATATAACCTATATGCAGGTCAAGAAGCATCAGTGAGAACTGGACACGGAACCACTGATTGGTTCAAAATGGAGAAAGCAGTTCGGCAAGGCTGTATACTGTCACCCAGCCTATTTAACTTATATGCAGAGCACATCATGAGAAAGGCAGGGCTAGATGAATCACCAGTTGAAATTAAGATTGCTGGGAGAAATATCAACAGCCTCAGATATGCTGATGATACCACTCTAATGGCAGAAAGTGAAGAGGAACTAAAGAGCCTCTTGATGTGGGTGAAGGAGGAGAGCGCAAAAGTTGGCTTGAAACTCAACATTAAGAAAACTAAGATCATGGCATCCGGTCCTCTCACTTCCTGGCAAATAGATGGGGAAGAAATGGAGGTAGTGACAGATTTTATCTTCCTGGGTTACAAGATCACTGCAGATGGGAGCTGCAGCCAAGAAATTAAAGACGCTTGGTCCTGGGCAGGAAAGCTATAGCAAATCTAGACAGCAAACTAAAAAGCAGAGATATCACCCTGCCAACAAAAGTGCGTATAGTCAAGGCTTTGGTTTTCCCAGTTGCAAGGTATGGCTGTGAAAGCTGGACCATAAGGAAGGCTGAGCACTGAAGAATTGAGGCCTTTGAATTGTGGTGCTGGAGGAGACTCCTGCGAGTCCCTTGGACTGCAAGGCGATCAAACTGGTCAGTCCTTGAGGATATCAACCCTGACTGCTCTTTAGAAGGCCAGATCCGGAAAATGAAACTCAAATACTTTGGCCACCTAATGAGAAGGAAGGACTCCCTGGAGAAGAGCCTAATGCTGGGAACAATAGATGGCAAAAGAAGAAGGGGACGGCAGAGGATGAGGTGGCTGGATGGAGTCACTGAAGCAGTTGGTGTGAGCTTAAGTGGACTCTGGGGGATGGTGGAGGACAGGAAGGCCTG